>NC_057808.1:527741421-528046268 GCF_018294505.1 Triticum aestivum | reverse complement strand
TTAATGAACATCCGTTCTTTAGCCGTTCGTCCGTTTTTTTTCGTCGGATTTTTCTGCGATTATCTCAGATTCGATTTCTGATCGAATCTTCGATTCTATTTAACTTCTCGCTCGTTTATCGGAATCAGGCGATTCAAGCGCCTAGAGTTTCGTCTCGAAATTCTCTTTTCGTTTAACCTACTCAAACAAGTTTTTGCTATAGTAAAATTTGATCTAGATCCAGATTAGTAAACGAAGCTACTTTCTTTCGCCGTTTGACTTTCGTTGCTTCTTTCGAGTTGATTCTTTTTGCAAACCGGAGTTCTTAAGTTGAAATTTCTGGTTGGATCTTTTATTAAAGTTTTACCTGTGCATTAGATGAGTACTGATTGTATGCTTGTTTGGTTGCGATAGAGTACCCGGAGTGTGCCGCTTGTTACTTCGACTCGTTAGGTTTTGCGGATCATCAGCAAGGCAAGTAACACTTTGATCATACTTTTCATACCCAGTTTTATTGCATTAGATCTTTTCCTCAAACCATTGCATGATTAGGATCTAATTAAATTGTGGGTATTGGGAAGTAGTTGAGGTAGTACCTATTACCTGTTTTCTATTCAAACCCTTGGGAGTTACTTCTACGTTGCTATTATATTGCCATGCTATGCTCGTAGACGTGGATTGGGTTTGAGACATATTCATGACAGATGTGAGATGTTTATTAATGGTTCAACTTAAGGTGGCAACTAAAACTCACATCTGGGTGGATTGAGGCACCTGGAGAACCCAGTGTTGTCTGTATGTATAAGGACCGCCACCCAGGCTCAAAGGGATCATAAGATTATTCATGCTAGAAACTTCCGTGTGCAGCCACAAGCTATTATGGGCTCTAGCATAGTTGAGTAGGTTACAGGATCTCTTGAAGAGGTGGGCTAGCAGATGTAGGGGAAAGTAGGTGTACCGGTCCATCCAGAGTAAAGAGTGATTGTTTCTGAAAGACTGTGTCTCGGTCATCCGTTTGTCAAACATCATGAAGTGCGAGAATCAAGCGGAGGCGATCGAGTCTTGTGGGGAAAAGTGCGCAAACCTCTGCAGAGTGTACAAACTAATCATGGTTAGCCGTGTCCCCGGTTATGGACAACTTGAGTATCTAGTACCTGGATTATCATTTGAATCTCATCACTATGTTACTTTAATTAATTTTGTTGGGTTAATGATGACACCTAATTGGGATTGAGTTGGAGGTACCTTCTCAATGTTTCACAACCACCATGATAGTTAAATAAAATTTATTCCTTTGAAGTAGGATAAAATTGGCTTTTCGCAAAACTGTAACCTTAGAGCTTTCCACCAGCCATATATGCATGTAGTATAGCATTATTAATGTTCATTACTCTCTATGTGCTACTTTGCCAGCATATTCTATGTGCTGACCCGTTTTCGGGCTGCAACGTTTCATGTTGCAGACTTTTCAGACGACGAGTAAGGTGCCTTAGGTCGTGGTCTTATACTCAGTGATGCCGCTGGAGTTGATGGACTCACTTATCTTCCAAGTCTTCCGCTGTTATCGTTGTTAGATGGCCCTAAGCCATGTTTATCATACTTAATATCTTCGGAGATATTCTATGTAATAAGTGTGTGATTGCTACTCTGTTATAAATCCTCCATTTGTACTGTGCGTGTCAGCATTACTGATCCAGGGATGACACTGGTGCACAGCAGCACAGGCCATTTGAGGTCTGGTCACTACAAAGTTGGTATCAGAGCACACGCTGACTGTAGGACACGACCACTAAGCTTAAACCCTAGAAAGCTTCTCTCTTCTCATTCCTGACCCCTCTCCACTTTCTACTCTTTTAGGAATGGCGAATGCAAGGAGCAAGTTCATGCAACCAGATGAAGACACGCCGTTTGGTCGACACTTGAAGGAAGTCACCAAGTACTTGAACATAGGAATACCAAGCATCACCGGAACCTACAACGCCACATTACCCGAAGAGGAGAGTTGGAAGATTCAAGTTCTCATTCTAGGAAGGACGTTTGTGCCAGTTACTGAACCCATAAGATTGGTTTTCGTAGCACCAACTTGGAGTTTAGGGAAGAGCATGGCCGCACACATCGCCATGGGACGCATTGGAGAAGTCTACCACCAGGAGCTTAAGGATACAATTTACCAAATTTGTGGACGCCGAGACGCGCAATGGGAGATGATCAGAACAAAGAAGGATGGATCAATTGCAGCTTTCATCCAGGAACAGAACCAACATATTCGTCACCAGGAGAAACAGATGTGCACGGACAAGGAAGAACTGAAGAAGGCATTAACGAAGATCAAGGAACTCCAAGAAGAACTCAAGGCTACATGCAAAGATTATTTGGAGGAAATCAACGCACTCGTAGGGAAGAATGACGACCTGGAGAAAAAGATTGGAGTATTCATGGGAAATCCAGTGCCAAAAGCAGAAGTCGACGAATGCACTTGTCCGGATAACTACATCATCATCGACGACACCGACTCAGAACCAAGTGAAGATGACTGGGTTGACGAAGCTGGAGCAGAAATCATGGAGTCTTCAACGGATCAGAATTTCTAGTAGACCACCATATCAGTAGTAGTTTTCCCGCATTTAATAGTATAGTTCAAGCACTTTGTAACGCTAGCTAGATCGATTGTTTTGCCTTGTTTGAATTGATTGAGTGATATTGATTGCATTTGTCTCATGAGCATATGGGTAGTGTTTTCTCTCTAGACCTCATTCTATTCTTAACTCTCATCTTTTCTAAACCTATCAGATGCCTCCGAGACGCGACACTGGATTTGTTTTTTCGCCAGAGATCACCCAGTTGATTCAGCAACAGAATGCCCTGATGCAAGTGTTAGTGCAGAACCAAGGCAACAACAACAACAACAACAACAACCCACCGCCACCACCACCTGTTGATCACTTAGCCCGTTTCTTAAGGCTAAACCCGCCGGTGTTTTCCAGTAGCACCGAGCTGATTGTTGCAGATGATTGGCTCCGCAAAGTTGGAAGGGAGTTGACCACTGCAGGATGCACAGATGCGGAAAGAGTGCGTTTTGCCACACATCAGCTAGATGGACCCGCAGCATCATGGTGGGAGAATTATACAGCCACGCACCCTATTGACACTGTCACATGGGACCAGTTTCAGCAAGCTTTCCGTACAGAAGATTTTGAACGAGTTTTTCTTCATTGGCTATATATATATATGAGGTCTGGTCGCTACAGAAGATTTTGAACGAGTTTCAAATAGAACGCACATGAAGAATTTGTGAATAGATTGGGTTGAGTATAGCATAGAGGGGGAAGGGTCCGATCACATTCACTTAGCAGAAAAAAACCAACTTGAAGAATTAGCCATAAGTGAATGCTGTAGAGGACATAAACTCATATATATATATAGCCAATGAAGAAAAACGACGGAAACAGTGAAGATTTTGCAAAGTTGTAGAATATGAACAACTGAGGAATTTCAAAAACTGAGGAAAAACTCAAATTGAAGATTTTTCAACTTTTGTGGTGGCGTGACCCACCGTATAAGAATGATGATTTCAGACACCGCGTACAATTGTCGTAGAGTTCTGAGAATCAAATTCTTCATTAACTTCTTCACACTTAGAGTGTTATTCTTCATTGATTGAAGAGAAACGTTTCTTCATGTGTCGCACATCTAAGTCATCAATTTTGCATAAGTGTTAGGATGAGTGTCCTCTTCAAAGAACATTCGAAGATTCTAAGATATTTAGCTCACACCACAACTTGCTAAATCTCTTCTCATCCAAGGGCTTTGTGAAGATATCGGCTAGCTGTTCTTCAGTCTTCACATGCTCAATAGAAATGTCGCCCTTCAACACATGATCGCGAAGAAAATGATGACGAATCTGAATGTGCTTTCTCTTCGAGTGCTGAACTGGGTTGTGAGCAATCTTGATGCCACTCTCATTGTCACAGAAGAGAGGCACATTCTTCACGTTGACGCCGTAGTCCTTGAGAGTTTGCTTCATCCACAACAATTGTGTCGGGTGGTAGGTGCGACATATGCCAACGGGTGGCTTATCATAGTGGGTGCCAGTAAGACGTCGCCGGTGCCTGGAAACGGGATGAGGCGGAGACATGCACGCCGGCGAATCTTACCCAGGTTCGGGGCTCTCCGAGGGGATTACACCCCTAGTCCTGCTCTGCAGGGTCTCCGCATGATCACTAGACCGGAAAGAGTAGCTACAAACGCTCCTAGAGCCGTTGGGTTCAAGGGAGAAGAAGAACAAGGCTAGCTCTTGCTTCTCTCTCTCTATGGTATGTGTGTAATGCTTAGAAGCCAACCCTTTGCATGGGTGCCCCAGGGGGTTTATATAGGCCTACCCCCCGGGGGTACAATTGTAATCCGGCTGGGCACTGGTCCCAGCCGTCAGTGTCTACGCTCGCCGGCTCCTCCGCCGGCCATTGGGGCCCGCCGACTGGTGGGTCCCGCCGGCTGCCGGCCTCTTGGTCGACAGGCCGGCCCCACCGTCTAGGGTCTTGTCGGCGGCTGCTTACTGTAGCCTCGCCCCTGATGACGAGGGCTTCGTCGAGGTAAGCGTGGCTACAGTGTGCCGCCTCGAGGGCTCTCACTGTAGCCTTACCTCGTCTTGTCTCCTTAATGTGGCACATGCTTCGAGGAAGGGAGTAGCCGGCTTCTGGGGGCTGGCTACGCCCTTGGCCGACTGGGGGAGGCCGGGCCGCCTTCGCCCCTCTCTCTGGCTGAAGGGGCCCGCCGCCCGTGGGCCGTACTAGCGTCCGTCGTGGGTGACGTTGAGGCCAGCAGGGCTAAAGTGCCGAGCCGGACGGGAGATGGCCGTCCCATATGGCGTCCTGTAGCCATGCCTGCCTCGGGCTTCGGGGGTAGTGGGCCGCGCTGTGGCCTCACCCCGTCTTGTCACCATTATGTGGGTGTAGTTTTGGTGGGTGCAGTCTTGGCCGGCTTCTTGGAGTCGGCGTTCTTCGTGGCCGGCTCTGGGGAGTCGGCGTTCTTCGTGGCCGGCTCTGGGGAGTCGGCGTTCTTCGTGGCCGGCTCTGGGGAGTCGGCATCCTTTATGGCCGGTTTCCTGGAGTCGGCCACCCCGTGGTTATCTTGGGGGGAGGTTGCTGAGGATGGGTCGCCTTCTCAGAGTCGGCTTCAGAGGTGGCCGGCCGGGGAAGGCGGCCCAATGCCTGAAATACTTGCAGGCCCAAATGGCCTGATAATTTTTGGAATAGCCAGGGGCAGTCGGTTAGGCTACCCGTGGCTATTTACTCCGACACTAGTCCCCGAAGCTGATTGGGCTTCGAGGTTGGGTAGGAGTCGAGAAGCTCGATCAGCTTCTTATCTTGACAAGCCGGCCGCTGGGAGCCGGCTTTGGTTAGGCGCGTCGTCTTGGCCAAAAATTTCGGAGTCGGAGGGCGGGAGCTCGCCAGCGCGTGCACCGGGTCGCGGGCCGGCCACTTGCCGCCTGCGAACCACGTGGCCTCTCTAGGCTAAAAAGCCTGCCAGCCCACGCGCGCGACGGGACGTCACCGCAGGGCGGGGGCCCGCCACGCCTGGGCCCAGGCGTGGATTCTCTGCAGCCCGAAACCGCCCGCACGTCTCCCTGCGGCAGTTTCGGCACGCCTTTAGGGCGCAATAATAGCGAGGCGTGGGGGGAGTGGGTGCAGTTAATCCCACGTCTCACCCCACGTCCGGCCTCCCCGGCTTCACCTTGCGAAGCTATAAGTAGGGGGAGGGGGAGGGCGGCAGGCTCTCGCACGCTCCTCCTCTTTCCGCCATCTTCTTCCTCCTGCCGTTTCTTGCAACAGCACCTCGCCGCCGCGCTCTTCCACTACTCGTTCCTCCGCCGCCGTGCTTGTTTTCGCCATGCCTCCCGCCACGGAGCAGTATGGCAGGGATTGGGACGGCTCCAACGTCCACGAGGATCACGTCGAATTCCTTCGCAAGACGCGGCGGCTGCCCGGCGCGGACAAGGTGGAGGTCCGTCTCGCGCCGGCCAAGGAGATTACGCCGGAGCCGCGGGAGGGTGAGCGGGTGGTCTTCCGCTCGCATTTCTTGCGCGGCATTGGCCTGCCCGTGAGCGCCTTCTTCCGCTCTTGGCTCGAGTTCTACCAGCTCCAGCCGCACCACCTCACCCCGAACACGGTGGTGCTGCTGTCCGCCTTTGTCACCCTGTGCGAAGGCTACCTCGGCGTCCTCCCTACCCTCGAGCTCTGGGGGGAGTTCTTCCAGTCCAAGCTGGGCACGCGCATGCAGGGCGTGCCGGCTCAGACTGGCGCCTTCATCGCGATCCGGAGGGTGGCTGCCGACAACACCTTCCCCGTCATCACGCTGATCTAGTCGGTGAAGTTATGGCAAAAGTCGTACTTCTACGTCAGGAACGTCGCTCCACAGGGCGACTACGTCAACCTGCCGGCTTACGTAGCCGGCCCACAGGCGGGCAGGCGGCCCCAGTGGTCCTACTGGGCCGTGACGCTGACACCGGCTGGGACCGCAGCCGTCGCCCGAGTGCGAGCGATGACCCAGTCGGAGGGCTTGTCGGGGTCCGACCTGCTGGCCGCCTTCGTCACGCGCCGGGTTCTTCCGCTCCAGAGCCGCCCTCATCTAATCTGTCAGATGAGCGGCCAGCTCGATCCAAGCCGGATGTGTACCAAGGACATGCCGCACGACGAGGTGGCCTATATGGTGAACTACCTTGCGAACTGCAAACTCTCCGAAGAGTGGCAGTTCGGCAAGGAGCCATATTGCCGAGCCAATCCGCCGCCTACGGTATGTTCTCCTTGTCTTTTCTTCTTCTCTCAGTTTTGTTGCCGAGTTCCTTTTGGCCGACTCTGACTAGTCGGCTTGTTTTCGACAAAGCCCTCTTCTTCGGCCTGCGGGCGGGTCGGACGCGGAGCGCCGATTCGCCCCCGACCGGACGGAGCACGATCTGGAGGACCCCGACTTGGGGGCGGCCGCTATGGACGACAACACCGAACCGGGTGGTGGCCAAGCCGGCGGCGAAGTAGGCGGCTCCGGGCACGGAGTCACCTTCGACGACTGGCCGGACGACGACGAGGCCGAACTCGTCCCGCGCCGTCAGCCGGCATCTGGCCGCTGCGTGGGTTCCTCCGCTGCACCGCCTGCTCGGGGTGGCGGGCAAAAGCGTCGCGCCGCACAGGGTTTGTTCGGCAGTCGGACGAAGAAGCCCAGGGGCGGGGCGGCGGCGACCAGGCGGGAGGAGGCGGCCGAGAAGGCGGCTCGCTTCCGCAAGACGGTGAAGCAGCCACAGGCGGTGTCGGCGTAATTTCAAACTCCTTCTTGTACTCTTTTTTCTTTCTTTTCTCTGGTGGTTCCTGAATCCTTGTCTTTTTCTCCAAACAACCAGAGCTCCATTGTCGCTCGAGAGGGCGGCTGCCGCCTCCGTCGTTGAGTCGCCGAGGGGATCCGGGAGCACCACTCGCCGCGTGGACCCCCGTGCCGACCTTCAGGCGGCGACGAAATGGAACGCGCGGGAGGCGCGGGAGGAACGGGAGGCGCGGGAGGCGGAGGCACGGAAGGCGGGCGCCGCCCAGGCGGCGCAGGAGGAGGAGGCGGCGAAGGCGCACGCCGACACCGCAGCCAAGGCCCAAGCGGAGGCTGCAGCTGCGGCGATGGCGGACGGGGCCTTGTTGGTCACCCCACTGCGCGTCGCAGCGCCTGGGGCCCCGGAGCCCCCGCCAGAAGAAGCCGGCGGTGACCAGCCGGGGCTGGAGAGGGACGACGACGTCGTCATCCTGGAGAGGGCGCCGGTGCCGACCCCGCCGGCTGGGACGGCTCAAGGCGGCCGGCCTGATCTGCCGCCTGCGCTGTCGGCGGGGGGCGAGCCGGCCGCGAGGACTGAGTTGGCGGTCCGGATGCCGCCGAGCCGGCGCGTGGGGAAGGCTGCGTCAGAGCCACAGAAGGCGGCGTCAGAGCCGCAGCCGACCGCGGGCTCCAGCTCGTCGGCCCAGGATGTGGAGGTGGCCAGCACCACCTCAGGGTGGACGCTGGGTGGAGGGACGGCCGTGATAAACGTGGCCGCGCAGGACGTCCGGACCCGGCTCCAAGCCCAGGCTACGGCGCTGAGGCAATACACCGATGAATTCCTTGCGACGCGGGCGGCCATCTGGGTTAGGCTTCTTATCTTGCTTCTTCTTGATCTTGGTTTCTTCCGTGGGGGCACGTCAGCGCACCCACTGGGTGTAGTCCCCGAGTTCCGAGTCGGCTGCTGAGCAGGCGGCTTGGAACTTCTTAGTGGATTTGGCTTTGCTATTCTTGTTCTTACTTCGATCTTCTGCCTATCTTGCAGGACTACCACAATCTTCGTGCGGCCGCCTTCAACTCCCAGGCTTGGGAGCTGACCCAGAAGACCGCCGACCTAACTGAAAGCCGGGGTAAGTGCTTTGTTCTTTATCTCACGTGGGGGCGCGTCAGCGCATCCACTGGGTGTAGTCCCCGAGATTCGGGCCGACTGCTGAGGAGTCGGGTCGGATCTTCCTTGACGACTTCCTCTTATTGTTTCTTCTTTTTCTGCCGTCTCTGTAGCGGCCAATGCCGGTCTGAGGGTACAGCTGGGAGAGTCTCAGACTGCCCTTCGTGCCAAGGAGGCCGAGCTTGCCGCCTTGGTGCAGGAACGCGACCGCCTGGCCAAGAGGTTGGCCGACCAGGAGGAGGGCCACAAGGCGGCTCTGAAGGCGGTGCAGGACCGTGAGGCCACCCTCCAGGCCGAGTACGAGACGGAAGCGGCTGGCTGGGCTGAAGCAAGGCAGACTCTGATCAATGGCTATGGTCAGATCGAAGATCTGGTTGACGGTAAGCCGCCTACTTCTTTGTCCTTTCTTGCCGTCTGCCGCTTTTGGCTCATTTTCTGACTTGGTGTTTTCTCTTCTTTCTCTTTCTTTCTTGCACAGAGTACTTCCCTGGCTACTCTACCGCCGCCAACCAAATCATCGAGGCCCGCCGCCAAGCGCGAAGGCAGGCTGGCTTCGAGATCGCACCGAGCGCTGGCCGTTCGCTGGAGGAGCAGCTCTTGGCGATCCAGGCCCGTCTCCAGCCGGCTCACCGATTGCTCCGTCGGCTTCAGCGTGCCAGGGCGCAAGTATTGGCTGCCCTCTGGCCCGGCGAAGTGGTTCCTCGCACCCCCAGTCGGACTGCCGACTGGCTGGAGGTGGCAGTCGGCCACTTTGAAGCCTGGAAAGCCTCGGCGGCTCGGTCTGGCGCCAGGCGGGCGCTGGAGTTCGTCAAGGCCTGGTACCCCGGCCTGAGTCTGGACCTGCTGGCTACCTGGCGGCAGCAAGTCGACACGGAGCTGGAGCCGGCGCGGCCGGCTACCGTCCGGCGGGCATCGGCGATCGCTGACTACACCGACACCAGCGTCTTCGCCCCTGAGGTGGATGACAACGGCGTCGCCCAGCCGGAGGAGCGGTTCGGGCTGAACCCGGCAGACGGTGAAGACTCGGCGGAGGAGATCGACTCCAGCGACGAGGGCGAGGAGGAGGAGGAGGGTGAAGACGCCGAGCCGGATGGTGGAGCGGCCGACCAGCCTCAGCCTGACTGCGCCTCCAGCACCACGTCACGCGCGGGTGCGTCGCCTGCCACTGGTGGTGACCAAGCCGAGACCCGCTAGCCGGCCACTCCTTCAGCCGGCGACGCCGTCTCCACCGACCAGCCTGGCTCCCGCACCGCGCCTTAGTCTAGTCTGCTATCTTTTGTTTTCCTGTGTTATCACTTTTGGAAAAATATTCTGTTAAGTCTGCACAATTCCACCCATTGGGGGTGTATTCGAACTATGTCGATTGCCGGCCTGTTGGGGGCTTTATATGTATATATAACTTATGCATGCGTTTGGCTTTTCCTCATACTTTGGTTTTCATCCTTCTGTTGTTTCCTTTGCCGCCCTCCCTTGGTTGCCGCCTCCCTAGTCAAACAGTTGCTCTGCAATCTGTGGCTGGAGGAGTGCTTGGCCAATTGGGGGGGGGCAAGTACTCTAGCTTTGTTGGATTAGAGCTAAGTGTTTAGTAAGCCAGCCAGCCAGCTGTTCTGACAGCCGGCAAGCATGGTTGGAGGCCGTCTTTTTGCTATATAAGTTCGTTAGTCCTTAGCCATTTTTCGTGTGGGCATCCTTTCTGCCTTGTCTCTTGCTAGTCGGACAGTCGGTTCTTCGAGCTGCGACTTTCAACAAGAGAGGACTCGGGAGCCGGCACACTACTTGTCTGACTTCAGGTAGAACTTTTAATATAGCTCAAGGCGGCCAGTCCCCGGGCCGACTAGTCGAACCTGGTGCCAGACAAGAAATCAAATGTAATAATACATTCATTGATATGACACTCGTCATTCATAGATAAATAAAGGCAGTCCCCGAGTACTGTTCGGGGGGCCTGTTGGTTCGTGCTTAATACAAAAGGGTAGCATGATACATACTACTTTCAACTGTAAAATCTTCTCAGGAGGTTCGCGTTCCATGGTCGCTCCGATTCCTTGCCGGAGTCGTCTCTTTTGCGTGCTCTTGGTTTTTGCGCGTCGATCAAGTAGTAGGAGTCGTTGCCTAGTGCCTTGCTGATGACGAAGGGGCCTTCGCAAGGGGCCGAGAGCTTGTGCTGGCCGGCTGTTCGCTGGATCAGCCGGAGCACAAGGTCGTCCTCTTGGAAGGATCTTGGCTTGACCTTGCGGTTGTGGTAGCGGCGCAGCCCTTGCTGGTAGATTGCGGACCGGCTGAGTGCTAACAGCCGGCCTTCTTCTAGTAGGTCGACGCCGTCTTCTCTTGCTTCCTTGGCCTCCGCCTCCGTGTACATGGTGACCCGAGGTGAGTCGAACTCGATGTCGGTTGGGATGACAGCCTCGGCCCCATATACAAGGAAGAAAGGAGTGAAGCCGGTTGACTTGTTGGGGGTAGTGCGCAGACTCCAGAGGACAGCCGGCAACTCATCGAGCCAGCAGCCAGCCGATCGCTCCAGTGGTACAACCAGTCGAGGCTTGATGCCGGAGAGGATGAGTCCATTTGCTCGCTCGACCTGGCCGTTTGACTGCGGGTGGGCAACGGACGCTAAGTCCAGTCAGATGCCCTGCGTCGCGCAGAAACGTGCCAGTGCTCCTTTGGCAAAGTTTGTGCCGTTGTCGGTGATGATGCTGTGCGGTATGCCGTACCGAGTAGTGATGTCGGTGATGAATGTTACGGCAGTCGGCCCGTTGAGCTTCTTGATCGGCTTCGCTTCGATCCACTTTGTGAACTTGTCCATGGCGACAAGTAGATGTGTCAAGCCGCTGCGGGCTGTCTTGAAAGGGCCCACCATGTCCAGTCCCCAGACGGCAAAGGGCCAGGTGAGGGGAATGGTCTTGAGTACAGAAGCCGGCAGGTGTTGCTTGGAACTGAAGACTTGGCATCCTCTGCAGCTCTTGACTATCTCTTTGGCATCTTCCAAGGCAGTCGGCCAAAAGAAACCATGGCGGACAACCTTGGCCACAAGTGATCTTGAGGCTGCGTGGTGGCCGCATTCGCCTTGGTGGATATCCTTGAGGATTGCCACTCCTTTTTCTTGCTCGACACAGCACTGGAAGACTCCAGTGACGCTGCGCTTCACAAGCTCTCTGTTGATTATTGCATATGCTCCGGCTCGTCGTTGCACTAGTCTTGCTGAGATCTCATCAGCCGGCAGCTCTCTGCTGACTAGGAACTTGAGGATGGGCTGGGCCCATGATGGAGCTGTGACTTCTTCTTCTGTTAGTGTAGCCACCATGACTCGGGTGGGTGGGTTGGGTGGCGTGGAGTTGGAGTCGGCCACCGCTTCTTGTGTTGCTGCAGTCCCCGGGCCGACTGCTGCAGTCCCCGGGCCGGGTTCTGAAGTCCCCGGGCCTGGTGCGACTACGGCAGTCCCCGGGCCAGTTGTCGAAGTCCCCGTGCCACCTGCGGGGTTCCTCCAGTCGGATCCGGCTGCATCTGGTACAGACGGTACGAAGATTGAGTCCGACTCTGGAGACGGCTTGATGGACGGTTTGAGGAGGCGCTGGAGGGAGACGCCAGTCGGTATGGCTTGTCGGGTGGAGCCGATCCGTGCTAGGGCATCTGCTTGGTCGTTGTCGGCCCTTGGCACATGAAGGAACTCACACCCTTCGAAGTACCCGCTGATCTGCTGGACGAGGAATCGATAGCTCGCCATGTTCGCGTCCTTGGCGTCCCAGTCGCCAGACGACTGCTGGACCACCAAGTCTGAGTCGCCGTAACACAGGATCCGGCGTATGCCGAGCTCTTTGGCTAGCCGGAGCCCATGTACGAGCGCCTCGTACTTGGCCACGTTGTTGGAGGCGGCGAAGTGGATCTGCAGCGTGTACTTGAGCTTGTCGCCTTTGGGAGAGGTGAGGACGATGCCGGCTCCCAAGCCGGTGCGCATCTTTGACCCGTCAAAGTGCATCCGCCAATGGGTAGAGTCGGGAGCCGGCGGCAGGTACTCGGTCTCGGCCCAGTCGACGAGGAAGTCGGCCAATGCTTGGGACTTGATGGCGGTGCGGGGCTGGTAGAAGATCGTGTATGGCGCCAGTGCAATGGCCCATTTAGCCACCCGGCCGGATGCATCCCGGCTGCCTATGATCTCGGCGAGCGGGGCGGTGCACACGACCGTGATGGGATGCTCTTGGAAATAGGGCTTCAGCTTCTTGGCGGCGAAGTACACCCCATAGCACATCTTCTGGTAGTGCGGGTAGTTCTGCTTTGAGCTGGATAGCACTTCGCTTAGATAGTACACCGGCCTCTGGACTAGCTGGGCTCGGCGTTCTTCCGGGCGCTGGACCACAACAACAGTACTGACCACTCGGCTAGTCGCGGCGATGTAGAGGAGCATGGGCTCCTTTTCAGTCGGCGCTGCCAGGACAGGCGGAGTGGTCAGCATTTTCTTCAACTCATGGAAGGCTTGGTCGGCTTGGTCATTCCACTCGAAGTGAGTGGACTTCTTCATGAGTCGGTACAGGGGGAGAGCCTTCTCTCCTAGTCGGCTGATAAAGCGATTCAGGGAGGCCAAGCACCCGGTGAACTTCTGCACATCTCGCAGTTTGGTGGGAATCTCCATCCTCTCGATGGCCTTGATCTTTACAGGGTTGCACTCGATGCCGCGTTCGGAGACCAGGAAGCCTAGCAGCTGGCCGGCTGGTACTCCGAACACGCACTTCTCGCGGTTGAGCTTGATTTGGAATCGGCGCAAGTTGGCGAATGTTTCTTTCAGGTCTTCCAGCAAGGTGCCGCGCTTCTTTGTCTTCACCACAATGTCGTCTACATAGACGTGGGCATTTCTGCCGAGTTGTTTCAGGAGGCATTTCTGCATGCAACGCTGAAAAGTGGCACCGGCATTCCTCAAGCCGAATGTCATAGTCAGGTAACAGAAAGCTCCAAATGGTGTGATGAAGGCAGTCTTCAGGCGGTCTGCTGGGTCCAACTTGATCTGATGGTACCCTGAGTAGGCATCCAAAAAACTCAACCGCTTGCATCCGGCTGTGGAGTCTATCACTTGGTCAATCCGTGGCAGAGCAAACGGATCCTTGGGGCAGGCCTTGTTCAGGCTGGTGTAGTCTATACACATACGCCACTTGTTATTCTTCTTCAATACCAGAACTGGGTTGGCAAGCCACTTTGGAAAAAACACTTCCATGATAAAGCCGGTGGCGAGGAGCCGGGCTATCTCTTCTCCTACGATTCTTCGCTTCTCTTCGGACAGTCGGCGGAGGGGCTGCTTGACCGGCTTCGCGTCAGCTCGGACATGTAATTTGTGCTCGGCGAAATCCTTCGGGACACCCGGCATGTCCTTTGGGGACCATGCGAAAATGTCTCGATTCTCACGGAGGAAGTCGACGAGCTCGCCTTCCTATTTACAGTCCAAGTTCGCCCCAATGACAGCGAACCTCTCCGGATTCTCCGGGTCCAGAGGTATCTTCTTCGTCTCTTTGGCAGGCTGGAAAGAGCCCTGCGCATCACAATCTTTGGGGTTGGGGGACAGGGCCGGCTGCTTGCTGGCCATGGCCACAACCCGCTCCAGCATCTTCTTCTCTTCTGCCACTGCGAGGGACTCGGCCAGCCGGCTACTGGCCATGGCGCACTCGATGGACTTCTTGTAATCGCCGGCTACCGTGATGATCCCCTTTGAGCTCGGCATCTTCATCTTCAGGTAGGCGTAGTGGGGCACAGCCATGAACTTGGCCAGAGCAGGTCGGGCAAGCAAAGCATGGTAGGGGCTCTCCAGATCCACTACTTCGAACCAGATCGCTTCTCGGCAAAAATGATCTTTGTCTCCGAAGAGAACATCCATTTTAATCTTGCCGATTGGGGAGCAAGACAAGCCGGGGACGATACCATGGAACACGGTTCGGCTTGGCATAAGCTGCTTCTCCTTGATGTTCAGCTTCTCCATGGTATCGCGGTACAGTATATTGATACTGCTTGCGCCATCTATCAGGACGCGGGAGAATCGGGCAGCTCGCCTCTCCGTCGTGAGGGTAACATCCAAGACCAATGCATAGGAGCCAGCGGATGGCATCACCTTTGGGTGTGTCGGGTGGTTGGTGCGACATATGCCAAGGGATGGCTTATCATTGTGGGAGCCAATAAAACGTCGCCGGTGCCCGGAAACGGGATGAGGCGAAGACATGCACGCCGGTGAATCTTACCCAGGTTCGGGGCTCTCCGAGGAGATAACACCCCTAGTCCTGCTCTGCGGGGTCTCCGCATGATCACTAGATCGATAAAGGGTAGCTACAATCGCTCCTAGAGCTGTTGGGGTCAAGGGAGAAGAAGAACAAGGCTAGCTCTTGCTTCTCTCTATCTGTATGTGTGTGCTATGCTTAGAAGCCAACTATGCTCAGCGGCCAACTATGCTTCCGAGCGAGCCGGAAGCCAACCCTTTGCATGGGTGCTCCGGGGGGTTTATATAGGCCTACCCCCTGGGGGTACAATGGTAATCCGACTGGGAACGGGTCCCAGCCGTCAGTGTCTATGCTCGTCGGCTTCTCCGCCGGCTGCTGGGTCCCGCCGGCCGCCGGCTACTTGGTCGACAGGCCGGCCCCACCGCCTAGGGCTTTGTCGGCGGCTGCTTACTGTAGCCGCGCCTCTGATGATGAGGGCTTTGTCGAGGTGAGCGTGGCTACAGTGGGCCGCCTCGGAGGCTATCACTGTAGCCTCACCTCGTCTTGTCTCCTTAATGGGGCTCCTGCTTCGAGGGAGGGCATAGCCGGCTTCTGGAGCCGGCTATACCCTTGGCCGACTAGGAAAAGCCGGGCCGCCTTCACGCCTCTCTCTGGCCGAAGGGGCCCGCAGTCCTTGGGTCGTACAGGAATGGGTCGTGGATGACGTTGAGGCTAGCGTGGCTACAGTGCCGAGCCGCACGGGAGACGTCCGTCCCGTACGGCCTCCTGTAGCCATGCCCGCCTCGGGCTTCGGGGGTAGTGGGCCACACTATGGCCACGCCCCGTCACGTCGCCGTTATGTGGGAGTGGTTGCGGTCTTGGCCGGCTCCTAGGAGTCGGCGTCCTTCTTAGTCGGCTTCTTGGAGTCGGCCACCCCGTAGTCGTCCTAGGGAGGAGTCGGGGAGGCTGGGTCGCCTTCCGGGAGTCGGCTTTAGAGGTAGCCGGCCGGGGAAGGCGGCCCAAATGCTTGGAGTGCTTGAAGGACCAAAGGCCTGATAAATTTTCTGAAGAGCCAGGGGTAGTCGGTTAGGCTACCCGTGGCCACTTACTCCGACAGTAGTCCCCGAAGCTGATCGGGCTTCGAGGTGGAGTAGGGTTCGAGAAGCTCGAACAGCTTCCTATCATGACAAGCCGGCAGCTGGGAGCCGGCCTTGGTCAGGCACGCCGCCTGAGCCGAAATCTTCTGGAGTCGGAGGGCGGGAACCCGCTGGCACGTGCGCCGGGCCGCGGGCCGGCCACGGGCCGACAGCGCCATGTAGCCGGAAAGCCTGCCAGTCCACGCGCGTGACGGGACGTTGCCGCAGCGAGGGGGCCCTCCACGTCCGCGCCCCGGCCCAGGTGCGGATCTTTTGTATCCCGAAACTGCCCGCACGTTCCGCGCGGCAGTTTTGGCTCGCACTTATGCGTAATAACCGCGAGGCGTGGGGGGAGTGGGCGCAGTTAATCCCACGTCTCCCCCCACGTCCGGCCTCTTCGGCCGCGTGAGGCTATAAGTAGGGGGAGGTGGAGGGCGGCAGATCCTCGCACGCTCCTCCTACTCCCTTTGCCTTCTCGCCTTGCTTGTTCTTGCGACAGCGCCTCGCCGCCGCGCTCTTCCTTCACACGCTTCTCCGCCGCCGTGCTAGGTTCCTCTATGCCTCCCCACGTAGAGCAGCTTGGCGGGGATTGGGATGGCTCCATCGTCCACAACGACCACATCGACTTCCTCCGCGACACCCGGCGCCTGCCCAGCGCGGACAAAGTGGAGGTCCGCCTTGCGCCGGAGAAGGAGGTCAGGCCGGCGCCGCGGGATGGCGAGCGGGTGATCTTCCGCTCGCACTTCCTGCGCGGCTTCGGACTGCCAGTGAGCGCCTTCTTCCGCTCATGGCTGGACTTCTATCAGCTCCAGCCGCACCACCTCACCCCCAACGCGGTGGTGCTGCTGTCGGCCTTCGTCACCCTGTGCGAGGGCTATCTCGGCGTCCTCCCCACCCTCGAGCTCTGGGGGGAATTCTTCCAATCGAAGCTTGGCACGCGCGTGCGGGGCGTGCCGGCTCAGACCGGCGCCTTCATCGCGTCACGGAGATCAGGCGCCGACAACCCCTTCCCCATCATCACGCTGATCCAATCGGTGAAGAAGTGGCAGAAGTCATACTTCTACGTGCGGAACATCGCTCCATGGGGCGACTACATCAACCTGCCGGCTTACGTAGCCGGCCCACCGGCGGGGAGGCTGCCCCAGTGGTCCTTCCGGGAGGTGACGCTGTCGCAGGGAGGAAACGCCGCCATCGCCCGCCTGCGGGTGATGGTCCAGTCGGAGGGCCTGACGGGGCCCGACCTTCTGGCCGCGTTCGTCACGCGCCGGGTCCTCCCGCTCCAGAGCCGGCCTCATCTGATCTGTCAGATGATCGGCCAGCTCGATCTGAGCCGGATGTGCACCAGGGAGATGCCGCAGCCCGACGCCGCCGACATGGTGAACTACCTCGCCAACTGCCAGCTTCCCGGCGACTGGCAATTCGGCAAGGAGCCATACAGCCGCCCCAATCCTCCGCCTACGGTACGCTCCCCTTCTCTTTTTCTCTTTTTCTCTCTCAGCTCTGTCGCCGAGTTCCTCTGGGCCGACTCTAACTCAGTCGGCTCGCTCTTTTGACAGAATCCTCTGCTTCGGCCGGCCGGCGGAGCGGACGTGGAACGCCGCTTCGTCCCCGACCGGACCGAGCACGACCAGGAGGACCCCGATCTGGGGGCGGTCCATATGGAGGACGCCGCCGAGCCGGCTGGTGGCCAAGCCGGCGGCGAAGCAGGCGGCGCCGGGTTCTCCGCGACCTTCGACAACTGGCCGGACGAGGACGAAGCCGAAGCCGTCCCGCCCCGCCAGCCGGCCTCCGGATGCGGCAAGGGCTCCTCCGGCGCGCAGCCTACTCGGGGTAGAGGCCAGAAGCGTCGCGCCACCCAGGGCATGTTCGGCAGCCGGACGAAGAAGCCGAGGGGTGGGGTGGCGGCCACCAGGCGGGAAGAAGCGGCCGCGAAGGCGGCTCGTTTCCGCAAAGTGGTGAAGCAGCCGCAGGCTGTGTCAGCGTAAGCTTTCTCTCTTTCTGTGTATTCTCCTTCTTTCTTTTCTTGGGCGGTTTTCTGAACCTTTGTCTTCCTTTCTTTGATCAGAGCTCCACTGTCACTCGAGCGGGCGGCTGCCGGCTCCGTTGTCGAGTCGCCAGGGGGCTCTGGGAGCACCACCCGCCGCGTAGATCCCTGTGCCGCCCTCCTGGAGGCGACGGAAAGGAACGCGCGGGAGGTGCGGGAGGAGCAGGAAGCGCGGGAGGCGGAGGCACGGAGGGCAGCCGCCGCCCAGGCAGCTCGGGAGGAGGAGGCGGCGAAGGCGCTCGCCGAGGCTGCAGCCAAGGCCCAGGCAGAGGCCGAGGCCGAAGCGGCGGCAGGGGAGGCCTTGATGGTCACCCCCCTGCGCACCATGGCGCCCGGGGACGCGGATCCCTCGCCAGGGGGAGCCAGCGGTTCCCAGCCGGGTCCGGGCGGGAGCGGCGACGACGTCATCTTCTTGAGGGAGGCGCCGGGGCCGACTCCTCCGACTAGGGCGGCCCAAGGCGGCCAGACTGAGCCTGTGCCCGCACAGTCGGCGGAAAGCGAGCCGGCCGCGGGAGCTGAGGTGGCGGTCCGGGTTCCGCCGAGCCGGCGCGCAGGGAAGGCCGCGTCGGAGCCGCAGAAGGCGGCGTCGGAGCCACGGCCGGCCATGGGCTCCAGCTCGTCGGCCCGAGACACGGAGGCGGCCAGCGCTACCTCGGGGTGGACGCCGGGTGGAGGGACAGCGGTGGTGAACGTCGCTGCACAAAACGTCCGGACCCGGCTGCAAAGCCAAGCCGCGGCGCTGAGGCAGTTCACCGATGAATTCCTTGCCCCGCGGGCAGCCATCCGGGTTAGTATTCTCATCTTGTTCTTGATTTCTCTCGTGGGGGCGCGTCAGCGCGCCCACTGGGTGTAGTCCCCGTGTTCCGAGTCGGCTGCTGAGCAGGCGGCTTGGAACTTCTTGGAGATTTTTTTTTGCTGCTTTTGTTCTCACGTCGGTCTTCTGTCCGTCTTGCAGGACTACCACAACCTCCGAGCGGCTGCCTTCAACTCCCAGGCTCGGGAGCTGACGCAGAAGACCGCCGATCTCACTGAAAGCCGAGGTATGTGACTTGATCTCTATCTCATGTGGGGGCGCGTCAGCGCACCCACTGGGTGTAGTCCCCGAGATTCGGGCCGACTGCTGAGCAGTCGGCTCGGATCTTCCTTGATGATTTCTCATTGTTCTTCTTCTTCTATCTCTGCAGCGGCCAACGCCAGTCTGAGGGCACAGCTGGGGGAGTCCCAGACTGCTCTTCGTGCCAAGGATGCGGAGCTCAACGCCTTGGTGCAGGAGCGCGACCGCCTGGTCAAGAAGCTGGCCGACCAGGAGGAAGGCCACAAGGCTGCGCTGAAGGCTGCGCAGGATCGCGAAGCCACCCTCCAGGCCGAGTTCGAGACGGAGGCGGCCGGCTGGGACGAGGCTAGGCAGACTCTGGTCTCCGGCTATGGCCAGATTGAGGACCTGGTTGACGGTAAGTCGTCTACTCCTTCATCCTTTCTTGCCAACTGCCACTTCGGCTCGTTTTCCTGATTTGGGGTTCTTCTTTTCTTTTCTTCTTTGCGCAGAGTACTTCCCCGGCTATTCCACTGCCGCCAACCAGGCTATCGAAGCTCGTCGCCAGGCGAAGAGGCAAGCCGGCTTTGAGATCTCGCCGACCGCCGGCCGCTCGCTGGAGGAGCAGCTCCTGGCGATCCAGGCTCGCATCCAGCCGGCTCACAGGCTGCTCCACCGGCTTCAGCGTGCCGGGTCGCAGGTCCTGGCCGCCCTCTGGCCCGGCCAAGTGATCCCGCGCACTCCCAGTCGGACCGCCGACTGGCTAGAGGTGGCCGTCGGGTGCTTCGAGGCTTGGAAGGCGTCAGCGGCTCGCTCCGGCGCTGGGCGGGCGCTGGAGTTTGTCAAGGCCTGGTACCCAGGCCTGAATCTGGACCAGCTGGCCACCTGGCGGCAGCAAGCCGACACGGAGCTGGAGCCGGCGCGGCCGGCCATCATTCGGCGGGCTTCGGCGATCGCCGACTACACCGACACCAACGTCTTCGCCCCCGAGGTGGACGACAATGGAGTCGCCCAGCCGGAAGATTGGTTCGGGCTGGACCCGGCGTGCGGCGAGGACTCGGCGGAGGAGATCGACTCCAGCGACGAGGGCGAAGAGGAGGAGGAGGAGGGTGAAGACGTCGAGCCGGCTGGCGGAGTAGCCGGCCAGCCTGACCGCACCTCCAGCACTATGTCGCGTGCGAGCATGTCTCCTGCCGCAGCAGGCGGTCAAGCCGGGACCAGCTAGGCGGCCACTCCTTCAGCCGGCGAGCTGCCTTCACCGACCAACTCGGCCTTCGCGCCTTTGTCTTCTTTCTTTTGTTTCCTGTCTT
The DNA here is from genome assembly GCF_018294505.1 of Triticum aestivum. Classification (NCBI taxonomy): domain Eukaryota; kingdom Viridiplantae; phylum Streptophyta; class Magnoliopsida; order Poales; family Poaceae; genus Triticum; species Triticum aestivum. The sequence goes on along the minus strand of NC_057808.1, from coordinate 528,026,147 downwards.
GTTACTTTTGAACAATGTTTTTGGTTAAGTTTGCGCAGTTCCACCCACTGGGTGTATTGAAACTCAAGTCTGTTGCCGCCTATCGGGGGCTTTATGTATATAAGTTATGCAATCGGTCTTCCCTTGTACTTTCGCTTTTTGTCCTTTTTCTTTTTTCCTTTGCCGCCCTCCCTTAGTTGCCGCCTCCCTAGTCAAACAGTTGCTCTGCAATCTGTATCCGGGGGGTGCCTGGCCGATTGGGGAGGGGGAAGTACTTTTAGCTCTACCGGACTTAAGCTAAGTTTTTTAGCAAGCCGGCCAGCCCGCTGCTGTGACAGCCGGCAGGCGTATATGGAGGCCGCCTTTTTGCTATATAGGTTAGTTGTTCCTTAGCCGTTTTTCGTGTGGGCATCCTTTCTGTCTTCTCTCTTGCTAGTCGGACAGTCAGTTCTTTGAGCTGCGACTTTCAACAAGAGAGGACTTGGGAGCCGGCGCACTATTTTGCTGACTTCGGGAAGAACTTAGAATATAGCTCAAGGCGGCCAGTCCCCGGGCCGACTAGTCGGACCCGGTGCCGGACAAGAATTCAAAATGTAATAATACATTCATGGATATGACACTTGTCATTCATGGATAAATAAAAGGCAGTCCCCGAGTACTGTTCAGGGGGCCTGTTGGTTTGTAACGTAATACAAAAGGGGTAGCGTGATACATACTGCTTTTCAGCTGTAAAATCGTCTTACGAGGTTTGCGTTCCATGGTCGCTCCGACTCCTTGCCGGAGTCGTCTCTTTTGCGTGCTCTTGGCTTTTGCGCGTCGATCAAGTAGTAGGAGTCGTTTCCGAGTGCCTTGCTGACGACGAAGGGGCCTTCCCAAGGGGCCGAGAGCTTGTGCTGGCCGGCTGTTCGCTGGATCAGCCGGAGCACAAGGTCACCCTCTTGGAAGGATCTTGGCTTGACCTTGCGGTTGTAGTAGCGGCGCAGGCCTTGCTGGTAGATGGCGGAGCGGCTGAGGGCTAACAGCCGGCCTTCTTCCAGTAGGTCGACGCCGTCTTCTCTTGCTTCTTTGGCTTCCTCCTCCGTGTACATGGTGATCCGAGGCGAGTCGAACTCGATGTCTGTTGGGATGACAGCCTCGGCACCGTACACAAGGAAGAATGGAGTGAAGCCGGTTGACTTGTTGGGTGTAGTGCGCAGACTCCAGAGGACAGCCGGCAGCTCTTCGAGCCAGCAGCCGGCCGATCGCTCCAGTGGTACAACCAGTCGGGGCTTGATGCCAGAGAGGATAAGTCCATTTGCTCGCTCGACCTGGCCGTTTGACTGCGGGTGGGCAACGGACGCTAAGTCCAGTCGGATGCCCTGTGTCACGCAGAAATGCGCCAGTGCGCCATTGGCGAAGTTCGTGCCGTTGTGGAACTTGCAGGGAGCATCGAGTGCTTGTTCGTACGAGAAGGACGGCTGCCAAGGCGGCCGGCCTCCCTTCTTCTTGGGAGCAGGCCGCTCTTCGGGCTGCTCGTCCTCAATGGTGGCCACCTGCCGACTGGAGGAAGTCGGCATGGGGCCCTTGCGCTTGTGGTCGTTCTGGTAGGGGCGCCGGTTGGGGTCGCCAGCCGGCTGCTTGGGAGCCGGGGCGACCACTTTCCCCGAGGCGTCCACTCGGAGCTCGGTCTTCATGGAGGAGTCGGCAGTAGCGTATTTGTCGGCGATGACGAGTAGCTCGTCGAGGGTAGCCGGCTCGTCGCAGAGGAGTCGGTGCTTGAGGAGGGTGCCCTCTCGGCACCCGGCAGTGAAGTACTCGATGGCCTGGACCTCGTGCACTCCCTCGCAGGAGTTGCGGAGCTCGGCCCATCGCGTGAGGTAGTCGCGGGTCGACTCGTTGGGCCCCTGGACGCAGAGGGAGAGCTGGCGAGGCTTGGGAGGCCGCTTGTAGGTGCTGGTGAAGTTGCGGATGAAAACTTCGGTGAAGTCCAGCCAGCTGTTGATGCTGTAGGGCTTGAGGCTATTGAGCCATGTGCGCGCCGTACCCTGCAGCATCAGGGGGACGTACTTCACGGCAACGCGCCGGTTGCCGTTGGCGATGCTGACGGCTGTGGAGTAGTCGATGAGCCAATCTTCCGGCTTCACCGAGCCGTTGTACTTGGGCGTGTCTCTGGGGAGCGAGAACCCTTTGGGAAAGGGCTCATCGCGGATGCGGGGGCCAAAGCATGGCGGGCCGACATCGTCTTCTTCTTCTAACGCCAAGGATCGAGCCAGGCGATCGATCCTGTGGCGGGCGTCGTTCTCGCCGATTCCTTCTCGGTGGCCGAGTCGGTCGCCAAGAGTCGGATGGGCGACAGGCGGTGGAGTGAGGCGTCTTTCTCTTCGAGGCGGGGGAGGAGGCAGGTTTCCTTGGTGTTCAACCGCCCGAGGGCGGCCATCCGCGTCGCGCTCGATAGTGACGCGAGTCCGGCTGCGGCTGGCAGCCGGCTCCTTGTCTTTCTTCTGACGCACGTCGCTCGCAGTCGGCGAGCGGGACGTCGCGGCGTGCTCCCGGCGCGGGGGAAGGCTATCAGCTCGGGCGCCGGCTTCCTGCCGTTCTGCAGCCGCATCGATCAGCTGCTGGATCCGTCTCGTCATGTAGGGGAGCTCATCGGCTCCCAGCCCATTGAGCTCCTCTGCAGCCGCCTGAGCGGCTCGCAGATTCTCGAGCGGGGTGGCGTAGATGGGGCGATCTGCGCCCAGTATGCTGGCAACGGCCGCGCCGCGCTTCTGGACGAAGCCGGCTCGGCTCGGCCCGCTAGGCGGCGGCGTCCCGAAGGTGGCACGGTCAACTTCGCGCTGGTGGGCCTCGGTGAGACGTCTCATCGAGGCTATCTTCTTGCCCTCCGCGATGAGGGCCAGGCGGCATGCCTCCAGGGTCTCGGCGTCGGCGTCGGCCGGGATGGGGACGGAGAGGTCGTGCATCGCCGCTCGCTGAGCGTCGCGGGCGTTCTCGCCCGAGTCGGAGACGTGGCTGATGACCATCACTTCGGTGACAGCGCTGCTGCCGCTTTCAGCTCGAGGCAGTGGGTCGTCGAAGACCACCACGTCGGAGGGGTAAGCGTCGAGCGACGCGGTGTCGGAGTCGACGAGCATTGGGTCGGTGGAGCCGACAGACTCCATGTCCGCAGCAGGCTCGCTGGAGACGTGAAGTTGGTCGAGGAGGCTGACGAGGCGGCTCTCGGGGTAGTCAGTGCCTGCGTCGGACGCAGGCTCGTCGGAGATGCGAGTCTCGCCGAGCAGATCGGCGAGGCGGCTCGCTGTGCAGGCGTCGTCGAGGCCTTGCAGCGCGTCGGGGCAAGCGCCATCGGGCGCAGCAGGCTGGCTGCGCTCGCGGGGAAGGAAGAGGGTTCCCGTCCAGAACAGGTCTCCGGACGACGGTGCACCTGGCCCCACGGTGGGCACCAAATGTCGGGTGGTTGGTGCGACATATGCCAAGGGATGGCTTATCATTGTGGGAGCCAATAAAACGTCGCCGGTGCCCGGAAACGGGATGAGGCGAAGACATGCACGCCGGCGAATCTTACCCAGGTTCGGGGCTCTCCGAGGAGATAACACCCCTAGTCCTGCTCTGCGGGGTCTCCGCATGATCACTAGATCGATAAAGGGTAGCTACAATCGCTCCTAGAGCTGTTGGGGTCAAGGGAGAAGAAGAACAAGGCTAGCTCTTGCTTCTCTCTATCTGTATGTGTGTGCTATGCTTAGAAGCCAACTATGCTCAGCGGCCAACTATGCTTCCGAGCGAGCCGGAAGCCAACCCTTTGCATGGGTGCTCCGGAGGGTTTATATAGGCCTACCCCCCGGGGGTACAATGGTAATCCGACTGGGAACGGGTCCCAGCCGTCAGTGTCTATGCTCGTCGGCTTCTCCGCCGGCTGTTGGGTCCCGCCGGCTGGTGGGTCCCGCCGGCCGCCGGCTACTTGGTCGACAGGCCGGCCCCACCGCCTAGGGCTTTGTCGGCGGCTGCTTACTGTAGCCGCGCCTCTGATGATGAGGGCTTTGTCGAGGTGAGCGTGGCTACAGTGGGCCGCCTCGGAGGCTATCACTGTAGCCTCACCTCGTCTTGTCTCCTTAATGGGGCTCCTGCTTCGAGGGAGGGCATAGCCGGCTTCTGGAGCCGGCTATACCCTTGGCCGACTAGGAAAAGCCGGGCCGCCTTCACGCCTCTCTCTGGCCGAAGGGGCCCGCAGTCCTTGGGTCATACAGGAATGGGTCGTGGATGACGTTGAGGCTAGCGTGGCTACAGTGCCGAGCCGCACGGGAGACGTCCGTCCCGTACGGCCTCCTGTAGCCATGCCCGCCTCGGGTTAGGGGGTAGTGGGCCGCATTGTGGCCACGCCCCGTCACGTCGCCGTTATGTGGGAGTGGTTGCGGTCTTGGCCGGCTCCTAGGAGTCGGCGTCCTTCTTGGCCGGCTTCTTGGAGTCGGCCACCCCGTAGTCGTCCTAGGGAGGAGTCAGGGAGGCTGGGTCGCCTTCCGGGAGTCGGCTTTAGAGGTAGCCGGCCGGGGAAGGCGGCCCAAATGCTTGGAGTGCTTGAAGGCCCAAAGGCCTGATAAATTTTCTGAAGAGCCAGGGGTAGTCGGTTAGGCTACCCGTGGCCACTTACTCCGACAGGGTGGTCGGCCTGGCTCCAGCTGATTGGTTTCTCTGACCAGTGCATGAACTCGGGAGCGCTAGAGGCGACAGCGTTGACCTCTTGATGCTGACGGCGCCGACTACGCTTGTCATCGGCTTGGCTGGTGAAGATGACGTAGGCGGCGTGCTCTTCAGGGAACTCGTCTTGGATGGCTCCGACCGCCGGCCGAGCCGCCGGCTGCTGGGGGGCTGGAGGCGGCGGGCCGGGAGGCGGAGGCGGCAACAACCCTTCGCCCTTGGAGATTCGCGTGAGCTAGTGGCATTTTTGGGTCGTATGGTTGGATGGCTTCGCGCCGCTATGGAACTTGCAGGGGGCGTCGAGAGTCTGCTCGTAAGAGAAAGCCGGCTGCCAAGCCGGCCTGCCACCCTTCTTCTTGGGAGCGGGCCGCTCTTCGGGCTGCTCATCTTTAACTGTGGCCACCTGCCGACTGGTGGAAGTCGGCATGGGGGCCTTGCTCTTATGATAGTTCTGGTAAGGGCGTCGATTGGGGTCGCCAGCCGGCTTCTTGGGAGCCAGAGCAATCACCTTCCCAGAGGCGTCTACTCGAAGCTCGGTCTTCATCGAGGAGTCGGTCATGGCGTACTTGTCCGCGATGACCAACAGTTCGTCGAGGGTAGCCGGCTCGTCACAGAGGAGTCGGTGCTTGAGGAGGGTGCCCTCTCGGCACCCGGCGGTGAAGTACTCGATGGCCTGAACCTCGTGCACCCCCTCGCAGGAGTTGCGGAGCTCGGCCCACCACGTGAGGTAGTCGCGGGTCGACTCGTTGGGCCCTTGGACGCACAGGGAGAGCTGGCGAGGCTTGGGAGGCCGCTTGTACGTGCTAGTTAAGTTGCGGACGAAGACTTCCGTGAAGTCCAGCCAGCTGTTGATGCTGTAGGGCTTGAGGCTATTGAGCCACGTGCGCGCCGTGCCTTGTAGCGTGAGGGGGACGTACTTCACGGCGACGCACCGATTGCCGTTGGCTATGCTGACAGCTGTGGAGTAGTCGATGAGCCAATCTTCCGGCTTCACTGAGCCGTTGTACTTGGGCGTGTCTCTGGGGAGCGAGAACCCTTTGGGGAAGGGCACGCCGCGAATGCGGGGGCCAAAGCATGGCGGGCCGACATCGTCTTCTTCTTATAACGCCAAGGATCGAGAAAGGCGGTCGATCCGGTGGCGGGCGTCGTTCTCGCCGATTCCTTCTCGGCGGCCGAGTCGGTCGCCAAGAGTCGGGTGCGTGACGGGCGGCAGGGTGAGGCGTCTCTCTCTTCGAGGCGGGGGAGGAGGCAGGTTTCCTTGGCGCTCCACCGCTCGAGGACGGCCTTCCGCGTCGCGCTCGATGGTGATACGAGTTCGGCTGCGGCTAGCAGCCAGCTCCTTGTCTTTCTTCTGGCGGGCGCCGCTCGCAGTCAGCGAGCGGGACGTCGCGGCGTGCTCTCGGCGCGGGGGATGACTATCAGCGCGGGCGCCGGCTTCATGCCGTTCTGCAGCCGCGTCGATCAGCTGCTGGATCCGTCTTGTCATGTAGGGGAGCTCGTCGGCTCCCAGCCCATTTAGCTCTTCGGCGGCCGCCTGAGCGACTCGCAGATTCTCGAGCGGGGTGGCGTAGACGGGGCGATCTGCCCCCTGCATGCTGGCAATAGCTGCGCCGCGCTTCTGGACGAAGCCGGCTCGGCTCGGTTCGCTAGGCGGCGGCGTACCAAAGGCAACGCGGTCAAATTCGCGCTGGTGGGCCTCAGTGAGGCGTCTCATGGAGGCTATCTTCTGACCCTCCGCGATGAGGGCGAGGCGGCGTGCCTCTAGGGTCTCGGCGTCGGCGTCGGCCGGGATGGGGACGGAGAGGTCGTGCATTGCCGCTTGCAGGGCATCGTGGGCGTTCTCGCCCGAGTTGGCGACGTGGCTGATGACCAACACTTCGGTGACAGCGCTGCTGCCACTGTCAGCTCGAGGGAGAGGATCGTCGAAGACCACCACGTCGGAGGGGTAGGCATCGAGCGATGCCGTGTCGGAGTCGACGAGCATCGGGTCGGTGGAGCCGACCGACTCCAAGTCTGTAGCAGGCTCGCTGGAGACGTGAAGCTGGTCGAGGAGGCTGACGAGGGGGCTCTCGGGGTAGTCCGTGCCCGCGTCGGACGCGGGCTCGTCGGAGATGCGAGTCTCGCCGAGAAGATCGGCGAGGCAGCTCGCCGCGCAGGCGTCGTCGACGCCTTGCAGCGCGTCGAGGCAAACGCCATCGGGCGCAGCAGGCTGGCTGCGCTCGCGTGGGAGGAAGAGGGTTCCCGTCCAGAACAGGTCTCCGGACGACGGTGCACCTGGCCCCACGGTGGGCGCCAAATGTCGGGTGGTAGGTGCGACATATGCCAACGGGTGGCTTATCATAGTGGGTGCCACTAAGACGTCGCCGGTGCCTGGAAACGGGATGAGGCGGAGACATGCACGCCGGCGAATCTTACCCAGGTTCGGGGCTCTCCGAGGAGATAACACCCCTAGTCCTGCTCTGCGGGGTCTCCGCATGATTACTAGACCGGAAAGAGTAGCTACAAACGCTCCTAGAGCCGTTGGGTTCAAGGGAGAAGAAGAACAAGGCTAGCTCTTGCTTCTCGCTCTCTATGGTATGTGTGTAATGCTCAGAAGCCAACCCTTTGCATGGGTGCCCCGGGGGGTTTATATAGGCCTACCCCCCGGCGGTACAATTGTAATCCGGCCGGGCACTGGTCCCAGCCGTCAGTGTCTACGCTCGCCGGCTCCTCCGCCGGCCGTTGGGGCCCGCCGACTGGTGGGTCCCGCCGGCTGCCGGCCCCTTGGTCAACAGGCCGGCCCCACCGTCTAGGGTCTTGTAGGCGGCTACTTACTGTAGCCTCGCCCCTGATGACGAGGGCTTCGTCGAGGTAAGCGTGGCTACAGTGTGCCGCCTCGAGGGCTCTCACTATAGCCTTACCTCGTCTTGTCTCCTTAATGTGGCACATGCTTCGAGGGAGGGAGTAGCCGGCTTTTGGGGGCCGGCTACGCCCTTGGCCGACTGGGGGAGGCCGGGCCACCTTCGCGCCTCTCTCTGGCTGTAGGGGCCCGCCGCCCGTGGGCCGTAAGGCGTCCGTCATGGGTGACATTGAGGCCAGTAGGGCTACAGTGCCGAGCCGGACGGGAGATGGCCGTCCCGTACGGCGTCCTGTAGCCATGCCTACCTTGGGCTTCGGGGGTAGTGGGCCGCGCTGTGGCCTCACCCCGTCTTGTCACCATTATGTGGGTGTAGTTTTGGTGGGTGCAGTCTTGGCCGGCTTCTTGGAGTCGGCGTTCTTCGTGGCCGGCTCTGGGGAGTCGGCGTTCTTCATGGCCGGCTCTGGGGAGTCGGCATCCTTTATGGCCGGTTTCCTGGAGTCGGCCACCCCGTGGTTATCGTGGGGGGAGGTTGCTGAGGATGGGTCGCCTTCTGAGAGTCGGCTTCAGAGGTGGCCGGCCGGGGAAGGCGGCCCAATGCCTGAAATACTTGCAGGCCCAAATGGCCTGATAATTTTTGGAATAGCTAGGGGCAGTCGGTTAGGCTACCCGTGGCTATTTACTCCAACAAATTGAGCACAGCAAGAACCAGCAGCAATGTACTCAGCTTCAGTAGTAGACAGTGATACGCAGTTCTGTTTCTTCGAGGACCAATAGACCAAAGATCGTCCGAGGAAATGACATGTACCAGATGTTGACTTGCAATCCACACGATCACATGCATAGTCAGAGTCAGAATATCCAACGATATCAAAAGTCGAGCCCTTGGGGTACCATAATCCTAGTGTTGGTGTGTGAGATAGATATCGAAGAATATGTTTCACAGCCTTATGGTTTGATTCCTTCGGTGTAGCTTGAAATCGGGCACACATGCAAACACTAAGCATAATATCTGGCCAAGATGCACATAAGTACAATAAAGAACCAATCATGGAGCGGTATACCTTTTAATCGAAGTCAATACCATTTTCATCAGTGCACAGATGGCCATTTGTGGGCATAGGAATTTTGACGCCTTCGCAATCTTGCATGCCGAATTTCCTCAGTACATCCTTGAGATATTTCTCCTGAGATATGAATATGCCAATGCGCTGTTGACGAATTTGAAGACGTAATAAGAATTTCAACTCTCCCATCATAGACATTTGATATTCTTCACTCATGATATAGCCAAATTCATCACTATAACGTTCGTCGGTACAGCCAAAGATGATATCATCAACATATATTTGGCATACAAACAATTCATCATCATATGATTTAGTGAAAAGAGTAGGGTCGAGTGAACCGGGTTTGAAGCCTTTCTTCATGAGGAATTCCTTCAAAGTATCATACCACGCCCGAGGGGCCTGCTTGAGGCCATAGAGGGCCTTATTTAGTCTGAAGACTTTGTCAGGATGCTTAGGATCTTCAAAACCTGGGGGTTGAGCAACATATACTTCTTCCTCAAGCTTACCATTAAGGAATGCACTTTTCACATCCATTTGATATAAAGTGATATCATGATGGTTAGCATAAGCAAGTAATATGCGAATAGCTTCAAGTCTAGCAACAGGTGCAAAAGTTTCATCGAAATCAATTCCTTCAACCTGTGTGTAGCCTTGAGCTACTAGCCGTGCCTTATTCCTCACCACAAGGCCATTTTCATCTTGCTTGTTGCCGTAGATCCACTTTGTGCCAATGATATTGTGTTTGCGAGGATCTGGACGATTGACCAGTTCCCAAACGTTGTTGAGCTGGAACTGATGTAATTCTTCTTGCATGGCCTGAATCCACTCAGGCTCCAGAAATGCTTCATCTACCTTAGTGGGCTCTGTGATAGAGACAAAATCATAGTGCCCGCAAAAGTTAGATAAATGTGAAGCTTTTGAGCGTGTGAGAGGACCTGGTGCTTCAATGTCATCGATGATCTTTTCAACTTGCACTTCTTTTGCAATGTGAGGATGAGTAGGTTGTCGTCGAGGAATTTGATCAGCATTTTCTTCAGCACCATTTTCTTCAGCAATTTCTTCAGGTGCATTAGCTCGACGTTCTTCACGTTCTGGAATGAATTCTTCAGCAGATTCTTCGGTAGGAATGACATCCTCAGTAGCCTTGAACTTGATAGTTTACTCAGGTGCTGGTTCATCTATCACAGAGGGTAGGTGCTCTCTCTGCGAGCCATTAGTTTCATCAAACCGGACATCTACAGTTTCAACAACCTTGTGAAGAACGGTGTTGAAGACTCTGTAGGTGTGCGAGTCCTTTCCGTAACCAAGCATAAAACCTTCATGTGCTTTCGGTGCAAATTTAGCATTGTGATGAGGATCTCTAATCCAAAATTTAGCACCGAAGACTTTGAAATAACTCACATTGGGTTTCTTGTCAGTGAGGAGTTCATAGGCAGTCTTCTTGAAGAATTTGTGAAGATATACCCTGTTGATGATGTGGCACGCAGTATAAATTGCCTCAATCCAGAAGTGTCGTGGCGTCTTGTACTCACCAAGCATAGTGCGAGCCATCTCAACAAGAGTTCTATTCTTGCGCTCCACGACGCCATTCTGCTGAGGAGTATAAGGAGCAGATAACTCATGAGTAATACCAAGTTCATCAAGATAGTCATCAAGACCAGAATTCTTGAACTCAGTTCCATTGTCACTTCTGATGTGCTTGATCTTCACACCAAAGTTGGTTGAAGCCCTCGAGGAAAATCGTTTGAAGACTTCCTGCACTTCATGTTTGTAAGTAACAATGTGTACCCATGTGTAACGAGAGTAATCATCAACAATAACAAGCCCATAGAGAGATGCGTCATTTGTGACAACTGAGTAATGGTTAGGACGAAAGAGGTCCATGTGAAGCAATTCGAATGGTCGAGTAGTGGTCAAGATAGTCTTCGCTGGATGCTTAGCTTTGGTCATCTTTCTAGCTCCACAAGCTCCACACAGGTGATCCTTGAGGAATTTGACATTCTTAATGCCAATGACATGCTTCTTCTTCGCAAGCGTGTGCAAATTCCTCATGCCTGCATGACCAAGTCGTCGATGCCATAGCCAACCTTCTGAAGCTTTTGCGAGTAGGCACACGGCCGGTTGCGGTCCTGTAGAGAAATCAACAATATACAAGTCTCCTCTCCTAAAGCCTTCGAAGACTTTGGAATTGTCAGCTTCCATAACCACAACACAACGATACTTGCCAAAGACAACTACCATATACGGATCACAAAGCATTGAGACAGACATGAGGTTGTATCCTAAGGACTTGACAAGCATGACTTTGTCCATGTGTCGATCCTTTCTGATCGCAACCTTACCTAGACCCAATACCTGACTTTTGCCTTTGTCAGCGAAGATGATATGCTTCAGATGCGGTGGTGATAAGGGAGCATCAATCAATAGATTCTTGTCACCAGTCATGTGATTTGTACATCCACTATCGAGGACCCACTCAGTGGCTTTGGGTTGATCATCCTCGGCACCCTTTGCCATGAAGCAATAGGTGGGAGCGTAGCCATCATTGCCTTCATCAGCCTTGTTGGTGAGATCATTTTCTTCATTGTTGAAGATAGACTTGCTGATGAATGCAGTAGCGAGGGCTAGGCTAGCCACACTGGATTCAGACTCCTCAGATGCCTCCTCTTCCTCATTTTCTTCAGATTCAGCCTTAGAGTCCATTTCCTTGCCAATGAATGCCCGAGTCTTTTTGGGGCTGCTCTTCCTGTGAGATGAAGACTTTGAGGATTTTGATGATGAAGATTTTGAGGATTTCTTCTTTTTCTTTGCATCATCAGAACTGTAATCCTTGTATTTCTTCTTCTTTGATTCCTTTTCTCACTGAGGACAATCTTGAATGTAGTGTCCTGGTTTCTTGCATTTGAAACAAAGCCTCTTCTTGTAGTCACTGGATGAGGAATCATTACTCCTTGAGGGTCTTCCAAAGCGACCACGTCTTTAGAACTTCTGGAATTTCTTCACGAGCAGTGCTAGATCATGGCTCAGTTCTTCAGGATCACCAAGGCTGCTGTCAGAGTCTTCATCTTCAGACTCAGAAACTGCCTTGGCCTTCAGTGCACGTGATCTGCCATAGCTCGAACCATAGAGATCTCTCTTTTCAGCAAGCTGGAACACATGAGTATTTAGCCTTTCGAGGATATCAGCGGGATCAAGTGACTTGTAATCAGCACGCTCTTGTATCATCAATGCCAGAGTATCAAATGATGAATCAAGCGATCTCAGCAGTTTCTTCACCACCTCATGGTCGGTGATGTCAGTGGCACCGAGCGCTTGAAGCTCATTTGAGATGTCAGTGAGGCGATCGAAGGTTTGTTGAACATTTTCATTGTCGAGTCTTTTGAAGCAGTTGAAGAGATTGCGAAGAACATCAACTCTAGAGTCACGCTGTGTTGAGACTCATTCATTGACTTTGGACAGCCTATCCCAGATAAGCTTAGTAGTTTCCAAAGCACTCACGCTTCCACACTGTCCTTTGCTCAGATGGCCACATATGATATTCTTCACTTGAGAATCGAATTGCTTGAATCTCTTCACATCGGTAGCATTCAGTGAGGGTGAGACAGAGGGAACACCATTTTCCACAACATACCAGAGATTGTTATCAATTGCCTCAAGATGCATTCGCATCTTATTCTTCCAATAGGGGTAGTCCGTCCCATCGAAGGTAGGACACCCAGCAGAGACCTTGATCATACCTGCGGTCGACATAACTAAAACTCCAAGCGGTTAAACCAAAATCACACAGAACAAGGGAGTACCTTGCTCTGATACCAATTGAAAGTGCGTTATATCGACTAGAGGGGGGTGAATAGGTGATTTTTATAAATTCTTCCCTAAGGAATTTGTGGGTGAGGAAATTCCATAGCGAAGAACTACTTGCAACGGAATAAGTACTCAAAAGTATGCATAGCAGAACACAAGCATAGTCATCATGATGAAATGAAAACAAGCACCGAGTACAGAAAGCGTAAACATAGGATAACACAGGATGAAGACAAACAGACTGAGGAAATTGAGAAAGTCTTCAGCCAAAGTCTTCAAACACAGATATGAACAAGCATACAACACAGTAATGAGGAAATGGAAGAGTTGAGGAAATAGAACCAGTAAGCTTGGTGAAGACAATGATTTGGTAGACCAGTTCCAACTGTTGTCTCAGTTGTACGTCTGGTTGGAGCGGCTTGGTATTTAAACCTGAGGACACACAGTCCCGGACACATAGTCCTCACCGTATTCTCCATGAGCTAAGGTCACACAGACCTCACCCAATCACTCGTGGTAAGTCTTCAGGTGACTTCCAAACCTTCACAAACTTGGTCACTCGGCGATCCACAATTTCCTCTTGGATGCTCTAGACCATGACGCCCAACCGTCTGGAAGAAGCACAGTCTTCAAAGGTAACAAGCGTCAGATCCACGCAGGATCAATCTCTTCAGTGATGCTCAATCACTTTGGGTTTGTAGGTCTTTGGGTTTGGGGTTTTCCTCACTTGATGATTTTCGCTCAAAGTCCTCAGAGGATGGGATGCTCTCAAATGACAAGTGTCAGTTTCTCTCGAAGCAGCCAACCAGCTAGTGGTTGTAGGGGGTGGCTATTTATAGCCTAGGGAGCAGCCCGGCATGATAAGACATAAATGCCCTTCAGTGATATGACCGTTAGGTGGGTAGATATTTTGGGACAGCTGGCGCATAGCACAACAACGGTCGGAAATTTGAGGCTCAAATTCCTCACGGCTATCATGTTCCTCACTGTGTAGGCAATCCGCACCGGCGAATTCCTAACTCCTCAGTCAGAACAAATTCCTCGGAGACCAGAAGAACTTCGTCTCTGTCACTGAAGAATATGACTGAACTATATGAGATTTCCAATGGCTTCACTCGAAGGCATTGGTAGGTGTAGGATTTTGAGTTGAGCATCACATGAAATTTTTTCCTTAGTATTTCCTCGACCCCCTTTAACAGTACGGTGTTTTCTATGACTCAAGAAAGAGAAAATGAAACTACGAAAACAGAAGTCTTCACGCTTCATGTTCCTCAAATGAATACCAAGTCTTCAAGGCCACACCAATTTCTTCACTTTCAAAGTCTTCAGAAAGTCTTCAAAAATACCAAAGTCTTCAGTCGAAGAACTTCATTTTTAGGGGTCGACTTTCTCTGTAAATATCAAACTCCTCATAGACTTATAGACCTGTGTACACTCATAAACACATTAGTCCCTTAACCTATAAGTCTTCAATACACCAAAATCACTAAGGGGCACTAGATGCACTTACAGAGGAGGACTTTCGGGATGGAGCGCCGCCGTCTCAAGGTGGAACTTGGGCAGGAGCACTTTTGCCCTCCAGCGGAGCGATTCCGCCGGGGGAACTTCCCTCTCGGAGGGGGAAATCATCGTCGTCATCATAACCAAAAACTCTCCCATCATGGGGAGGCAATCTCTGTCAACATCTTCAACAACACCATCTAATCCCAAACCCTAATTCATCTCTTGTGTTCAATCTTGTTACCAGAACTATAGATTGGTTCTTGTGGGTGAGTAGTAGTGTTGATTACATCTTGTAGATGATTACTATATGTTTTATTTCGTGGAAGATTATATGTTCAGATCCAATATGCTATTTAATACCCCTTTTATCTTGAGCATGATTATCATTTGTGAGTAGTTACTTTTGTTCTTGAGGTCACGAGAGAAATCATGTTGCAAGTAATCATCTGAACTTGATATGTGTTCGATATTTTGATATTATGTATGTTGTGATTCCCTTAGTGGTGTCATGTGAACATTGACTACATGACACTTCACCATATTTGGGCCTAAGGGAATGCATTGTGGAGTAGTTATTAGATGATGGGTTGCGAGAGTGACATAAGCTTAAACCCTAGTTTATGCGCTATTCCGTAAGGGACCGATTGGATCCAAAAGTTTAATGCTATGGTTAGAATTTATTCTTAATACTTTTCTCATAGTTGCGGATGCTTGCGAGGGGGTTAATCATAAGTAGGAGGTTTGTTCAAGTAAAAACAACACCTAAGCACCGGTCCACCCACATATCAAATTATCAAAGTAGCAAACACAAATCGAACCAACATGATAAAGGTGACTAGATGAAATTCCCGTGTACCCTCAAGAACGCTTTGCTTACTATAAGTAACTATTTGGCCTTTCCTTTGCCTCAAAAGAACTGGGCTACCTTGCTGCACTTTTGTTATCACTATCGTTACTTGCTCGTTACAAATTATCTTGCTATCAAACTACTCGGTTACTTACAATTTCAGTACTTGCAGACATTACCTTGCTGAAAACCACTTGTCATTTCCTTCTGCTCCTTGTTGGGTTCGACACTCTTACTTATCGAAAAGAGCTACAATTGATCCCCTATACTTGTGGGTCATCAGCTGCGAATGACCCTATTTTGCTGCAACCAGCGATCTATTTGCTGGAACCGGCATCAATTTCTGCTGTCATCGGCCATGCGATTTGCCGGAACAAGGGCTGCCCTCGCCGCCAACAAGTGTTTTTGCTAGAACCTGTGTATGTTTGTGCTGGAACTAGCCTTTCTTTTTGCTAAAATGCTTCTTTTGTTTGCTACAATCGAAAATGAGAGTCTCCCTGCTGAGTTATTTTGCTGGAACCAGCGACTTTTTTGCTGGAATCTTATAATGATTTGGTTCAACCGGCCACTGAGCATTTGTTGCTTTTTTTAGATTTTTTGCTGGACAGGATGGTGCAAGACGATGACCGCGGTGAGCCGGAGGCGTGGTTACGCCGTGGATGTAGCAATGATGGCCCCCGCGCGCTGGATCTGGCCGTTTTTAGAGTTGCATCCATGGTGAATCGTGCGTAAAATCAATGGTGGATGTTATGCAATCTCAGCGGACAGAGGGGGGGGGGTGGGACTTCGCTGGAGCTCGTCTGGCACGGCCACAACGACGACCAGGAGGGGCTGGTGGTGTGCCTGCGGGCAGCTTGTGAATCCCCTTCCTTGTTTTTTCTGTTTCCTATGCGTGTGGGAGCGAGAAGGAAGATGGGGAAGGGAGGAAGACTGCGCTGAGATCTGACGGTTCTCATTTTCTAAATCGGATGGCTAGGAGCAGACCGGCAGAATGTTTGGGCCGGCACGCTGGCGCCTATCATCGCCCAATTAAATTCTGAAGCCACATATTAAGATAAATTTTGATGAGTAATGAACAATGCTATTACTTTAACCCCCATGATCTGTTCCAATAAGAGATGGCGGCAGAAGCAAGATTTCCTTGCGAAAAGAGCACCGACATTAGGGTGTAGTTTCTCAAAGGGAAATTGAGTTTCATCAAGAATAACATCACGTGATATGTAAACATGACCGGTAGCAACATGAAGACATTTGACACCTTTATGTTGTGCACTATAGCCAATAAAGACGCATTGTGTGGAATGAAACATGAGTTTCCCATTGTTGTAGGGATGAAGATTGGGCTAGTAAGCACAACCAAAGACACTGAGTGGAGCATAGTATTGTTTGATATGAAGGAAACGTTCGATGTGAGTTTCATTTTTGATGACACGACTAGGCAGGATATTTATGAGATGAACAACGGCTAAAAATGCTTCATCTCAATATTTTAGTGGCATGGATGCGCAACAAGAAGGGCAAGACCTATTTCAACAATATGTCTTTGTTTACGTTCTGCTGGTTCGTTCTGGTGATGGGCATGAGGACAAGATACACGATGGGAAATGCCTAATAGCAGGTGGCGGTGTCGCAAGCTTACTCAAAATAGAAGGTGAATCAAGTGCAGAGCCAGATGGCAGTTCCTTACCTCCCCTCATAGTAGAGGGATAAATCTTGGTTCTTGGATCTTTCGGATTCTTCATAGTGATCAACAGATATAAATCCCAAGTGACTCAGACAATTGAGCTATGCTCCCCGGCAACGGCGCCAGAAAAATGTCTTGATAACCCACAAGTATAGGGGATCCCAACAATTTTTGAGGGTAGAGTATTCAACCGAAATTTATTGATTAGACACAAGGGGAGCCAAAGAATATTCTCGAGTATTAGCAGTTGAGTTGTCAATTCAACCACACCTGAAAGACATAATATCTGCAGCAAAATATTTAGTAGCAAAGTAGTATGGAAGTAGCGGTAATGATGGAAAAAGTAACAGTAGCAGTTTTGTAATGATTGTAACGGCAGTAGCAACAAAAGTAACTTATCAAAGATCAATATGCGAAAAGCTCGTAGGCAATGGATCAGTGATGGATAATTATGTCGGATGGCATTTATCATGCAATAGTTATAATCTAGGGTGACATAGAACTAGCTCCAATTCATCCATATAATGTAGGCGTCTATTTCGTATATAGTCATACATGTTTTGTCCTATCCTCCCGTGGCAGCAGGGTCCTAATGAAAACTAAGGGCTATTAAGGCCTCCTTTTAATAAAGAACCGGACCAAAGCAGTAGCACTTAGTGAATACATGAACTCCTCCAACTACGGTAATCACCGGAAAGAATCCCAATTATTGTCACCTTGGGGTATGCAGATCATAACACATAATAGGTGTCTACAACTTGCAAGATAGGATCGAGAACACAAATATATTCATGAAAACATAATTGGTTCAGATCTGAAATTATGGCACTCAGGCCCTAGTGACAAGCATTAAGCACAGCAAAGTCATAGCAACATCAGTCTTAGAACATAGTGGATACTAGGGATCAAACCCTAACAAAACTAACTTGATTACATGATAAATCTCGTCCACCAACCATTGTCCAGCAAGCCTACGATGGAATTACTCACTTCCGGCTATGAGCATCATGAAATTGGTAATGGAGGAAGGTTGGTGATGATGATGGCGACGAATCCCCCTCTCCGGAGCCCCGAACGGACTCCAGATCAGCCCTCCCGATGAAGAACGGGAGGCAGCGGCGGCTCCATATCGTAAAACGTGATAAAACCTTCTCTCTGATTTTTTCCTCCCCGAATAGGGTTATATGGAGTTGGAGTTGAGGTCGGAGGAGATCCAGGGGCCCCACAAGGCCTCTAGACGCGCCCCAGGGGGGCACCCCTGGCTTGTGGCCAATGGGTGGACCCCCTCTGGTTGATTCTTGCGCGAGTGTTTTTTATTAATTCCAAATATATTCTCCGTAAATTTTTAGGTCAATCCGAGAACTTTTATTTCTGCACAAAAATAACACCATGGCAATTCTGCCGAAGACAGCGTCAATCCGGGTTAGTTCCATTCAAATAATGCAAATTAGAGTCCAAAACAAGGGCAAAAGAGTTTGGAAAAGTATATACGATGGAGACGTATCACATCCAACAATGCATATTCGAATAATATAGAGAAGAAAAGACGCACTTGATACATGAGAGGCACACAGAGGGGCAGCATATCCAAACCTTTCTAATTTTTTAACTACATCCATCAATCCATATCCGAGGGAGATAGAGGAGACAGAGGGAGACAGATGGTGGTGGCTGGCCCTAGAGGAGACGGGGAAACTGGGCGCGGTGGTGGCAGCCTACTTTCGGGCGAAGGGAAGGGAGGGCCGGCTTGGGAGGATTCGAGCAGGAGGGCGGCTGGGTCAGGGCGGTTCACGTTGGAGCTCGGGTCAGGCGGGGAAGGACTTGAGGAGGAGTAGCCCGGCAAGGAGGAGATGATGAGGAGGGCAGCTGGGTCGGGGCGGTGTTCTGCTTCCGTGGTGAGCAGCAGCGGCAGCTGGCGGCGGGGAGCAGCCTGGCGGCGCCAATGTCGGTGTCAAAACCGGCGGATCTCGGGTAGGGGGTCCCGAACTGTGCGTCTAAGGTCGATGGTAACAGGAGACAGGGGACACGATGTTTACCCAGGTTCGGGCCTTCTCTATGGAGGTAATACCCTACTTCCTGCTTGATTGATCTTGATGAATATGAGTATTACAAGAGTTGATCTACCTCGACATCGTTATGGCTAAAACCCTAAGAGTCTAGCCTGTATGACTATGATTATGATTCTTGTCCCTATGGACTAAGCCCTCCGGTTTATATAGACACCGAAGGGGACTAGGGTTGTACAAACTCGGTTACAGAGAAAGGAATCTTCATATCAGGATGCCAAGCTTTCCTTCCACGCTAAGGAGAGTCCCATCCGGACACGAGAGATAGTCTTCGGTCTTGTATCTTCACAACCCACCAGTCCGGCCCACGTAACATAGTCCGGACGCCCGAGGACCCCCTAATCCAGGACTCCCTCAGTAGCCCCTGAACATGCAGGCTTCAATGACGAGGTGTCCGGCGCACAAATTGTCTTCGACATTGCAAGGCGGGTTCCTTCTCGAATACTCCAACACAGTCTACAGACGCAACAAACGTGCCCGGCTCTGAAAAACAAATTCCCCACACAACCGCAGAGAGTATAATATTTCACGAGTCCAATCCGCTGACAACTTTTGATAAGGTGACACCACGTCATCATCCGGTCATTATTTTGAACCGTTTTTCGGCCTGCCGCTTCGAGATGCGGTCTCATTGGCACGTCTTGTCAAAGCAGAGATCGTGTCCCCTTATTGCGGGATTCTCATCAATACGGGCATGGGTAATCCAACCATGTCGTTTGCACAACCCTTGGGAACAGGCGAGTTTTAAGGCGAGTGGGGAGGCGCTTGATATTTCACTGCCTTTATAAGGAGATAAGGATTCCCTTCTTTCACCCACGCCTTCTCTCTCTGCCCTCCCATTCTCGAGCTCCAGCGCCCAAGTCCTCACCTTTTCCGCCTCAAGAAAGCACTCGACCATGTCCGGAGCTGGAGCGCAAGGCAAGTGGATGGCCTCCTCGGGCAAGGAGAAGGACATCACCAAGCTTCGGGAGGCCGGGTATCCGGCGAAAGAAATCACCCACCGGCTTCCGGCCAAGGGGCAAATCGTCCCTGCCCCGAAGCCCAATGAGAGGGTGGTGTTCATCCCCCATTTCGTCCGCGGGAGAGGGTTTCCTCTCCACCCTTTCGTCCGTAGACTCATGTTCTATTACGGGCTAGATTTCCATGATCTAGCCCCAAACTCCTTCCTCAATATCTCGGCATTCATTGTCATGTGCGAGGCTTTCCTCCGCATTCCACCCCACTTCGGACTGTGGCTCAAGATATTCAACGTGAAGCCGAAGGCGGTGGATGGCCAACACGCGGAGTGCGGAGGCGCCATGGTGAGCAAGCTGCCCAATGTCACATGGCCCAAGGGCACTTTTGTGGAGACCGTCAAAGAGTGGCAGAAACTGTGGTTCTATATCACAGAGGCCCGCGACACCACCTGGGCCGCGGCTCCCGAATTCAAGTCCGTAGCTCCAATGCGGCTCACCTCCTGGATAAAGAAGGGCCCGAATTGGTCCTCGTCGGACGATCTGATCGCGCTGCAAACGCGCATCCAAAGCATGGTGGACAAAAACATCAAGCTTGTCAACGTAATCCAGGTGATGTTAGTTCGCCGAATCCTTCCATGCCAGACCCGGACTTGCCCTTTGTGGGAATTCGATCCGGAGAAGCACCAGACCTTGGAAAGGCTCTTCGGAACCACGCATGAAGATATCTGGAAGTTGCTCTTCAAGGGCAACGGGACACCGCCGGAGACGGACGAGGACCGCGGGCACGATCTGGCCCATCCTGCCAGTGCAGTAAGTCTTTCGCGTTTCAAGGTGTATCCTCTACTTGCTTATTCAAGGAAGATACCTAAATTCCACTAGTTATTTATTTTTTCAGGTATGGACAGAGAAAGCGGAGCGGATTAAGTGTCCAGCTCCGCTGCCCGAAGAACCAGCCATCCCTCTTCTGACGAAGATGCTGGTCCCGGCGCCTTACCAGGCACCGGAATGGCCCCCGTCATAAAGGAGCTTCGGACAGGACGTCCGAAGACAATGAGACTCCCTCCTCCGCCATCGAAGACGACGATGAGGACGAGGAGGAAAGCAGCTCTCCCCCTGAGGGGGGAAGGAAGAAGAGGGCGGCCTCCACAAATCTGGAGGCAGAGGCGTCCAAGAGGGGGAAGAGCTCCCTCGCGGATAAATCCGCGTGGGACGTCGACCGCATCATGAGTACTCAAAATACTCTGACATATTCATGTATTCGGCCTCTTCGGTTTGTAGTTTTAACGTGTTAAATCATGCGCTTGTAGTCCGGCCCACGACAGCTCCCTGCGATCCTCATCAGGAGGTTCGCTGGATTCAAAGGCGATGGCCAGCGAGTCACCGTTGGCCGCTCAATCTCCCACAGCCAAGGGCGACGACGAGGTGCTGTCCCAAAGGACCTTCCCGGGCCAGGGAGAGGTTCAGGAGGCGGTCAGGGTGGCACCAGAGGGTGACTCTTCGGCCGCCGGACACCCGGGAGAGAGGACCCTCATGGAGACTGGCGATGGGGGTCGTGTCCAGTTCGGACCGCAGCCGAATATGGTTCCGGAGACCTATATGGCTCCGGAATCCGGCAAGCAGCCTCCTTCGAAAGAAGGAGGTGTGCCTATTCCACCGCTGACCTCTGTCCAGCCAGAGGCACCGGATAATCTGTTGGAAGCGCTGCGAGGCGCTTCCATTGTGGAGGAACGCCGTATCCTTATGGGTACGGTGGTTGAGAGGGTTCAGTACGTCAAGAGCGGACTGACTGAAGCCTGCACCAGCCTGCTGACAGGCTTTGAGGTAAGCGATGTGAAAGAGAAGGTCATAGTATAGACAGTGTAGCCCCTGAGACACTGTCCGGTGTTCGGCAAGAAAAGCTGGACAGAGGATCAAGTAATTTTCGCAGGAAACTAACTAAATATGTCTTATGAAAACAAGCATCGCTGGTGGCCGCCACCTCTCATGCTGCTGAGGTCTCCGGACTAAAGCAGAGTCTGGAGCGGGCCAAAGAAGAGTTCGGCCTTGTAAAAAGGCAGCTGGAGGACAAGCAAGGTATGTGGAGACTTGCTGTATATTCGGAAAGAATAAATGATGTGTATTGATTGTAGTGTCATGATATTTTTAGGAGCGGTGACTGAGGTTGAAACCCCCAAGAAAGTGCTGCCGAGGCCGAGGAGAGGGCGGCGAAGGAACAAGCCGCCCGGAAAAAGCATGAGGCTAGGGTTGGGGAGGTCCAACAGGAGCTCCAGGACGCTTTGAAAAAGTACGAGTCCTTGGAGCGCCAGCATGCGGACCAAGAGTCCGAACTTGAGAAGGCCCGCCAAAGCGCACAAGAGGCCCGGACCAAAGCCCAAGGCGCCCTCCAGGAAATCCAGGAGGCCAAGAAGATCGCGGCGGGTAAGGCTTTTATTATGCAAAGCAAGTATGTGAAGAAGAGGTATCTCTTACTGACCTGGATTTGGAGTTCTCCAGGGGCGTTTGCGGATTTGCCGCGCAGCGTTTCTGACGCTGCTGAATTCTTCCGAGCCGAAGAGGGGAGCTCAACGGAGAAGCTGTTCTGGTCGCAATACCTTGCGCCAGAACATCCGGTGCCCTTGAGCGACCAGCTAAAACAGCTGGTCGAACTGCATAGGGTGGCCGAACTGGCCATGAAGGACTTAATAATCCGGCTGTCGCCAGCCAAAGGTATACCCAGCAACTACTTTGGTCTCATGAAGCGGCTAGTCGACGCCTGCCCTCGGCTTGACGCCATCAAGCGGTCGGTTTGTATCGAAGGTGCGTGGATGGCCTTCGCCCGTGTCAAAATGCAGTGGGTGAAGATGAATGCTGCCATGGTCGCGACCGAAGGACCGCCCGCGGGCAAGGAGCACCGCACGCCCGAGCGATGTTTTAGCGAAGTCCTAGAGGGATCCCACCTTGTGGCGGAGCAATGTTCGAAAGATGTAATCTTTGAATGAATACAGTTACATTGTCCCGCCCTGTATTATAAAAACAAGTTCGGCTATGTAATATAATGTTTGTTTAATATTTTACCTCCTGTGCGGCCGTGTTTATAAAATTTTGAGAGTTGGCCAGTCGTTGGCTTCAGCCCCCATGTAGGTAGTACGGGGGTGTTCCGGATGAAATCTAAACACTCTTGATCCAATTTGTTTGGTCCTTGAAGGAGGTGTTTAGCGCAACGAACCAGGCAATCGGACTATGTGGCTTTATCACCCTCACTTAGCCATAGGAGTTCTATAATGAAAATTTAGGCGCAGCCCCTAGTATCCAAACTAGGGTATTGTAAACACCTGATCGGATAAGAGTCGATTCATCGCATAATGCGGAAAAAATCTCTAAAGATTTGAAACCTCCGAAGAGCTGACCGTCTCTCGCCGCATCATGACAGTCGGTTTTCGACTTTCTCTACTGAGGTGCTCATCCGGATAAACCAGGACACAATCGTAGTAGTTCTCCCTTTACTACCCTAGCCGATATAGCGGAACGTAAGGTAGTAAGCACAGGAGCCGGGCAACCCAACTATTGACCAAAGACATGATTCGGAGCCAATGCATATAATGCTAAATTTGGGGTGCCGAACTGTATTGTAAAAAGTGTTCAGACTTTGTTGCCGTATTATGGGTCGCAATGGAGCCCCTAGCAGATTAAAGCGTACCAAAGTGTACGGTCGCAACTTTGAGAAGATTATCAAAGAAAAAGGAAAAAAAGGGGTAGTAAGCTAGTGCCGCAGAAGTTGGGCCGCAAACTGTTTCCATTATAGTTTGATTAATACGTCAAAGCGTATTTGTACAAGTGGTGTAATAAGCAACCGGGCTATTTAACATGCCACAACCAAGGGAGAGCTGCGTGTGGGTCCTGAAAGCAGGTAGAGTGATTGTTAAAGAGACCATCTAAGAATTCCCTTGTACGCCAGTGCTTCTTGCCATCTTGGTGTATCCATCCTGCCTAGTGGACCGATGGTCAGGTCGTCAGAATAAACCTGCGGAAAAAAGACCTAAAAATGATTAAAAAAAAAGAAAAATTTGAAAGTATGTGTGTCCAGGAGCGGTCGAGTCGTATTATGGATCACAAGCTAGTTATGCCTCCGTCTGTGCCCATGGTATTTTGAGTGCGTAGTTATGTACGCACGGTACGAATGCCGCTACTTGGCTGGGACTGGGACGGAGGCCAAATTGCTAGTCGAGCTCTTGATGAGCTCGGCTATCTTGCTGCCGAGTAGTCCAGACTCGTTTGACAGTGTTCGGGAGCTCGGCCGACGAACTAAGGTTCTGCTTGAGAAGGCCGCTCTGTACTTCTGCTGCTAATGAAGCGGTGTGCTCCTCGGTACGGAGGGAGCGTTCCGTGTTTCCATTGACTGTTATGACGCCATGTGGTCCAGGCATCTTGAGCTTAAGATAAGCGTAGTGTGGCACCGCGTTGAAGCGCGCAAATGCGGTTCGTCCAAGCAGTGCATGATAGCCGCTGCAAAAGGGGACGATATCGAAGATCAACTCTTCGCTTCGGAAGTTGTCCGGAGACCCGAAGACAACCTATAGTGTGATTGAACCCGTACAGAGGGCCTCTACACCTGGTATGACTCCTTTAAAGGTAGTCTTTGTGGGCTTAATTCTTGATGGATCAATGCCCATTTTGTGCGCTGTATCCTGATAGAGCAGGTTCAGACTGCTACCACCGTCCATGAGGACTCGCGTGAGGTGAAATCCATCAATGATTGGGTCGAGGACCAGTGCGGCTGAACCGCCATGACGGATACTGGTCGGATGGTCCCTGCGATCAAAATTGATCATGCAGGAAGACCATGGGTTAAACTTTGGGGTGACTGGCTCCATGGCATAGACGTCCCTGAGCGCGCGCTTGTGTTCCCTCTTGGGGATGTTGGTAGAGTATATCATGTTCACAGTTTTAAATTGGGGGGGGGAGGGACTTCTTCTGTCCCCCTGTGTTTGGTGGCCGGGGCTCCTTGTCATCGTCCTCTCTTTGCGATCCCTTCTCCTTGTTCTCGGCATTTAACTTGCCAGCCTGTTTAAAAACCCAACAATCTCTGTTGGTGTGATTGGCTGGTTTGTCGGGGGTGCCGTGTATCTGGCATGGGCGATCGAGTATGTGGTCCAAGCTGGATGGGCCCTAATTGTTCCTTTTGAACGGATTCTTCCGCTGGCCGGACTTGGAGCCGCTGAATCAGGCGTTGACAGCCGTGTCGTCGGTATTATCACCGTTGTTTCGACGCTTGTGTCTGTTGCCTCGGGGCTTGCCGTTGCTATTTCTGGCTTCCGCAGTGCTGGGTTCGCTTGCATTGTTGTTGCTACGGGCTATCCAGCTATCTTCGCCCACGCAAAAGCGGGTCATAAGTGCCATAAGGGCTGCCATGGACTTTGGCTTCTCTTGGCCGAGGTGTCGGGCGAGTCATTCGTCCCAGATGCTGTGTTTAAAGGCCGCCAAGGCTTCGGCATTCGGACAGTCGACGATCTGGTTCTTTTTAGTTAAGAACGTAGTCCAGATTTTCCTGGCTGACTCTCTGGGCTGTTGAATTATGTGACTTAAGTCATCGGCATCCGGAGGTCGAACATATGTACCTTGGAAGTTGTCAAGGAAGGCCTCTTCCAAGTCCTCCCAGCTACCGATAGAGTTTTCAGGCAGACTGTTCAGCAAGTGTCGGGCTGGTCCTTTGAGTTTTAGTGGGAGGTATTTGATGGCATGGAGATCATCGCCGTGGGCCACATGAATGTGAAGAAGAAAATCCTCGATCCATACAGTGGGGTCTGTTGTCCCATCGTATGATTCGATGTTTACGTGTTCAAACCCTTCTGGGAATTTGTGCACCATTACCTCATCAGTGAAGCAAAGGGGGTGTGCGGCGCCTCTATATCGGGCCACGTCACGACATAGCTCGGATGGAGTCCGTCTGCGGTTCTCAGCCCGGTCGTGAGTATGATTATTGCGTCCGGCTAGATAGCCGTTATCGCGCGTCGGGGCACATCCCCGTGATCCATAGATCGATCTGTTCTGACCTGCTCTACTATCCAAGTCCTACCGCAGGTCATATGTATGTCCCCGAGCTGTTTTGTCTCTGCCTTTACGGTGAGGTGGGGCGGGCTGGTGTTCGGCTTGAGTCGCCGCTTTATCCCGACCCCATGGTGGTCGGTCAGCCGCATTGCGCGATGATGATATGGGCTCCAACGCCTCATCATCGAACGGAGGTAGCAGTTTGCGCTTCGGGTAACTTTTGGCTGGGCGCTTTAGGCCGTATTCCTCGGCTATCAGGACATCAGTCCATCTATCATTGAGCAGATCTTGATCAGCTTGAAGCTGCTGCTGTTTATTTTTCAGGCTCCTTGCAGTGGCTATTAGCCGGCGCTTAAAGCGTTCCTGCTCGAGAGGTTCCTCAGGCACAATAAAATCCTCGGTGCCGAGGCTCACCTCGTCCTCAGAGAGAGGAAGATAATTATTGTCCTCCGAGTCTTCGTGTGTGGCCTGTTCATCAGGGCTAACTTGCCCATCTTCCCATTCATCTTATTCGGAAGTTGCCTCAACAGGATCTTCATTGTCTTCGGCACCGTATGGAGTGTTATCTTCTCCTCTGCTGGTGTTGCTGTCTTTGCTACGACGTGGTTTAGAGCGGCGCCGCTGACGCCGGCGCTTTGGTTGTATCTCAGGAGGTTTATCCTTAACTGGATTTTCCTTGTCATCGCCGCTATTCTCTTTTGGTGCATCCACCATGTATACGTCATACGAGGAAGTGGCCGTCCAGCGTCCGGTTAACGGCGGGTTTTGGGCCTCTTCTTCCCTGGCATCGTCATCCATACCGTCGATGTCGTCGGAGCCGTAATCGAGCATGTTGGTTAGGTCCTCGACAGTGGCTATAAAGTGGGCGGTGGGTGGGAAACGAGATTCTCCGTCATCAGCCTCCAGTTCGAACCGGATATAATTCGGCTGTGAGTCCCCCGCTAAGGAGAGTGTTTTTAGTGAGTTTAGCACGTCACCTAAAGGTGAGTGTCAGAAGATGTCCGCGGAGCTGAATTTGACGATCAATGTCTGATCAAGCTCGACGTGCACGGACGCGCATAGTTCGGAACCTGTAGCTGGAAACGAGTCCGAGGTTCCGGTGACACGGATCCCACTCGAGGTTGGGTCTGTGTGCGGCTCCAACGTCGCTGAGTCTACGGCCTCCTTGGCGGGGCTGAACCTCCCGTCCTCGGATGGCGCGATCTGCTCCGGATCTAGGGTCGGGGCAGTTGCAGGCGCTATCTCCTGGGTATGGTTCGATGACAGATTTAGGTCATGTTCATCGTGGTGACAGGGAGCGTCTACTGCCGCGGTCTCGAATGCGTCGAAGATCAAGTCTTCGCGGATGTCCGCGACATAGTTCAAGCTTCCGAGTCTGACCTGATGGCCAGGGGTGTAGCTATCGATCTGCTCTAGATGGCCAAGCGAGTCGGCCCGCAGTGCGAAGCCGCCGAATACGAAGATCTGTCCGGGGAGGAAGGATTCTCCCTGAACAGCATTGTTATAGATGATTGACGGGGCCATCGAACCTCTTGACGACGACACAGTGGAACTCTCAATGAAAGCACCAATGTCGGTGTCAAAACCGGCGGATCTCGGGTAGGGGGTCCGGAACTGTGCATCTAAGGTCGATGGTAACAGGAGACAGGGGACACGATGTTTACCCAGGTTTGGGCCCTCTCTATGGAGGTAATACCATACTTCCTGCTTGATTGATCTTGATGAATATGAGTATTACAAGAGTTGATCTACCTCGAGATCGTAATGGCTAAAACCCTAAGAGTCTAGCATGTATGACTATGATTTTGATTCTTGTCCCTATGGACTAAGCCCTCCGGTTTATATAGACACCGGAGGGGACTAGGGTTGTACAAAGTCGGTTACAGAGAAAGGAATCTTCATATCAGGACGCCAAGCTTGCCTTCCACGCCAAGGAGAGTCCCATCCGGACACGGGAGATAGTCTTCGGTCTTGTATCTTCACAACCCATCAGTCCGGCCCACGTAACATAGTCCGGACGCCCGAGGACCCCTAATCCAGGACTCCTTCAGCCAAACCTAGCAAAACGGAGGTTGGGGACGAGAGGAGTGTGCGGGCACATGAGGAAGGAGTTGCGCTGTGACACCCAAGTTTTTATTTGGATTTTTCAAAAGATTTCTATTTGACTTGAGGGGAGTGATTTAAATTTTTCCTTTAAGAGAACTCTCACTCTCAAATATTTTTTTTCCTTATGGCAAAAGTTTTATTTGGATTCACCCAAGGTCTGCCTTTGGTCTTGGAAGTTCTTGCCTTTCATTTGGACTCAGGACAAAATGTTTTTCTTTTGGGGAAAAATAACTTTTGGAACCCTTTTTGAAATTTGCACTATGGCTTTTGGAAAATCCTTTGCCACTTTCAACAATTCCTTCTTGCCATGGCATTAGTGCAAATCCTCTCTCCTAACCACTCCCTCACCTCTGGATCATGATTTGCATCAAATCCAGCAAGTTGAACCTCCCCATGTGATTATTTCCATTCAAATTATATTCAAACAAATTTCTGTCTTCTATTCTACCACTTGGAGATTTACAAAGGAACCCCATTTTCTGTTTTGATTTTTGCCCCCAAACCAACTCTCCTCCCTGGTCCTTTGTACCCTCAACCTAGAACCATGAAGATCCACTGGTCTTCAGTTCAAAATTTTCAAATTACACTTGCTGCAAGTTTGGACCAGATTTGCAAAATTTGGTGAAATTCATTCCAAACCTTCTCCAAAAATTCCAAGTAAAATCAGGCAGCCTCTGGGTGCATTGAGTGGTCATCTCACCAAGTTACAGCTCCAGAAAAATTTATCTCATAGCCAAAACCTTCTGTCGAACACCTGCAGTGCACTGTCTTTGTCAAAGTTCAGAAAGTTCAGAGATTCAGTCAGTGGCTGCTGTCGTTTTCTTTAGAGGAGGACGTCGATCTCGCCAGTGCCACCGCGTCGCCTTGCTCCTCGTCCCCGCCCCCTTGTTCCTGCACCGCACGAACGCCTGGCGCCTTGCGGGCGTCGGCGACGAGCAGCAGAAGGTGTGCCGCCCCATGACCGACGCCGGCGGCGGTTTTGCGGACGCCAGCAGGAGACACGGCGCCGACGACGCCACCCAGCGCCGCCCAAACCACCGGAGCTCGCCGCGTGGCCTTCCACTCCCCCGAACGCGCTGCCGCTCTCGTCGTGAACCGCAGGGCGCGGAGCGCGCTCTCTGCCACCGTTGAGCCCGTGCGGTCACCTCACCGTGGACCGACGCCATTACGCCAATACCGACCCCGTTTAGCTGCAAGACGAATCCAGTAACCTCCACTGATGCTGCCCGACCGCTCAAACCCCCTGCCAACCCACTGCTCCGCCGTAATCGCTCGCCGGAGATTCTCCGTTCACGGCCACCCCATCGATCTGCCTATAAATAGAGGCCCCGAGCTTCAACTCGAGCACCCACCAGCACTGCACTCCCCCTAGAGCACGCCTAGCCACTGGAAGAGCCCCGAGGAGGTCTCCTTCCTCGACTCCGGCCGCCGCGACCTGCCACGGGATCCAGCCTGATTCGCCCCCGTGTGTGCTCCTCCGCCTCCATTCTCTTGCCAGTAGCTTCACCATGCATCCCTCTTTCTGACCCGCACTTCAATTTGAAGCTTGCAGCCCTCCACCGGAGTTCCCCATCCTCACCCGAGCCGCCGTCCGCCGGAGAAAGTGTCGCCGTCGACGTGGTGCTCCCCGTTGGACGAGTCCACCACCCACCGACGCGGAAGAGGACGCTGAAGCTCTTGGTACCCTCCGTTCCTCCTAACTCGCCGTGGTTCGACGCCGGCGTCCACCGCAGTCTTCGGGCGCCGGCGAGCTTTTCAAACCTGACATGTGGACCCCGCGTGTCAGCCTCTGTTCTTTTATTCGCGAACCGTTTTCTGTTGGCGCCTTCGGGCAGAATACGTTTTCTCCTTTGCGCTTGCGCATTCCCAACCGAAGCGTTTTCTGTTTTCTCAGTTAAAACCCTGGAACTTTTCTGTTTCATTACAGATAAGTCCCTGGACAGAAACCTTTATAACTTTTTAATAAAAAGGTATTTTTGAGTGATTCTTTTTCTGACAATCTTCAAATTTTGTCTAGTTTTTTATGGGATTTATTTGAAAAATATTTGGAAAAGTTTCTGTGCATGTGTTGGTTTTCACGTTAGTACCCGTTTCGTGATTGCCGTAGGTTCCGGGAGAGGTGACGGAGCCGCGAACTTCGCCGAGCTAGACTCCGACTTCTCCGAACCAGGCAAGCATGTTTTGAACATTTGATATGACAGGTGTTTTACATGTTCACGTGAGAGTTTGTGCGTGGCAAATGAGTGCCGGTAAATACCTCGTTGCTTGTAAGGCAACGACCCGGTTGTTCCAAAGTTGCGATGACCTCTGATGAGAGGTGGCCTAATCATGTGGTGACATGAAGGGCAGCAAGGTGGTACTGTTGTAGCATACCAGCCTTGCGTCATCCGACTTTCTTCGACGTTAACGTGGTTGGAGCCACGTTATCGATCTTTTCCCGCATGTTCCAAAGTTGCGATGATCTCTGATGAGAGATGGCCTAATCATGTGGTGACATGAAGGGCAGCAAGGTGGTACTGTTGTAGCATGCCAGCCTTGCGTCATCCGACTTTCTCCGACGTTAACATGGTTGGAGCCGCGTTACCGTTCTTTCCCCTTTCCGTGCTACCACATGTCTCATTGCCAGGATGCGGTTTAGTAAGTTGGTAACCTCTTTCCGTGTACACACCAAACAGAGAGGCCGGGATGATGGTACCTTGGCCCAGGATTAAAGCCAGTCATTCGGTCAGGGGGCATGGGTGTTTTCGGTTGGGACCGAGAGGGGGGGCACCCCCTTAAAGTGCGCGTATAGAAATTTGATCCCATGCTACGTGAGGTTGTAGCCTCCCCGTCTCAAGGTTTTTCTTGAATGTTGCCGAGGGTGATCCCTGGCTTTGGATGTTTGAATTGGGTGTGTACTGGTTAGACGTGTTTCTTCCAAAACACCGTAGACGGAACTAGTCCCCGTGACTACTGAAATCCGTTGGCTGTGGTTAAGTACAAACTCTGCAGAGTCAATTCTTTCCAAATCATCGTATCCATGATCAAGTAATGAAAACATTATATCCCTACCTATCCCCGTGGAAAACTTGTCCCCGGTGAACAAGCTCAAGTGGTAAATCCAGTTTTCTTGTTATTCCTGTGGATGGACTAACTTTATCTTTGTCTCATGATTGTGATAATTTATGTTCCCGAACTATTGTATTATTGAGCTGTGATATAAGCCCTTTATGTGACGTCGCGCAGACGTCCGACTGTGGCGTGTTCTTATTTCTTACTTTAAATATAAGCCTTTTATGTGATGTCGCTCAGACATCCGACTGCGGCAAGCACTGTCTATTATTTTCTGTTATAAGCCCTTTATGTGGTGTCACCCCGACGCCCGACTGTGGCATTATTATTCCGCATTTTCCGCTCGAGGAGTCTTTCAGACACTCGTTTGGCACCCGCATTAATATTCCGCATTTTCCGCTCGAGGAGTCTTTCAGACACTCGTTTGGCACCAGTATTACTATTCTGCAGTTTCCGCTCGAGGCGTCATTCAGACCCTCGCTTGGCACCCAGTATTTATTACCGTTATGTCTAATCGCACCGGTTAACTTGTTCATATGCTTCATGTTTACATTTGTTATATCTTATGTCCGAACTGTCTTGCGAGTACTTTCATAGTACTCACCTGGCTTGTTGATTTGGCCAAATGTTGACGAAGGCGATCTCTTGGATGAAGAGTTTGATAGCGCGTCCGATGCCTAGAGGAGTCCCAGTCAGTCCTGCGCGATCCCGGACATTGGTCACTTGTATTGTATACGCTTCCGCCACCCGCAATAAGTCTCCTCGAGCCTCACTCCGACGCTCGAAGAGCTGTAGTCTTCCGGAATCATATCACCCGCTTCGCAGGGATATTTCCACCACCGTTATTATCGTAAGTTAGTAGTTTGCCACCCTATCTGTCGCCTTGTTTTAGCGGCGTGCATGTAATAAATTGTTGGGCAGTCTCTGCTCAACCTTGTATTATATTTAGTACTCCTGGTATTTTTCTTCTGTGACCAAGATAATGTCTACCAGTGAGAAGGGATCCTTCCTCGCTGGTCCGTAAAAGGGATTGGTCTCTCAATAAATATTTTATTGAAAAACCGGTCGTGACATGCGCTCGGGTCTGTTGGGTCAGGGAGTGGCATTTTGGCCATAATTTCAGTGCCCAATAGGGGTACTTGCTTAAAACGAACAGTTTTATTTTGAGGGATTGCCCAGAATTACGAGAATTGCCAAAAATTGGCCATTCTAGATTGCACTTGCAATTGTGAGATGATTGTGGACAATTCCTGGGGCAGAGATGACTTCTTTTGTAATTATGATTCTCCGGGCAGTAATTCTTCACAATTGAGCCAAAAGAACTGGCCCATAATGCGACAGCGGCCGGGGGTCGGAGGAGGATTGTCGGCGCCGACGAAGTCTTTCTTTTAGGTTTTCTTGTAATAGTTGCAACCGCCGGCCCCGACATGAGCGCAACTGCAACTCAGCACACCCCAACACAACTGCAAGACCTATTAATGTGACCGCAATTGGGGGTCAGGGGGAGGGTTGTCCGCGCCGGCAAAGTCTTCCTTTTAGTTTATTTTTATAGTAGTTGCAACTGTTGGGATCATAGCAGAAATTAAAAATTTTCTACGCATCACCAAGCTCAATCTATGGAGTAACTAGCAACGAGAGAGAGGAGAGTGCATCTTCATACAAGTTAAGATCGCGAGACGGAAGCGTTGCAAGAACACAGATGAGGGAGTCGTACACGTAGCGATTCAGATCGCGGCAGAATCCAATCCAAGCACCGAACAACGGTGCCTCCGCGTTCAACACACGTGTAGCCCGGTGACGTCTCCCGCGCCTTGATCCAGCAAGGAGGAGGGAGAGGTTGAGGAAGAAGGCTCCAACAGCAGCACGACGGCGTGGTGGTGGTGGAGTGACAGGTCTCCGGCAGGGCTTCGCCAAGCACACGCGGAGGAGGAGAGGTGTTGGGGAGGGGGGCTGCGCCTTGGATGTGGTTCTGCAGCTCTCCTCTCACCCCTCTATTTATAGGGAGAAGGGGGAAGGGGGCCGGCCCCTCTAGATGAGATCTAGAGGGGGGGCGGCGGCCAAGGGGGAGGGAGCTTGCCCCCCAAGCAAGGGGGGCGCCCCCCTTTAGGGTTCCCCCCAAACCCTAGGCGCATGGGACCTAGGGGGGTTGGCTCCCAGCCCACTTAGGGCTGGTTCCCTTCCACCTACAGCCCATAAGGCCCTCCAGGGCAGGTGGACCCTCCCGGTGGACCCCCGGAACCCCTCCGGTGGTCCCGGTACAATACCGGTATACCCCCGAATATTTCCGGTGACCGTATGATGACTTCCCATATATAAATCTTCACCTCCGGACCATTCCGGAACTCCTCGTGACGTCCGGGATCTCATCCGGGACTCCGAACAACATTCGGTAATCACATACAAACCTTCCTTATAACCCTAGCGTCATCGAACCTTAAGTGTGTAGACCCTACGGGTTCGGGAATCATGCAGACATGACCGAGACACCTCTCTGTTGGCTCCCACATGTTCCACGATGATCTCATCGGATGAACCACGATGTCGAGGATTCAAGCAATCCCGTATACAATTCCCTTTGTCAATCGATACGTTACTTGCCCGAGATTCGATCGTTGGTATCCCAATACCTCGTTCAATCTCGTTACTGGCAAGTCACTTTACTCGTTCCGTAATGCATCATCCCGTGACTAACTACTTAGTCACATTGAGCTCATTATGATGATGCATTACCGAGTGGGCCCAGAGATACCTCTCCGTCATACGGATTGACAAATCCCAATCTCGATCCGAGCCAACCCAACAGACACTTTCGGAGATACCTGTAGTGCACCTTTATAGCCACCCAGTTACGTTGTGACGTTTGGTACACCCAAAGCATTCCTACGGTATCCGGGAGTTGCACGATCTCATGGTCTAAGGAAATGATACTTGACATTAGAAAAGCTTTAGCAAACGAACTACACGATCTAGTGTTATGCTTTGGATTGGGTCTTGTCCATCACATCATTCTCCTAATGATGTGATCCCGTTATCAATGACATCCAATGTCCATGGTCAAGAAACCGTAACCATCTATTGATCAACGAGCTAGTCAACTAGAGGCTCACTAGGGACATGTTATGGTCTATGTGTTCACACATGTATTATGATTTCCGGATAACACAATTATAGCATGAACAATAGACAATTATCATGAACAAGGAAATATAATAATAACCATTTTATTATTGCCTCTAGGGCATCTTTCCAACAGTCTCCCACTTGCACTAGAGTCAATAATCTAGTTACATTGTGATGAATCGTACACCCATAGAGTTCTGGTGTTGATCATGTTTTGCCCGTGGAAGAGGTTTAGTCAACGAATCTGCGACATTCAAATCCGTATGTACTTTGCAAATATCTATGTCTCCATTTTGAACATTTTCACGAATGGAGTTGAAGCGACGCTTGATGTGCCTGGTCTTCTTGTGAAACCTGGGCTCCTTGGCAAGGGCAATAGCTCCAGTGTTGTCACAGAAGAGAGTCATTGGCCCCGATGCATTGGGAATAAGTCCTAGGTCGGCAATGAACTCCTTCATCCAGATTGCTTCATGTGCTGCCTCCGAGGCTGCCATGTACTCTACTTCACATGTAGATCCTGCCACGACGCTTTGCTTGCAACTGCACTAGCTGACTGCCCCACCATTCAAAGTATACACGTATCCGGTTTGTTACTTAGAGTCATCCAGATCTGTGTCGAAGCTAGCATCGACGTAACCCTTTACGACGAGCTCTTCGTCACCTCCATAAACGCTAAACATATCCTTAGTCCTTTTCAGGTACTTCAGGATGTTCTTGACCGCTGTCCAGTGTTCCATGCCGGGATTACTTCGGTACCTTCTTACCAAACTTACGGCAAGGTTTACATCAGGTCTGGTACACAGCATGGCATACATAATAGACCCTATGGCCGAGGCATAGGGGACGACACTCATCTTTTCTCTATCTTCTGCCGTGGTCGGGCATGGAGCCGTGCTCAATCTCACACCTTGCAATACAGGAAAGAACCCCTTCTTGGACTGATCCATATTGAACTTCTACAATATCTTGTCAAGGTATGTGCTTTGTGAAAGACCTATGAGGCGCCTCGATCTATCTCTATAGATCTTGATGCCTAATATGTAAGCAGCTTCTCCAAGGTCCTTCATTGAAAAACACTTATTCAAGTAGGCCTTTATACTTTCCAAGAATTCTATATCATTTCCCATTAATAGTATGTCATCCACATATAATATGAGAAATGCTACAGAGCTCCCACTCACTTTCTTGTAAACACAGGCTTCTCCATAAGTCTGTGTAAACCCAAACGCTTTGATCATCTCATCAAAGCGAATGTTCCAACTCCGAGGTGCCTGCACCAGCCCATAGATTGAGCGCTGGAGCTTGCATACTTCGTCAGCATTCTTAGGATCGACAAAACCTTCCGGCTGCATCATACACAATTCTTCCTTTAGGAAGCCATTAAGGAATGCCGTTTTGACGTCCATTTGCCATATTTCATAGTCTTAGAATGCGGCAATTGCTAACATGATTCGGACGGACTTCAGCTTCGCTACGGGTGAGAAGGTCTCATCGTAGTCAACTCCTTGAACTTGTCGATAACCCTTAGCGACAAGTTGAGCTTTATAGATGGTAACATTTCCATCCGCGTCCGTCTTCTTCTTAAAGATCCATTTATTTTCTATCGCTCGCCGATCATCGGGCAAGTCTGTCAAAGTCCATACTTTGTTTTCACACATGGATCCTATCTCGGATTGCATGGCTTCAAGCCATTTGTTGGAATCTGGGCCCGCCATTGCTTCTTCATAGTTCGAAGGTTCACCGTTGTCCAACAACATGATTTCCAGGACAGGGTTGCCGTACCACTCTGGTGCGGAACGTGTCCTTGTGGACCTACGAAGTTCGGTGGTAACTTGATCATGATCGTCATCATTAACTTCCTCTCTAGTCGGTGCAGGCACCACAGAAACATTTTCTTGTGCTGCGCTACTTTCTGGTTCGAGAGGGGTCATCTCATCAAGTTCCACTTTCCCCCCACTTACTTCTTTTGAGAGGAACTCTTTCTCCAGAAAGGACCCGTTCTTGGCAACGAAGATCTTGCCTTCGGATCTGAGGTAGAAGGTATACCCAATGGTTTCCTTAGGGTATCCTATGAAGACGCATTTTTCCGACTTGGGTTCGAGCTTTTCAGGTTGAAGTTTCTTGACATAAGCATCGCATCCCCAAACTTTAAGAAACGACAGCTTAGGTTTCTTTCCCAACCATAATTCATACGATGTCGTCTCAACGGATTTCGACGGAGCCCTATTTAAAGTGAATGCGGCAGTCTCTAAAGCATAACCCCAGAATGATAGCGGTAGATCGGTAAGAGACATCATAGATCGCACCATATCCAATAGAGTGCGATTACGACGTTCGGACACACCATTACGCTGAGGTGTTCCAGGCGGCGTGAGTTGTGAAACAATTCCACATTTCCTTAAGTGTGTGCCAAATTCGTGACTCAAATATTCCCCTCCACGATCTGATCGTAAGAACTTTATTTTCCTTTCATGTTGATTCTCAACCTCACTCTGAAATTCCTTGAACTTTTCAAAGGACTCAGACCTGTGTTTCATTAAGTAGACATACCCATATCTACTCAAGTCATCAGTGAGGGTGAGAACATAACGATAGCCACCGCGAGCCTCAACGCTCATTGGACCGCACACATCAGTATGTATGATTTCCAATAAGTTGGTTTCTCGCTCCATTGTTCCGGAGAACGGAGTCTTGGTTATTTTGCCCACGAGGCATGGTTCGCATGTGTCAAATGATTCATAATCAAGAGACACCAAAAGTCCATCTGCATGGAGTTTCTTCATGCGTTTGACACCAATGTGACCAAGGCGGCAGTGCCACAAGTATGTGGGACTATCATTATCAACCTTACATTTCTTGGCATTCACACTATGAATATGTGTAACATCACGTTCGAGATTCATTAAGAACAAACCATTCACCAGCAGGGCATGACCATAAAACATATCTCTCATATAAATAGAACAACCATTATTCTCGGATTTAAATGAGTAGCCATCTCGCATTAAACGAGATCCACATACAATGTTCATGCTCAAAGCTGGCACTAAATAACAATTATTGAGGTTTAAAACTAATCCCGTAGGTAAATGTAGAGGTAGCATGCCGACGGCGATCACATCGACCTTGGAACCATTCCCGATGCGCATCGTCACCTCGTCCTTCGCCAGTCTCCGCTTATTCCGCAGCTCCTTCTTTCTTGAAGTTCTTCTTACCCTTGCCTTCCTTGAACTTAGTGGTCTTATTCACCATCAACACTTGATGTTCCTTTTTGATCTCCACCTCCGCTGATTTCAGCATCGAATATACCTCACGAATGGTCTTTTCCATCCCCTGCATATTGAAGTTCATCACAAAGCTCTTGTAGCTAGGTGGGAGCGACTGAA
This sequence comes from Triticum aestivum, assembly GCF_018294505.1. Taxonomy (NCBI): domain Eukaryota; kingdom Viridiplantae; phylum Streptophyta; class Magnoliopsida; order Poales; family Poaceae; genus Triticum; species Triticum aestivum. Next base: position 527,989,044 of record NC_057808.1, on the reverse strand, counting down.
GGATTCTGTCAACGACCGCGTCATCCGGGTGATTAACTCCCAGCTGAGACAAGCGGTTGTGCAACCTAGACATTTTGAGTAAGTGTTCGCTGACATAACTATTCTCCTCCATCTTACAACTGTAGAACTTGTCGGAGCCTTCATATCTCTCGACCCGGGCATGAGCTTGGAAAACCATTTTCAGCTCTTGGAACATCTCATATGCTCCGTGCTGCTCGAAATGCTTTTGGAGCCCCGGTTCTAAGCTGTAAAGCATGCCGCACTGAACCAGGGAGTAATCATCAACACGTGTTTGCCAGGCATTCATAACATCTTGGTTTGCTGGGATGGGTGCTTCACCTAGCGGTGCTTCAAGGACATATGCTTTCTTGGCAGCTATGAGGATGATCCTCAAGTTCCGGACCCAGTCCGTATAGTTGCTACCATCGTCTTTCAGCTTGGTTTTCTCTAGGAACGCGTTGAAGTTGAGGTTGACATTAGCGTGGGCCATTTGATCTACAAGACATATTGTAAAGATTTTAGACTAAGTTCATGATAATTAAGTTCATCTAATCAAATTATTAATGACTCCCACTCAGACAGACATCTCTCCAGTCATCTAAGTGATACATCATCACGTGAGACGGACTAGTCATCATCGGTGAACATCTTCATGTTGATCGTATCTGCTATACGACTCATGCTCGACCTTTCGGTCTCTTGTGTTCCGAGGCCATGTCTGTACATGCTAGGCTCGTCAAGTCAACCTAAGTGTATTGCATGTGTAAATCTGGCTTACACCCGTTGTATGCGAATGTTAGAACCTATCACACCCGATCATCACGTGGTGCTTCGGAACAACGAACCTTCGCAACGGTGCACAGTTAGGGGGGAACACTTTCTTGAAATTTTAGCGAGGGATCATCTTATTTATGCTACCGTCGTTCTAAGCAAATAAGATGTAAAACATGATAAACATCACATCCAATCAAATAGTGACATGATATGGCCAATATCATTTTGCTCCTTTTGATCTCCATCTTCGGGGCGCCATGTTCATCATCGTCACCGGCATGACACCATGATCTCCATCATCATGATCTCCATCATCGTGTCTTCATGAAGTTGTCTCGCCAACTATTACTTCTACTACTATGGCTAATGGTTAGCAATAAAGTAAAGTAATTACATGACGTTTCAGTTGACACGCAGGTCATAAATAAATTAAGACAACTCCTATGGCTCCTGCCGGTTGTCATACTCATCGACATGCAAGTCGTGATTCCTATTACAAGAACATGATCAATCTCATACATCACATATATCATTCATCACATCCATCTGGCCATATCACACCACATGACACTTGCTGCAAAAACAAGTTAGACGTCCTCTAATTGTTGTTGCAGTTTTTACGTGGCTGCTATAGGTTTCTAGCAAGAACGTTTCTTACCTACGCCAAAACCACAACATGATATGCCAATTTCTATTTACCCTTCATAAGGACCCTTTTCATCGAATCCGATCCGACTAAAGTGGGAGAGACAGACACCCGCTAGCCATCTTATGCAACTAGTGCATGTCAGTCGGTGGAACCTGTCTCACGTAAGCGTACATGTAAAGTCGGTCCGGGCCGCTTCATCTCACGATGCCGCCGAATCAAGATAAGACTAGTAACGGCAAGTAAATTGAGAAAATCGACGCCCACAACAACTTGCGTTCTACTCGTGCATAGAAACTACGCATAGACCTAGCTCATGATGCCACTGTTGGGGATCATAGCAGAAATTAAAAATCTTACCAAGCGTCTTGATCTATCTCTATATATATTGATGCCCAACTTGTAAGCAGCTTCACTAAGGTCTTTCTTTGAAAAACTCCTTTCAAACACTCCTTTATGCTTTCCAGAAAATTCTCCATCATTTCTGATCAACAATGTTGTTGGGGAACGTAGTAATTTCAAAAAAAATCCTACGCACACGCAAGATCATGGTGATGCATAGCAACAACAGGGAAGAGTGTTGTCCACGTACCCTCGTAGACCGAAAGCGGAAGCGTTATGACAACGCGGTTGATGTAGTCGTACGTCTTCACGATCGACCGACCCTAGTACCGAAAGTACGGCACCTCCGCGATCTGCACATGTTCGGCTCGGTGACGTCCCATGAACTCACGATCTAGCAGAGTGTCGAGGGAGAGCTTCATCAGCACGACGGCATGATGACGGTGATTATGAAGCTACCGGTGCAGGGCTTCGCCTAAGCACTGCAACAATATGACCGAGGTGGATTATGGTGGAGGGGGGCACCGCACACGGCTAAGAGATCAATGATCAACATGTGTGTCTATGGGGTGCCCCCTTCCCCCGTATATAAAGGAGTGGAGGAGGGGGAGAGGGCCGGCCACCTAGGCGCGCCCAAGGGGGGAGTGTTGGGGAACGTAGTAATTTCAAAAATTTCCTACGCACACGCAAGATCATGGTGATGCATCGCAATGAAAGGGGAGAGTGTTGTCCACGTACCCTCGTAGACCGAAAGCGGAAGCGTTATCACAACGCGGTTGATGTAGTCGTACGTCTTCACGATCCGACCGACCAAGTACCGAACACACGGCACCTCCGAGTTGAGCACACGTTCAGCTCGATGACTTCCCTCGAACTCCGATCCAGCCGAGTGTTGAGGGAGAGTTTCGTCAGCACGATGGCGTGGTGACGATGATGATGTTCTACCGATGCAGGGCTTCGCCTAAGCTCCGCTACGATATTATCGAGGTGTAATATGGTGGACGAGGGCACCGCACACAGCTAAAATATCGTATATCAATTGTGTGTCTAGAGGTGCCCCCTGCCCCCGTATATAAAGGAGAAAGGGGAAGGCCGCCGGCCTAGGAGGAGAGGCGCGCCAAGGGGGGAGTCCTACTCCCGATGGGAGTAGGACTCCTCCTTTCCTTGTTGGAGTAGGAAAAGGGAAGGGAGAAGGAGAAAGAAGGAAGGGGGCGCCCCCCTCCCTAGTCCAATTCGGACTAGTCCATGGGGAGGGGTGCGGCCTCCCTTTGGGGCCTTTCTCTCCTTTCCCGTATGGCCCATTAAGGCCCAATACGAATTCCCGTAACTCTCCGGTACTCCGAAAAATACCCGAATCATTCGGAACCTTTCCGATGTCCGAATATAGTCGTCCAATATATCGATCTTTACGTCTCGACCATTTTGAGACTCCTCGTCATGTCCCCGATCTCATCCGGGACTCCAAACTCCTTCGGTACATTAACATACATAAACTCATAATAAAACTGTCATCGTAACGTTAAGCGTGCGGACCCTACGGGTTCGAGAACTATGTAGACATGACCGAGACACCTCTCCGGTCAATAACCAATAGCGGAACCTGGATGCTCATATTGGTTCCCACATATTCTACGAAGATCTTTATCGGTCAGACCGCCTAACAACATACGTTGTTCACTTTGTCATCGGTATGTTACTTGCCCGAGATTCGATCGTCGGTATCTCGATACCTAGTTCAATCTCGTTACCGGCAAGTCTCTTTACTCGTTCCGTAATACATCATCCCGCAACTAACTCATTAGTTACAATGCTTGCAAGGCTTATAGTGATGTGCATTACTGAGTGGGCCCAGAGATACCTCTCCGACAATCGGAGTGACAAATCCTAATCTCGAAATACGCCAACCCAACAAGTACCTTTGGAGACACCTGTAGAGCACCTTTATAATCACCCAGTTACGTTGTGACGTTTGGTAGCACACAAAGTGTTCCTCCGGTAAATGGGAGTTGCATAATCTCATAGTCATAGGAACATGTATAAGTCATGAAGAAAGCAATAGCAACATACTAAACGATCGAGTGCTAAGCTAACGGAATGGGTCAAGTCAATCACGTCATTCTCCTAATGAGGTGATCCCGTTAGTCAAATGACAACTCATGTCTATGGCTAGGAAACATAACCATCTTCGATTAACGAGCTAGTCAAGTAGAGGCATACTAGTGACACTCTGTTTGTCTATGTATTCACACATGTATTATGTTTCCTGTTAATACAATTCTAGCATGAATAATAAATATTTATCATGATATAAGGAAATAAATAATAACTTTATTATTGCCTCTAGGGCATATTTCCTTCAGTCTCCCACTTGCACTAGAGTCAATAATCTAGTTCACATCGCCATGTGATTTAACATCAATAATCCACATCACCATGTGATCAACACCCATAGTTCACATCGCTATGTGACCAATACTCAAAGGGTTTACTAGAGTCAATAATCTAGTTCTCATCGCTATGTGATTAACACCCAAAGAGTACTAAGGTGTGATCATGTTTTGATTGTGAGATAATTTTAGTCAACGGGTCTGTCACATTCAGATCCGTAAGTATTTTGCAAATTTCTATGTCTACAATGCTCTGCACGGAGCTACTCTAGCTAATTGCTCCCACTTTCAATATGTATCTAGACCGAGACTTAGAGTCATCTAGATTGGTGTCAAAACTTGCATCGACGTAACCCTTTACGACGAACCTTTGGTCACTTCCATAATCGAGAAACATATCCTTATTCCACTAAGGATAATTTGACCGCTGTCCCGTGATCTACTCCTAGATCACTATTGTACTCCCTTGCCAAAATCGGTGTAGGGTATACAATAGATCTGGTACATAGCATGGCATACTTTATAGAACCTATGGCCAAGGCATAGGGAATGACTTTCATTCTCTTTCTATCTTCTGCCGTGGTCGGGCTTTGAGTCTTACTCAATTTCAAACCTTGTAACACAGGCAAGAACTCTTTCTTTGACTGTTCTATTTTGAACTACTTCAAAATCATGTTAAGGTATGTACTCATTGAAAAAACTTATCAAGCGTCTTGATCTATCTCTATAGATCTTGATGCTCAATATGTAAGCAGCTTCACCGAGGTCTTTCTTTGAAAAACTCCTTTCAAACACTCCTTTATGCTTTGCAGAATAATTCTACATTATTTCCGATCAACAATATGTCATTCACATATACTTATCAGAAATGTTGTAGTGCTCCCACTCACTTTCCTGTAAATACAGGCTTCACCGCAAGTCTGTACAAAACTATATCCTTTGATCAACTTATCAAAGCTTATATTCCAACTCCGAGATGCTTGCACCAGTCCATAGATGGATCGCTGGAGCTTACATATTTTGTTAGCACTTTTAGGATTGACAAAACCTCCTGGTTGCATCATATACAACTCTTCTTGAATAAATCCATTAAGGAATGCAGTTTTTTTTATCCATTTGCCATATTTCATAAAATGCGGCAATTGCTAACATGATTCAGACAGACTTAAGCATAGATACGAGTGAGAAACTCTCATCGTAGTCAACACCTTAAACTTGTTGAAAACATTTTGCGACAATTCTAGCTTTGTAGATAGTAACACTACTATCAGCGTCCGTCTTCCTCTTGAAGATCCATTTAATCTCAATGGCTCGCCGATCATTGGGCAAGTCAATCAAAGTCCATACTTTGTTCTCATACATGGATCTCATCTCAGATTTCATGGCCTCAAGCGCGGAATCTGGGCTCACCATCGCTTCTTCATAGTTCGTAGGTTCGTCATGGTCTTGTAACATAACCTCTAGAACAGGATTACCGTACCACTCTGGTGCGGATCTTAATCTGGTTTACCTACGAGGTTTGGTAGTAACTTGATCTGAAGTTACATGATCATCATCATTAACTTCCTCACTAATTGGTGTAGGAGTCACAGGAACAGATTTCTGTGATGAACTACTTTCCAATAAGGGAGCAGGTACAGTTACCTCATCAAGTTCTACTTTCCTCCCACTCACTTCTTTCGAGAGAAACTCCTTCTCTAGAAAGGATCCATTCTTAGCAACGAATGTCTTGCCTTCGGATCTGTGATAGAAGGTGTACCCAACTGTCTCCTTTGGGTATCCTATGAAGACACATTTCTACGATTTGGGTTTGAGCTTATCAGGATGAAACTTTTTCACATAAGCCTCGCAACCCCAAACTTAAAGAAACGACAACTTTGGTTTCTTGCCAAACCACAGTTCATACGGTGTCGTCTCAAACGGATTTAGATGGTGCCCTTTTTTTTCGTGAATGCAGCTGTCTCTAATGCATAACCCCAAAATTATAGTGGTAAATCGGTAAGAAACATCATAGATTGCACTATATCCAATAAAGTACGGTTATGACGTTCGGACACACCATTATGCTGTGGTGTTCCAGGTGGCATGAATTTGTGAAACTATTCCACATTGTTTTAATTGAAGACCAAACTCGTAACTCAAATATTTGTTTCCACGATCAGATCGTAGAAATCTTATTTTCTTGTCACGATGATTTTCCACTTCACTATGAAATTATATGAACTTTTCAAATGTTTCAGACTTCTGTTTCATTAAGTAGATATACCCATATCTGCTCAAATCATCTGTGAAGGTCAGAAAATAATGATACCTGCTACGAGCCTCAATATTCATCGGACCACATACATCTGTATGTATGATTTCCAACAAATCTGTTGCTCTCTCCATAGTTCCGGAGAACGACATTTTTAGTCATCTTGCCCATGAGGCACGGTTCGCAAGCATCAAGTGATTCATAATCAAGTGATTCCAAAATCCCATCAGTATGGAGTTTCTTCATGCGCTTTACACCAATATGACCTAAACGGCAGTGCCACAAATAAGTTGCACTATCATTATTAACATTGCATCTTTTGGCTTCATTATTATGAATATGTGTATCACTACGATCGAGATCCAACAAACCATTTTATTGGGTGTATGACCATAGAAGGTTTTATTCATGTAAACAGAACAACAATTATTCTCTAATTTAAATGAATAACCGTACTGCAACAAACATGATCAAATCATATTCATGCTCAACGCAAACACCAAATAACACTTATTTAGTTTAACACTAATCCTGAAAGTATAGGGAGTGTGCGATGATGATCATATCAATCTTGGAACTACTTCCAACACACATCGTCACCTCGCCTTTTACTAGTCTCTGTTTATTCTACAACTCCCGTTTCGAGTTACTACTCTTAGCAACTGAACCAGTATCAAATACCGAGGGGTTGCTATAAACACTAGTAAAGTACACATCAATAACATGTATATCCAATATACCTTTGTTCACTTTTCCATCCTTCTTATCCACCAAATAGTTGGGGTAGTTCCACTTCCAGTGACCAGTCCCTTTGCAGTAGAAGCACTTAGTCTCAGGCTTAGGACCAGACTTAGGCTTCTTCACTTGAGCAGCAACTTGCTTGCCGTTCTTCTTGAAGTTCCCCTTCTTCCCTTTGCCCTTTTCTTGAAACTAGTGGTCTCGTCAACCATCAACACTTGATGTTTTTCTTGATTTCTACCTTCGTCGATTTCAGCATCACGAAGAGCTCGGGAATTACTTTCGTCATCCCTTGCATACTATAGTTCATCACGAAGTTCTACTAACTTGGTGATGGTGACTAGAGAATTCTGTCAATCACTATTTTATCTGGAAGATTAACTCCCACTTGATTCAAGCGATTGTAGTACCCAGACAATCTGAGCACATGCTCACTGCTTGAGCTATTCTCCTCCATCTTTTAGCTATAGAACTTGTTGGAGACTTCATATCTCTCAACTCGGGTATTTGCTTGAAATATTAACTTCAACTCCTGGAACATCTCATATGGTCCATGACGTTCAAAACGTCTTTGAAGTCCCGATTCTAAGCCGTTAAGCATGGTGCACTAAACTATCAAGTAGTCATCATATTGAGCTAGCCAAACGTTCATAACGTCTGCATCTGCTCCTGCAATAGGTCTATCACCTAGCGGTGCATCAAGGACATAATTCTTCTGTGCAGCAATGAGGATAATCCTCAGATCACGGATCCAATCCGCATCTTTGCTACTAACATCTTTCAACATAATTTTCTCTAGGAACATATCAAAAATAAACACAGGAAAGTAACAACACAAGCTATTGATCTACAGGATAATTTTCAAAAATACTATCAGGACTAAGTTCATGATAAATTTAAGTTCAATTAATCATATTACTTAAGAACTCCCACTTAGATAGACATCCCTCTAACCCTCTAAGTGATCACGTGATCCATATCAACTAAACCATGTCCGATCATCACGTGAGATGGAGTAGTTTCAACAGTGAACATCACTATGTTGATCATATCTACTATATGATTCACGCTCGACCTTTCGGTCTCCGTGTTCCGAGGCCATATCTGCATATGCTAGGCTCGTCAAGTTTAACCTGAGTATTCCGCGTGTGCAACTGTTTTGCACCCGTTGTATTTGAACGTAGAGCCTATCACACCCGATCATCACGTGGTGTCTCGGCACGAAGAACTTTTGCAATGGTGCATACTCAGGCAGACCACTTTTATCTTGAAATTTTAGTGAGAGATCATCTTATAATGCTACCATCAATCAAAGCAAGATAAGATCCATAAAAGATTAACATCACATGCAATCAATATAAGTGATATGATATGGCCATCATCATCTTGTGCTTGTAATCTCCATCTCCGAAGCACCGTCATGATCACCATCGTCACCGGCGCGACACCTTGATCTCCATCGTAGTATCATTGTCGTCTCGCCAACTTATTGCTTTTACGACTATCGCTACCGCTTAGTGATAAAGTAAAACAATTACATGGCGATTGCATTGCATACAATAAAGCGACAACCATATGGCTCCTGCCAGTTGCCGATAACTCGGTTACAAAACATGATCATCTCATACAATAAAATATAGCATCATGTCTTGACCATATCACATCACAACATGCCCTGCAAAAACAAGTTAGACGTCCTCTACTTTGTTGTTGCAAGTTTTACGTGGCTGCTACGGGCTTAGCAAGAACCGTTCTTACCTACGCATCAAAACCACAACGATAGTTTGTCAAGTTGGTGCTGTTTTAACCTTCGCAAGGACCGAGCGTAGCCACACTCGGTTCAACTAAACTGAGAGAGACAGACACCCGCCAGTCACCTTTAAGCAACGAGTGCTCGCAACGGTGAAACCAGTCTCGCGTAAGCGTACGCGTAATGTCGGTCTGGGCCGCTTCATCTCACAATACCGCTGAACCAAACTATGACATGCTAGTAAGCAGTATGACTTATATCGCCCACAACTCACTTGTGTTCTAGTCGTGCATAGCATCAACGCATAAAACCAGGCTCGGATGCCACTGTTGAGGAACGTAGTAATTTCAAAAATTTCCTACGCACACGCAAGATCATGGTGATGCATAGCAATGAGAGGGGAGAGTGTTGTCCATGTACCCTCGTAGACCGAAAGCGGAAGCGTTATCACAACGCGGTTGAGGTAGTCGTACGTCTTCACGATCCGACCGATCAATTACCGAACACACGGCACCTCCAAGTTCAGCACACGTTCAGCTCGATGACGTCCCTCAAACTCCGATCCAGCCGAGTGTTGAGGGAGAGTTTCATCAGCACGACGGCGTGGTGATGATGATCATGTTCTACCGACGCAGGGCTTCGCCTAAGCTCCGCTACGATATTATCGAGGTGTAATATGGTGGAGGGGGCCACTGCACACGGCTAAAATATCGTATATCAATTGTGTGTCTAGAGGTGCCCCCCTGCCCCCGTATATAAAGGAGGAAGGGGAAGGCCGCCGGCCTAGGAGGAGAGGCGCGCCAAGGGGGGAGTCCTACTCCCACCGGGAGTAGGACTCCTCATTTCCTTGTTGGAGTAGGAAAAGGGAAGGGAGAAGGAGAAAGAAGGAAGGGGGCGCCCCCCCTCCCTAGTCCAATTCGGACTAGTCCATGGGGAGGGGTGCGGCCTCCCTTTGGGGCCTTTCTCTCCTTTCCCGTATGGCCCATTAAGGCCCAAAGGCCCAATACGAATTCCCGTAACTCTCCGGTACTCCGAAAAATACCCGAATCACTCGGAACCTTTCCGATGTCCGAATATAGTCATCCAATATATCGATCTTTACATCTCGACCATTTCGAGACTCCTCGTCATGTCCCCGATCTCATCCGGGACTCTGAACTCCTTCGGTACATCAACATACATAAACTCATAATAAAACTGTCATCGTAACGTTAAGCGTGCGGACCCTACGGGTTTGAGAACTATGTAGACATGACCGAGACACCTCTCCGGTCAATAACCAATAGCGGAACCTGGATGCTCATATTGGTTCCCACATATTCCACGAAGATCTTTATCGGTCAGACCGCATAACAACATATGTTGTTCCCTTTGTCATCGGTATGTTACTTGCCCGAGATTCGATCGTCGGTATCTCGATACATAGTTCAATCTCGTTACCGGCAAGTCTCTTTACTCGTTCCGTAATACATCATCCCGCAACTAACTCATTAGTTACAATGCTTGCAAGGCTTATAGTGATGTGCATTACCGAGTGGGCCCAGAGATACCTCTTCGACAATCGGGGTGACAAATCCTAATCTCGAAATACGCCAACCCAACAAGTACCTTTGTAGACACCTGTAGAGCACCTTTATAATCACCCAGTTATGTTGTGACGTTTGGTAACACACAAAGTGTTCCTCCGGTAAACGGGAGTTGCATAATCTCATAGTCATAGGAACATGTATAAGTCATGAAGAAAGCAATAGCAACATACTAAACGATCGAGTGCTAAGCTAACGGAATGGGTCAAGTCAATCACGTCATTCTCCTAATGAGGTGATCCCGTTAATCAAATGACAACTCATGTCTATGGCTAGGAAACATAACCATCTTTGATTAACGAGCTAGTCAAGTAGAGGCATACTAGTGACACTCTGTTTGTCTATGTATTCACACATGTATTATGTTTCCGGTTAATACAATTCTAGCATGAATAATAAACATTTATCATGATATAAGGAAATAAATAATAACTTTATTATTGCCTCTAGGGCATATTCCCTTCAGGGAGTCCTACTCCCGATGGGAGTAGGATTCCCCCTTCCCTAGTAGGAGTAGGAGAGGGAAGGAAGGGGGAGAAGAAGAGAAGGAAAGGGGGGCCGGCGCCCCTCCCAATTCGGATTGGGCTTGGGGGGTGCGCCCCCACCTTGGCCACCTCCTCCTCCTTTCCACTAAGGCCCATTAACGCCCATTGACTCCCCGGGGTGTTCCGGTAACCCCCCGGTACTCCGGTATATGCCCGAACTCTCTCGAAACCTTTCTGATGTCCAAACATAGTCATCCAATATATCGATCTTTATGTCTCGACCATTTCGATACTCCTCGTCATGTCCGTGATCATATCCGGGACTCCGAACTACCTTCGGTACAACAAAACACATAAACTCACAATATCGATCGTCACCGAACGTTAAGCGTGCGGACCCTACGGGTGACCGAGACACGTCTCCGGTCAATAACCAATAGCGGTACCTGGATGCTCATATTGGTTCCCACATATTCTACGAAGATGTTTATCGGTCAAACCGCATAACAGCATACGTTGTTCCCTTTGTCATCGGTATGTTACTTGCCCGAGATTCGATCGTCGGTATCTTAATACTTAGTTCAATCTCGTTACCGGCAAGTCTCTTTACTCGTTCCGTAATGCATCATCCCGCAACTAACTCATTAGTCACATTGGTTGCAAGGCTTATAGTGATGTGCATTACCGAGAGGGCCCAGAGATACCTCTCCGACAATCGGAGTGACAAATCCTAATCTTGATCTATGACAACTCAACAAGTACCATTGGAGACACCTGTAGAGCACCTTTATAATCACCCAGTTACGTTGTGACGTTTGGTAGCACACAAAGTGTTCCTCCGGTATTCGGGAGTTACATAATCCCATAGTCACAGGAACATGTATAAGTCATGAAGAAAGCAATAGCAATATACTAAATGATCAAATGCTAAGCTAACGGAATGGGTCAAGTCAATCACATCATTCTCTAATGATGTAATCCTGTTAATCAAATGACAACTCGTGCACATGGCTAGGAAACTTAACCATCTTTGAGTCAACGAGCTAGTCAAGTAGAGGCATACTAGTGACACTCTGTTTGTCTATGTATTCACACATGTACTAAGTTTCCGGTTATTACAATTCTAGCATGAATAATAAACATTTATCATGATATAAGGAAATATAAATAACAACTTTATAATTTCCTCTAGGGCATATTTCCTTCAGTCTCCCACTTGCACTAGAGTCAATAATCTAAATTACACATTAATGATTCTAACACCCATGGAGTCTTGGTGCTGATCATGTTTTGCTCATGAGAGAGGCTTAGTTAACGGATCTGCAACATTCAGATCCGTATGTATCTTGCAAATCTCTATGTCTCCCTCCTTGACTTGATCGCGGATGGAATTTAAGCGTCTCTTGATGTCCTTGGTTCTCTTGTGAAATATGGATTCCTTTGCCAAGGCAATTGCACCAATATTGTCACAAAAGATTTTCATTGGACCCGATGCACTAGGTATGACACCTAGATCGGATATGAACTCCTTCATCCATACTCCTTCATTTGCTGCTTCTAAAGCAGCTATGTACTCTGCTTCACATGTAGATCCAGCCACGACGCTTTGCTTAAAACTGCACCAACTGACGACTCCACTGTTCAATATAAATACGTATCCGGTTTGTGACTTAGAGTCATCCGGATCAGTGTCAAAGGTTGCATCGACGTAACCATTTATGACGAGCTCTTTGTCACCTCCATAAACGAGAAACATATAGTTAGTCCTTTTCAGGTATTTCAGGATGTTCTTGACCGCTGTCCAGTGATCCACTCCTGGATTACTTTGTTACCTCCCTGCTAAACTGATAGCAAGGCACACATCAGGTCTGGTACACAGCATTCAATACATGATAGAGCCTCTGGCTGAAGCATAGGGTGTTGGGGAACGTAGTAATTTCAAAAAAAATTCCTACGCACACGCAAGATCATGGTGATGCATAGCAACGAGAGGGGAGAGTGTTGTCCATGTACCCTCGTAGACCGAAAGCGGAAGCGTTAACACAACGCGGTTGATGTAGTCGAACATCTTCACGATCCGACCGATCAAGTACCGAACGCACGGCACCTCCGAGTTCAGCACACGTTCAGCTCGATGACGTCCCTCGAACTCCGATCCAGCCGAGTGTTGAGGGAGAGTTTCTTCAGCACGAGGGCGTGGTGACGATGATGATGTTCTACCGATGCAGGGCTTCGCCTAAGCTCCACTGCGATATTATCGAGGTGTAATATGGTGGAGAGGGGCACCGCACATGGCTAAAAGATCGTAGATCAATTGTGTGTCCAGAGGTGCCCCCCTGCCCCCATATATATAGGAGCAAGGGGGAGGCCACCGGCCTAGGAGGTGTGGCACGCCAGGAGGAGTCCTACTCCTACCGGGAGTAGGACTCCCCCCATTTCCATGTTGGACTAGGAGTAGAAGGGGGAAGAGGTGGAGGGGAGGAAGGAAGGGGGGCGCCGCCCCCTTCTCCTTGTCCTATTCGGACTGGGGGGGAAGGGGGGCGCGGCCCTGCCCTAGCCTCCTCTCCTCTCTTCCACCTAGGCCCACTAAGGCCCATTAAGTTACCGGGGGGTTCCGGTAACCTCCCGGTACTCCGGAAAAATCCCGATTTCACCCGGAACACTTCCGATGTCCAAACATAGGCTTCCAATATATCAATCTTTATGTCTCGACCATTTCGAGACTCCTCGTCATGTCCGTGATCACATCCGGGACTCCGAACAACCTTCGGTACATCAAAACATATAGACTCATAATATAATTGTCATCGTAACGTTAAGCGTGCGGACCCTACGAGTTCGAGAACTATGTAGACATGACTGAGACACCTCTCCGGTCAATAACCAATAGCGGAACCTGGATGCTCATATTGGTTCCCACATATTCTACGAAGATCTTTATCGGTCAGACCGCATAACAACATACGTTGTTCCCTTTGTCATCGGTATGTTACTTGCCCGAGATTCGATCGTCGGTATCTCGATACCTAGTTCAATCTCGTTACCGGCAAGTCTCTTTACTTGTTCCGTAATACATCATCCTGCAACTAACTCATTAGTCACAATGCTTGCAAGGCTTATAGTGATGTGTATTACTGAGTGGGCCCAAAGATACCTCTCCGACAATCGGAGTGACAAATCCTAATCTCGAAATACGCCAACCCAACAAGTACCTTTGGAGACACCTGTCGAGCACCTTTATAATCACCCAGTCACGTTGTGACGTTTGGTAGCACACAAAGTGTTCCTCCGGTAAACGGGAGTTGCATAATCTCATAGTCATAGGAACATGTATAAGTCATGAAGAAAGCAATAGTGTAACACCCCGCATGTAACTTGCCATTTCCGGCTATGTGATATGTTTTTCCCTCCGTTGTCGGGTTTTTGTCTTTCGTTTTGTATTTTGTCATGTCATGCATTTTCTGATCATGTCATCATGTGCATTGCATTCGCATACGTGTTTGTCTCATGCATCCGGGCATTTTTCCCGTTGTCCGTTTTCCAATCCGGCGCTCCTATCTCCTCCGGTGCACCCCTCTAGTTTTCTTTCGTGTGCGTATGTCAAAATTTCTCGGAATGGACCGAGGCTTGTATAGCGGTTTTATTATACCACCCGGAGTCTACCGGTCAAGTTTCGTTCCATTCGGAGGTCGTTTGGTACTCCAACGGTTAACCGGGCCTCCGCAATGTCCATTTGAGTGTCCAGCAAAAACCCCCTCCAAAACCAGCCCAAAGCCCACCAAACTCTCTTCCATGCTCTAGCTCGTTCGATCACGATCGTGTGGGCGAAAACCGCACCTCATTTGGAGTCTCCTAGCTCCCTCTACCTATTTATATGTGGGCATCCCGAAAACGAAATCGCAGTCTCCCGTAACCCTAAATCCCCTCTCCGCGGGCGGACGCGTCCAGCGCCCGCCGGACAACCCGCGCCGCCGCCCGTAGCCAGTGGCGTAGTGCCACGTGTCCCACCGCCTCCTCCCTCCGCCGCGGCCCGCTCGGCCCACGGGAGGCCCTCCCGGCCCGCCGCCGCCGCGCGCCTGTCCCGCCCGCCGCCGCCGGCTTGGCCCCGCTTCGCCCCGCCGCCGGCCGGCCGCCGCCGTGCCGCGGTCCCCGCCGCCGACGCCGCCGGCCTCTCCTCCTCCGGCGACCGGCGCCGCCGGCCCCGCCGCCTCCTCCCTCCGGCCTCGCCTCCGGCAGCCCGCGCCGGCGCCGCTCCCTCCTCCGCCGGCGAGCAGCGCCCGACCTCCGCGAGCCCGCGCCCGAGCCGGCCCCGATCCGATCTGGGTCAACGGAGAAGGTTGACCCGAGACCCCCCCCCCCCTCTTTTTTTCTAAGTCCCTGAAACATTTCAGTATATGCTCCTGTTCGAGATGCGATAACTTTGTGCATGTAGCTCCGATTCGCGCGTATAATATGTCAAATTGTTCGTCTCGTGATGCTCTTCATTTTGTTCAATTGCACCATTTTCATTAGAGGTCATCTTGATGCCCAAATCCTCGTTGGAAGAGGGCTAGTTGCTGTTAATCTCTAGTTCTTATCAGAACTTGGAGATTTGTCATTTTTGTATCATTTAATCTGTGCATCTTTTGAGCATGAGCTCTACATGTGTTTTGAAGTATGCCATGCCATCTTTCCAGTGGTTTAGTCCATGTATTTTTGTGATCTTTGTGGTGACTAGCACAAGCATGCAAAGTAGGCCCCGTAATATTTCTGATTTCAGGGACTTAGTGAATTCTCTAAGTCTTTGTCTGCTGTAATTTTGTTGTCATGTAAACTTGATGCTACAGAGAGATCCATGCATATTTTGGAGATGTTCAGTAAGGATGTTTTGTAGCTATAGTTGTAATTGATCCATTCCTGCAATTGTTTGCAATTTTAGAGTACCATAGCATGACTCAATCTTGCTCTACTTTTGCTATAAAATATTTCTGGCAGATTCTTAACATGACATGCATTTTTGCCAAGCTTATTGTAGTTGATCCACACATGCTATGTAATTGTACTTGCCATGGATAGCTTCTTAAACATGCCATCTTGCTGTAGGTATGCTTGGTTTTTCATGCATTGCTCTGTAGTGAGTGCATCAAGCTCACAAAGAGGCCTACATATTAATATTTTGCCATGCTCTGTTTTCTGCTAAGTCTGAAACCTGATAACGAAACTTGCTATGTTTACATGCTTGCCATCATATCTTCTGGTCCTTTTTGGCTTATGGTCAGTAAGGGACTTTTGTCATGTGCATTTAGTAGAACACTACCATGCCTTGTTTTGCTATGTTAAGTTCCTGTAGCATGTTGATTTCGTGCTCTGAACATTGCTACCTGATGCTGATTTCTGCCATGTCCAGTTTTTCACTAAGTCTGTGAACCTGTAATCTTTTGCACTTTTGCCATGCTTGTTTGAGCTTGATATGTTGTGAACTAGCAGTAGCTCAGTGTTCATCTTTTGTCAAGCATCTCCTGTAGATTACTTCCATGTGCTTTGTTGCTATGTTGGGGTGCTGTAGCATTGTTGCTTGTTGTATTTTAAGAGCTATCTTGCTGTTTATCGCAGATTAGTGTCATTCTTGTTTTGCTCGCCATTTGCAAACCGTGCATCCGATTCCGGTGATCTTTATATCGATTTCGACCGAAATCATCTCATCTTTCCAGTGGCATGCTTGGTTTGTCAAGTTACTGCCATGTTCATCATTTTCCTTCCGGAGCACGCATATGCATCGCATATCATAACTTGCATATCATACATGTCTTGCATCTTGTTGCTTGCGCATTTCTCGTTGTTGATTGTGGTTCCGTTTGTTTGTGTTCTTGTCTTGGGTAGAGCCGGGAGACGAGTTCGTGAACGAGGAACCTGTCGAGTACGCTTACGAGGATCAAGCTTTCGACAACTCTGAGAATCTTGCAGGCAAGATGACCACCCCTCGAAATCACTTCTATCTTTGCTATGCTAGTTGTTCGCTCTATTGCCATGCTCGCTACCTATCTCTTGCTATATCATGTCTCCTATTTCAGCCATGTCAGCCCCTAACCATCCTTTCCTAGCAAACCGTTGTTTGGCTATGTTACCGCTTTTGCTCAGCCCCTCTTATAGCGTTGCTAGTTGCAGGTGAAGTTGAAGTTTGTTCCATGTCGGAACATGGATATGTTGGGATATCACAATATCTCTTATTTAATTAATGCATCTATA
The DNA here is from genome assembly GCF_018294505.1 of Triticum aestivum. Taxonomy (NCBI): domain Eukaryota; kingdom Viridiplantae; phylum Streptophyta; class Magnoliopsida; order Poales; family Poaceae; genus Triticum; species Triticum aestivum. Next base: position 527,971,857 of record NC_057808.1, on the reverse strand, counting down.
TATTTTGGTAAAGGGTGGAAGGCTCGGCCTTATGCCTGGTGTTTTGTTCCACTCTTGCCGCCCTAGTTACTGTTATACCGGGATTATGTTCCTTGAGTTTGCGTTCCTTACACGGTCGGGTGATTTATGGGACCCCCTTGACAGTTCGCCTTGAATAAAACTCCTCCAGCATGGCCCAACTTTGGTTTTACTATTTGCCGCCTAAGCCTTTTCCCCCGGGTTTTCGCGAGCCCGAGGGTCATCTTATTTTAACCCCCCCGGGCCAGTGCTCCTTCGAGTGTTGGTCCAAACTGAGCAGACTGCGGGGCCACCTCCTGGAAACTCGAGGTCTGGTTTTACTCGTAGGATGTCTCATCCGGTGTGCCCTGAGAACGAGATATGTGCAGCTCCTATCGGGATTTGTCGGCACATTCGGGTGGCTTTGCTGGTCTTGTTTTACCATTGTCGAGATGTCTTGTAAACCGGGATTCCGAGACTGATCGGGTTTTTCCGGGAGAAGGTTTATCCTTCGTTGACCGTGAGAGCTTATGATGGGCTAAGTTGGGACACCCCTGCAGGGTAATATCTTTCGAAAGCCGTGCCCGCGGTTATGAGGCAGATGGGAATTTGTTAATGTCCGGTTGTAGATAACTTGTCACTTGACCCAATTAAAATACACCAAGTGCGTGTGTAGCCGTGATGGTCTCTTCTCGGCGGTATCCGGGAAGTGAACACGGTCTGTGTTATGTATGACGTAAGTAGGTGTTCAGGACCTCTTCTTGGTCATTGCCAGATGACGCTCGTTCCATTGCTTCTCTTCTCGCTCTCATTTGCGCAAGTTAGCCACCATATATGCTTTTGCCGCTGCAGCTCCACCTCTTTGCACCTCTTTGTCCTATAAGCTTAAATAGTCTTGATCTCGCGGGTGTGAGATTGCTGAGTCCCCGTGACTCACAGATACTTCCAACACCAGTTGCAGGTGCCGACGATGCCAGTGCAGATGATGGCGTCGATCTCAAGTGGGAGTTCGACGAGGAACGTGGTCGTTACTATGTGTCTTTTCCTGATGATCAGTAGTGGAGCCCAGTTGGGACGATCGGGGATCTAGCTTTTGGGGTTGTCTTATTTTCATCTGGATTTTGACCGTAGTCGGTCTATATGCTTGTATTTTGGATGATGTATGAATGATATTTATGTATTGTGTGAAGTGGCGATTGTAAGCCAACTCTTTATCCCATTCTTGTTCATTACATGGGATTGTGTGAAGATGACCCTTCTTGCGACAAAACCACTATGCGGTTATGCCTCTAAATCGTGCCTCGACACGTGGGAGATATAGCCGCATCGTGGGCGTTACAAATAGCAACATACTAAACGATCGAGTGCTAAGCTAACGGAATGGGTCAAGTCAATCACGTCATTCTCCTAATGAAGTGATCCCGTTAATCAAATGACAACTCATGTTTATGGCTAGGAAACATAACCATCTTAGATTAACGAGCTAGTCAAGTAGAGGCATACTAGTGACACTCTGTTTGTCTATGTATTCACACATGTATTATGTTTCCGGTTAATACAATTCTAGCATGAATAATAAACATTTATAATGATATAAGGAAATAAATAATACTTTATTATTGCCTCTAGGGCATATTTCCTTAAGTCTCCCACTTGCACTAGAGTCAATAATCTAGATTACACAGTAATGATTCTTACACGCATGGAGTCTTGGTGTTGATCATGTTTTGCTCGTGGAAGAGGCTTAGTCAACGGGTCTGCAACATTCAGATCCGTATGTATCTTGCAAATTTCTATGTCTCCCACCTGGACTAAATCCCGGATGGAATTGAAGCGTCTTTTGATGTGCTTGGTTCTTTTGTGAAATCTGGATTCCTTTGCTAAGGCAATTGCACTAGTATTGTCACAAAAGATTTTCATTGGTCCCGATGCACTAGGTATGACACCTAGATCGGATATGAACTCCTTCATCCAGACTCCTTCATTTGCTGCTTCCGAAGCAGCTATGTACTTTGCTTCACACGTAGATCCCGCCACGACACTTTGCTTAGAACTACACCAACTGACAGCTCCACCGTTCAATGTAAACACATATCCGGTTTGCGGTTTAGAATCGTCCGGATCAGTGTCAAAGCTTGCATCAACGTAACCATTTACGATGAGCTCTTTGTCACCTCCATAAACGAGAAACATATCCTTAGTCCTTTTCAGGTATTTCAGGATGTTCTTGACCGCTATCGAGTGATCCACTCCTGGATTACTTTGGTACCTCCCTGCTAAACTTATAGCAAGGCACACATCAGGTCTGGTACACAGCATTGCATACATGATAGAGCCTATGGCTGAAGCATAGGGAACATCCTTCATCTTCTCTCTATCTTCTGCAGTGGTCGGGCATTGAGTCTTACTCAATCTCACACCTTGTAGTACAGGCAAGAACCCTTTCTTTGCTTGATCCATTTTGAAATTTTTCAAAACTTTGTCAAGGTATGTGCTTTGTGAAAGTCCAATTAAGCGTCTTGATCTATCTCTATAGATCTTGATGCCTAATATATATGCAGCTTCACCGAGGTCTTTCATTGAAAAACTCTTATTCAAGTATCCCTTTATGCTATCCAGAAATTCTATATCATTTCCAATCAGCAATATGTCATCCACATATAATATCAGAAATGCTACTGAGCTCCCACTCACTTTCTTGTAAAGACAGGCTTCTCCAAAAGTCTGTATAAAACCAAATGCTTTGATCACACTATCAAAGCATTTATTCCAACTCCGAGATGCTTGCACCAGTCCATAAATGGATTGCTAGAGCTTGCACACTTTGTTAGCTCCCTTTGGATCGACAAAACCTTCCGGTTGCATCATATACAACTCTTCTTCCAGAAATCCATTCAGGAATGCAGTTTTGACATCCATTTGCCAAATTTCATAATCATAAAATGCGGCAATTGCTAACATGATTCGGACAGACTTAAGCATCGCTACGGGTGAGAAGGTCTCATCGTAGTCAATTCCTTGAACTTGTCGAAAACCTTTCGCAACAAGTCGAGCTTTATAGACAGTAACATTACTGTCAGCGTCAGTCTTCTTCTTGAAGATCCATTTATTTTCAATGGCTTGCCGATCATCGGGCAAGTCAACCAAAGTCCATACTTTGTTCTCATACATGGATCCCATCTCGGATTTCATGGCCTCAAGCCATTTTGCGGAATCTGGGCTCACCATCGCTTCTTCATAGTTCGTAGGTTCGTCATGGTCTAGTAACATAACCTCCAGAACAGGATTACCGTACCACTCTGGTGCGGATCTTAATCTGGTTGACCTAAGAGGTTCAGTAATAACTTGATCTGAAGTTTCATGATCATTATCATTAACTTCGCCACTAATTGGTGTAGGTGTCGCAGAAACTGGTTTCTGTGATGATCTACTTTCCAATAAGGGAGCAGGTACAGTTAGCTCATCAAGTTCTACTTTCCTCCCACTCACTTCTTTCGAGAGAAACTCCTTCTCTAGAAAGGATCTATTTTTAGCAACGAATGTCTTGCCTTCGGATCTGTGATAGAAGGTGTACCCAACAGTCTCCTTTGGGTATCCTATGAAGACACATTTCTCCGATTTAGGCTCGAGCTTATCAGGTTGAAGTTTCTTCACATAAGCATCACAACCCCAAACTTTAAGATACGACAACTTTGGTTTCTTGCCAAACCATAGTTCATAAGGTGTCGTTTCAACGGATTTTGATGGTGCCCTATTTAGAGTGAATGCAGCCGTCTCTAAAGCATAACCCCAAAACGATAGCGGTAAATCAGTAAGAGACATCATAGATCGCACCATATGTAGTAAAGTACGATTACGACGTTCGGACACACCATTACACTGTGGTGCTCCGGGTGGGGTGAGTTGTGAAACTATTCCGCATTGTTTCAAATGTAGGCCAAACTCGTAACTCAAATATTCTCCTCCACGATATGATCGTAGAAACTTTATTTTCTTGTTACGATGATTTTCAACTTCACTCTGAAATTCTTTGAACTTTTCAAATGTTTCAGACTTATGTTTCATTAAGTAGATATACCCATATCTGCTCAAATCATCTGTGAAGGTGAGAAAATAACGATATCCGCCACGAGCCTCAATATTCATCGGACCACATACATCTGTATGTATGATTTCCAATAAATGTGTTGCTCTCTCCATAGTTCCGGAGAACGGTGTTTTAGTCATCTTGCCCATGAGGCACGGTTCGCAAGTACCAAGTGATTCATAATCAAGTGATTCCAAAAGTCCATCAGTATGGAGTTTCTTCATGCACTTTACACCGATATGACCTAAACGGCAGTGCCACAAATAAGTTGCACTGTCATTATCAACTCTGCATCTTTTGGCTTTGACATTATGAATATGTGTGTCACTACTATCGAGATTCATTAAAAATAGACCACTCTTCAAGGGTGCATGACCATAAAAGATATTATTCATATAAATAGAACAACCATTATTCTCTGATTTAAATGAATAACCGTCTCGCATCAAACAAGATCCAGATATAATGTACATGCTCAACGCTGGCACCAAATAACAATTATTTAGGTCTAATACTAATCCCGAAGGTAGATGTAGAGGTAGCGTGCCGACGGCGATCACATCGACTTTGGAACCATTTCCCACGCGCATCGTCACCTCGTCCTTAGCCAATCTTCGCTTAATCCGTAGCCCCTGTTTCGAGTTGCAAATATTAGCAACAGAACCAGTATCAAATACCCAGGTGCTACTGCGAGCATTAGTAAGGTACACATCAATAACATGTATATCACATATACCTTTGTTAACCTTGCCATCCTTCTTATCCGCCAAATACTTGGGGCAGTTCCGCTTCCAGTGACCAGTCTGCTTGCAGTAGAAGCACTCAGTTTCAGGCTTAGGTCCAGACTTGGGTTTCTTCTCCTGAGCAGCAACTTGCTTGCTGTTCTTCTTGAAGTTCCCCTTCTTCTTCCCTTTGCCCTTTTTCTTGAAACTAGTGGTCTTATTGACCATCAACACTTGATGCTCCTTTTTGATTTCTACCTCCGCTACCTTTAGCATTGCGAAGAGCTCGGGAATTGTCTTATTCATCCCTTGCATATTATAGTTCATCACGAAGCTCTTGTAGCTTGGTGGCAGTGATTGAAGAATTCTGTCAATGACGCTATCATCCGGAAGATTAACTCCCAGTTGAATCAAGTGATTATTATACCCAGACATTTTGATTATATGCTCACTGACAGAACTATTCTCTTCCATCTTGCAGCTGTAGAACTTATTGGAGACTTCATATCTCTCAATCCGGGCATTTGCTTGAAATATAAACTTCAACTCCTGGAACATCTCATATGCTCCATGACGTTCAAAACGTCATTGAAGACCCGGTTCTAAGCCGTAAAGCATGGCACACTGAACTATCGAGTAGTCATCAGCTTTGCTCTCCAGACATTCATAACTTCTGGTGTTGCTCTTGCAGGAGACCTGGCACCCAGCGGTGCTTCCAGGACGTAATTTTTCTGTGCAGCAATGAGGATAATCCTCAAGTTACGGACCCAGTCTGTGTAATTGCTACCATCATCTTTCAACTTTGCTTTCTCAAGGAACGCATTAAAATTCAACGGAACAACAGCACGGGCCATTTATCTACAATTAACATAGACAAGCAAGATACTATCAGGTACTAAGTTCATGATAAATTCAAGTTCAATTAATCATATTACTTCAGAACTCCCACTTAGATAGACATCCCTCTAATCATCTAAGTGATTATGTGATCCAAATCAACTAAACCATGTCCGATCATCACGTGAGATGGAGTAGTTTCAATCGTGAACATCACTATGTTAATCATATCTACTATATGATTCACGCTCGACCTTTCGGTCTCTGTGTTCCATGGCCATATCTGCATATGCTAGGCTCGTCAAGTTTAACCTGAGTATTCCGTGTGTGCAACTGTTTTGCACCCGTTGTATTTGAACGTAGAGCCTATCACACCCGATCATCACGTGGTGTCTCAGCACGAAGAACTTTCGCAACGGTGCATACTCAGGGAGAACACTTTTATCTTGAAATTTTAGTGAGAGATCATCTTATAATGCTACCGTCAATCAAAGCAAGATAAGATGCATAAAAGATTAACATCACATGCAATCAATATAAGTGATATGATATGGCCATCATCATCTTGTGCTTGTGATCTCCATCTCCGAAGCACCGTCATGATCACCATCGTCACCGGCGCGACACCTTGATCTCCATCGTAGTATCGTTGTCGTCTCGCCAACTATTGCTTTTACGACTATCGCTACCGCTTAGTGATAAAGTAAAACAATTACATGGCGATTGCATTGCATACAATAAACTGACAACCATATGGCTCCTGCCAGTTGCCGATAACTCGGTTACAAAACATGATCATCTCATACAATAAAATATAGCATCATGTCTTGACCATATCACATCACATCATGCCTTGAAAAAACAAGTTAGACGTCCTCTACTTTGTTGTTGCAAGTTTTACGTGGCTGCTACGGGCTTAGCAAGAACCATTCTTACCTACGCATCAAAACCACAACGATAGTTTGTCAAGTTGGTGCTGTTTTAACCTTCACAAGGATCGGGTGTAGCCACACTCGGTTCAACTAAAGTGAGAGATACAGACACCCGCCAGTCACCTTTAAGCAACGAGTGCTCGCAACGGTGAAACCAGTCTCGCGTAAGCGTACGCGTAATGTCAGTTTGGGCCGCTTCATCTCACAATACCGCCGAACCAAAGTATGACATGCTGGTAAGCAGTATGACTTATATCGCCCACAACTCACTTGTGTTCTACTCGTGCATAGCATCAACGCATAAAACCAGGCTCGGATGCCACTGTTGGGGAACGTAGTAATTTCAAAAAAAATTCCTACGCAAACGCAAGATCATGGTGATGCATAACAACGAGAGGGGAGAGTGTTGTCCACGTACCCTCGTAGACCGAAAGCGGAAGCGTTAACACAACGCGGTTGAGGTAGTCGAACGTCTTCACGATCCGACCGATCAAGTACCGAACGCACGGCACCTCCGAGTTCAGCACACGTTCAGCTCGATGACGTCCCTCGAACTCCAATCCAGCCGAGTGTTGAGGGAGAGTTTCGTCAGCACGACGGCGTGGTGACGATGATGATGTTCTACCGACGCAGGGCTTCGCCTAAGCTCCGCTACAATATTATCGAGGTGTAATATGGTGGAAAGGGGCACCGCACACGGCTAAAAGATCGTAGATCAATTGTGTGTCCAGAGGTGCCCCCTTACCCCCGTATATAAAGGAGCAAGGGGGAGGCCGCCGGCCTAGGAGGTGTGGCGCGCCAGGAGGAGTCCTACTCCTACCGGGAGTAGGTCTCCCCCCCCTTTCCATGTTGGACTAGGAGTAGAAGGGGGAAGAGGTGGAGGGAGGAAGGAAGGGGGGGCGCCGCCCCCTTCTCCTTGTCCTATTCGGACTGGGGGGAAGGGGGGCGCGGCCCTGCCCTAGCCTCCTCTCCTCTCTTCCAACTAGGCCCACTAAGGCCCATTAAGTTACAGGGGGCTTCCGGTAACCTCCCAGTACTCCGGAAAAATCCCGATTTCACCCGGAACACTTCCGATGTCCAAACATAGGCTTCCAATATATCAATCTTTATGTCTCGACCATTTCGAGACTCCTCGTCATGTCCGTGATCACATCCGGGACTCCGAACAACCTTCGGTACATCAAAACATATAAACTCATAATATAACTATCATCGTAACGTTAAGCGTGCGGACCCTACGAGTTCGAGAACTATGTAGACATGACTGAGACACCTCTCCGGTCAATAACCAATAGCGGAACCTGGATGCTCATATTGGTTCGCACATATTCTACGAAGATCTTTATCGGTCAGACCGCATAACAACATACGTTGTTCCCTTTTTCATCGGTATTTTACTTGCCCGAGATTCGATCGTCGGTATCTCGATACCTAGTTCAATCTCGTTACCGGCAAGTCTCTTTACTCGTTCCGTAATACATCATCCCACAACTAACTCATTAGTCACAATGCTTGCAAGGCTTATAGTGATGTGTATTACTGAGTGGGCCCAGAGATACCTCTCCGATAATCGGAGTGACAAATCCTAATCTCGAAATACGCCAACCCAACAAGTACCTTTGGAGACACCTGTAGAGCACCTTTATAATCACCCAGTTACGTTGTGACGTTTGGTAGCACACAAAGTGTTCCTCCGGTAAACGGGAGTTGCATAATCTCATAGTCATAGGAACATGTATAAGTCATGAAGAAAGCAATAGCAACATACTAAACGATCGAGTGCTAAGCTAACGGAATGGGTCAAGTCAATCACGTCATTCTCCTAATGAAGTGATCCCGTTAATCAAATGACAACTCATGTCTATGGCTAGGAAACATAACCATCTTTGATTAACGAGCTAGTCAAGTAGAGGCATACTATGGACACTCTGTTTGTCTATGTATTCACACATTTATTATGTTTCCGGTTAATACAATTCTAGCATGAATAATAAACATTTATCATGATATAAGGAAATAAATAATACTTTATTATTGCCTCTAGGGCATATTTCCTTCATAGGGAACACCTGTCATTTTCTCTCTATCTTCTGCAGTGGTCGGGCATTTAGTCTGACTCAACTTCACACCTTCCAACACAAGCAAGAACCCTTTCTTTGCTTGATCCATTTTGAACTTCTTCAAAGCTTTGTCAAGGTATGTGCTCTGTGAAAGTCCAATTAAGCGTCTTGATCTATCTCTATAGATCTTGATGCCCAATATATAAGCAGCTTCACCGAGGTCTTCCATTGAAAAACTCGTGTTCAAGTGTCCTTTTATGCTATCCAGAAATTCTATATCATTTCCAATCAACAATATGTCATCCACATATAATATTAGAAATGCTACAGAACTCCCACTCACTTTCTTGTAAATACAGGCTTCTCCAAAAGACTGTATAAAACCATATGCTTTGATCACACGATCAAAACATTTATTCCAACTCTGAGATGCTTGCACCAGTCCATAAATGGATCGCTGGAGCTTGCACACTTTGTTAGCATCTTTTGTATTGATAAAACCTTCAGGTTGCATCATATACAACTCTTCTTTCAGAAATCCATTCAGGAATGCAGTCTTTACATCCATTTGCCAAATTTCATAATCATAAAATGCAGCAATTGCTAACATGATTCGAACGGACTTAAGCATCACTACGAGTGAGAAGGTCTTATCGAAGTCAACTCCTGGAACTTGTCGAAAACCTTTCGCAACAAGTCGAGCTTTGTCGACAGTAATATTACCGTCAGTGTCTGTCTTCTTCTTGAAAATCCATTTATTCTCGGTGGCTTGCCGATCATCGGGCAAGTCAACCAAAGTCCACACTTTATTCTCATACATGGATCCCATCTCAGATTTCATGGACTCAAGCCATTTCGCGGAATCTGGGCTCATCATCGCTTCGTCATAGTTCGTAGGTTCGCCATGGTCAAGTAACATGACCTCCAGAACAGGATTACCGTACCACTCTGGTGCCGAACTTACTCTGGTTGACCTACGAGGTTCGGTAGTAACTTGATCTGAAGTTACACGATCATCATCATTAGCTTCCTCACTAATTGGTGTAGGAGTCACAGGAACAGTTTTCTGGGATGAACTACTTTCCAATAAGGAAGCAGGTACAGTTACCTCATCAAGTTCTACTTTCCTCCCAGTCACTTCTTTTGAGAGAAACTCCTTCTCTAGAAAGGATCCATTCTTAGCAACGAATGTCTTGCCTTCAGATCTGTGATAGAAGGTATACCTAACACTCTCCTTTGGGTATCCTATGAAGAGACATTTCTCCGATTTGGGTTCGAGCTTATCAGGTTGAAGCTTTTTCACATAAGCATTGCAGCCCCAAACTTTAAGAAACGACAACTTTGGTTTCTTGCCAAACCATAGTTCATAAGGTGTCGTCTCAACGGATTTAGATGGTGCCCTATTTAACGTGAATTCAACCGTCTCTAAAGCATAACCCAAAAACGATAGCGGTAAATCAGTAAGAGACATCAGATATCGCACCATATCTAGTAAAGTACGATTACGACATTCGGACACACCATTACGCTGTGGTGTTCCGGGTGGCGTGAGTTGTGAAACTATTCCGCATTGTTTTAAACAAGACCAAACTCGTAACTCAAATATTCTCCTCCATGATTAGATCGTAGAAACTTTATTTTCTTGTTACGATGATTTTCCACTTCACTCTGAAATTCTTTGAACTTTTCAAATGTTTCAGACTTATGTTTCATCAAGTAGATATACCCATATCTACTCAAATCATCTGTGAAGGTGAGAAAATAATGATGCCCGCCGCGAGCCTCAAGATTCATCGGACCACATACATCAGTATGTATGATTTCCAACAAATCTGTTGCTCACTCCATTGTTCCGGAGAACGGCGTTTTAGTCATCTTGCCCATGAGGCATGGTTTGCAAGTACCAAGTGATTCATAATCAAGTGATTCCAAAAGTCCATCAGAATGGAGTTTCTTCATGCGCTTTACACCAATATGACCCAAACGAAAGTGCCACAAACAATATGCACTATCATTATCAACTCTGCCTCTTTTGGGTTCAATATTATGAATATGTGTATCACTACTATCGAGATTCAACAAAAATAGACCACTCTTCAAGGGTGCATGACCATAAAAGATATTACTCATATAAATAGAACAACCATTATTCTCTGATTTAAAAGAATAACCGTCTTGCATCAAAAAAGATCCAGATATAGTGTTCATGCTCAACGCTGGCACCAAATAACAATTATTCAGGTCTAAAACTAATCCCGCAGGTAGATGTAGAGGTAGCGTGCCGACAGCAATCACATCGACTTTTGAACCATTTCCCACGCGCATCATCACCTCATCCTTAGCCAATCTTCGCTTAATCTGTAGTCCCTGTTTCGAGTTGCAAATATTAGCAACAGAACCAGTATCAAATACCCAGGTGCTACTGCGAGCATTAGTAAGGTACACATCAATAACATGTATATCACATATACCTTTGTTCACCTTGCCATCCTTCTTATCCGCCAAATACTTGAGGAAGTTCCGCTTCCAGTGACCAGTCCCTTTGCAGTAGAAGCCCTCAGTCTCAGGCTTAGGTCCAGACTTGGGCTTCTTCACTTGAGCAGCAACTTGCTTGCCGTTCTTCTTGAAGTTACCCTTCTTCCCTTTACCCTTTTTCTTGAAACTGGTGGTCTTGTTGACCATCAACACTTGATGCTCCTTCTTGATTTCTACCTCCGCAGCCTTTAGCATTGCGAAGAGCTCGGGAATCGTCTTATCCATCCCTTGCATACTATAGTTCATCACAAAGCTCTTATAGCTTGGTGGCAGTGATTGAAGAATTATGTCAATGAAACTATCATCAGGAAGATTAACTCCCAATTGAATCAAGTGATTATTATACCCAGACATTTTGAGTATATGTTCACTGACAGAACTGTTCTCCTCCATCTTGCAGCTATAAAACTTACTGGAGACTTCATATCTCTCAATCCAGGCATTTTCTTGAAATATTAACTTCAACTCCTGGAACATCTCATATGCTCCATGACGTTCAAAACGTCGTTGAAGTCCCGGTTCTAAGCCGTAAAGCATGGCACACTGAACTATCGAGCAGTCATCAGCTTTGCTCTGCCAGAAGTTCATAACATCATCTGGCGTTGCTCCTGTAGCAGGTTTGGCACCTGGCGGTGCTTCCAGGACGTAATTCTTCTCTGCAGCAATGAGCATAATCCTCAAGTTACGGACCCAGTCCGTGTAGTTGCTATCATCATCTTTCAACTTAGCTTTCTCTAGGAACGCATTAAAATTCAACGGAACAACGGCACGGGCCATCTATCTACAAAAACATAGACATGCAAAATACTATCAGGTACTAAGTTCATGAAAATTAAAGTTCAATTAATCATATTACTAAAGAACTCCCACTTAGATAGATATCCCTCTAATCATCTAAGTGATCACGTGATCCATATCAACTAAACCATGTCCGATCATCACGTGAGATGGAGTAGTTTTCAATGGTGAACATCACTATGTTGATCATATCTACTATATGATTCACGCTCGACCTTTCGGTCTCAGTGTTCCGAGGCCATATCGTCATATGCTAGGCTCGTCAAGTTTAACCCGAGTATTCTGCGTGTGCAAAACTGGCTTGCGCCCGTTGTATGTCAACGTAGAGCTTATCACACCCGATCATCACATGGTGTCTGGGCACGATAAACTTTCGCAACGGTGCATACTCAGGGAGAACACTTGTACCTTGAAATTTTAGTGAGAGATCATCTTATAATGCTACCGTCGAACTAAGAAAAATAAGATGCATAAAGGATAAACATCACATGCAATCAATATAAGTGATATGATATGGCCATCATCATCTTGTACCTTTGATCTCCATCTCCAAAGCACCGTCATGATCACCATCGCCACCGGCGCGACACCTTGATCTCCATCGTAGCATCGTTGTCGTCTCGCCAACTATTGCTTCTACGACTATCGCTACCACTTAGTGATAAAGTAAAGCAATTACATGGCGAATGCATTTACAATAAAGCGACAACCATATGGCTCCTGCCAGTTGCCAATAACTCTGTTACAAAACATGATCATCTCATACAATAAAATTTAGCATCATGTCTTGACCATATCACATCACAACATGCCCTGCAAAAACAAGTTAGACGTCCTCTACTTTTTTGTTGCAAGTTTTACGTGGCTGCTACGGGCTGAGCAAGAACCGTTCTTACCTACGCATCAAAACCACAACGATAGTTCGTCAAGTTAGTGCTGTTTTAACCTTCTCAAGGGCCGGGCATAGCCACACTCAGTTCAACTAAAGTTGGAGAAACTGACACCCGCCAGCCACCTGTGTGCAAAGCACGTCGGTAGAACCAGTCTCGCGTAAGCGTACGCGTAATGTCGGTCCGGGCCGCTTCGTCCAACAATACCGCCGAACCAAAGTATGACATGCTGGTAAGCAGTATGACTTGTATCGCCCACAACACACTTGTGTTCTACTAGTGCATATAACATCAATGCATAAAACCTGGCTCTGGTACCATTGTTGGGGAACGTAGTAATTTCAAAAAAATTCCTACGCACACGCAAGATCATGGTGATGCATAGCAACGAGAGGGAAGAGTGTTGTCCACGTACCCTCGTAGACTGAAAGTGGAAGCTTTATGACAACGCGGTTGATGTAGTCGTACGTCTTCACGATCGACCGATCCTAGTACTGAAAGTACGGCACCTCCGCGATCTGCACACGTTCGGCTGGGTGACGTCCCACGAACTCACGATCTAGCAGAGTGTCGAGGGAGAGCTTCGTCAGCACGACGGCGTGATGACGGTGATGATGAAGCTACCGGTGCAGGGCTTCGCCTAAGCACTGCAACGATATGACCGAGGTAGATTATGGTGGAGGGGGGCACCGCACACGGCTAAGAGATCAATGATCAACTTGTGTGTCTATGGGGTGCCCCCTTCCCCCGTATATAAAGGAGTGGAGGAGGGGGAGAGGGTCGGCCTCCTAGGCGTGCCCAAGGGGGGAGTCCTACTCCCGGGGGAGTAGGATTCCCCCTTCCCTAGTTGGAGTAGGAGAGGGAAGGAAGGGGGGAAGAAGAGAAGGAAAGGGGGCCGGCCCCCCCTCCCAACTCGGATTGGGCTGGGGGAGCGCGCCCCCACCTTGGCCGCCTCCTCCTCCTTTCCACTATGGCCCATTAAGGCCCATTGACTCCCCGGGGGGTTCCGGTAACCCCCCCCCCCGGTACTCCGGTATATGCCCGAACTCTCTCGAAACCTCTCCGATGTCCAAACATAGTCATCCAATATATCGATCTTTATGTCTCGACCATTTCGAGACTCCTCGTCATGTCCGTCATCATATCCGGGCCTCGAACTACCTTCAGTACATCAAAACACGTAAACTCATAATACCGATCGTCACCGAACCCTACGGGTTCGAGAACTATGTAGAAATGACCGAGACACGTCTCCGGTCAATAACCAATAGCGGAACCTGGATGCTCATATTGGTTCCCACATATTCTACGAAGATCTTTATTGGTCAAACCGCATAACAACATACGTTGTTCGCTTTGTCATCGGTATGTTACTTGCCCGAGATTCGATCGTCGGTATCTCAATACCTAGTTCAATCACATTACCGACAAGTCTCTTTACTCGTTCCGTAATGCATCATCTCGCAACTAAATCATTAGTCCCCTTGCTTGCAAGGCTTATAGTGATGTGCATTACCGAGAGGGCCCAGAGATCCCCTCTAACAATCGGAGTGACAAATCCTAATCTCGATCTATGCCAACTCAACAAGTACCATTGGAGACACCTGCAGAGCGCACCTTTATAATCACCCAGTTACGTTGTGACGTTTGGTAGCACACAAAGTGTTCCTCCGGTATTCGGGAGTTGCATAATCTCATAGTCATAGGAACATGTGTAAGTCATGAAGAAAGCAATAGCAATATACTAAACGATCAAATGCTAAGCTAACGGAATGGGTCAAGTCAATCACATCATTCTCTAATTATGTAATCCCGTTAATCAAATGACAACTCATGCCCATGGCTAGGAAACTTAACCATCTTTGATTCAACGAGCTAGTCAAGTAGAGGCATATTAGTGACACTCTGTTTGTCTATGTATTCACACATGTACTAAGTTTCCAGTTAATACAATTCTAGCATGAATAATAAACATTTATCATGATATAAGGAAATATAAGTAACAACTTTATTATTGCCTCTAGGGCATATTTCCTTCAAATATGTTATTCACATATACTTATCTGAAAGGTTGTAGTGCTCCCACTCACTTTCTTGTAAATACAGGCTTCACCACAAGTCTGTATAAAACTATATTCTTTGATCAACTCATCAAAGCGTATATTCCAACTCCGAGATGCTTGCACCAGTCCATAGATGGATTGCTGGAGCTTGCATATTTCGTTAGCACCTTTAGGATTGACAAAAACTTTCTGGTTGCATCATATACAACTCTTCTTTATTAAATCCATTAAGGAATGCAGTTTTGATATCCATTTGCCAGATTTCATAAAATGCGGCAATTGCTAACGTGATACGGACAGACTTAAGCATCGTTATGAGTGAGAAAATCTCATCGTAGTCAACACCTTGAACTATTAAAAAAACCTCTTTGCGATAATTCGAGCTTTGTAGATAGTAACACTACTATTAGCGTCCGTCTTCCCCTTGAAGATCCATTTAATCTCAATGGCTCGCCGATCCTCGGGCAAGTCAATCAAAGTCCATACTTTGTTCTCATACATGGATCACAACTCAGATTTCATGGCCTTAAGCCATTTCGCGGAATCTGGGCTCATCATCGCTTCCACGTAGTTCGTAGGTTCGTCATGGTCAAGTAACATGACCTCCAGAAGAAGATTACCATACCACTCTGGTGCGGACCGTACTCTGGTTGACCTACGAGGTTCGGTAGTAACTTGATCTGAAGTTTCATGATCATCATCATTAGCTTCCTCACTAATTGGTATAGGAATCACTCGAACTGATTTATGTGATGAACTGCTTTCCAATTCGGGAGAAGGTACAATTACCTCATCAAGTTCTACTTTCCTCCCACTCACTTCTTTCAAGAGAAATTCCTTCTCTAGAAAGGATCCATTCTTAGCAACGAATATCTTGCCTTCGGATCTGTGATAGAAGGTGTACCCAACAGTTTCTTTTGGGTATCCTATGAAGACACATTTCTCTGATTTGGGTTCGAGCTTATAAGGTTGAAGCTTTTTCACATAAGCATCGCAGCCCCAAACTTTAAGAAACGACAGCTTAGGTTTCTTGCCAAACCATAGTTCGTGCGGTGTCATCTCAACGGATTTAGATGGTGCCCTATTTAACGTGAATGCAGTTGTCTCTAATGCATAACCCCAAAAACGATAGTGGTAAATCGTTAAGAGACATCATAGATCGCAATATATCCAATAAAGTACGGTTACGACATTCGGACACACCATTACGATGTGGTGTTCCAGGTGGCGTGAGTTGTGAAACTATTCCACGTTGTTTTAAATGAAGGCCAAACTCATAACTCAAATATTTTCCTTTGCGATCAGATCGTAGAAACTTTATTTTCTTGTTACGATAATTCTCCACTTCACTCTGAAATTCTTTGAACTTTTCAAACGTTCCAGACTTGTGTTTCATTAAGTAGATATACTCATATCTGCTCAAATCATCTGTGAAGGTCAGAAAATAACGATACCCGCCACGAGCCTCAACACTCATCGGACTGTATACATCAGTATGTATTATTTCCAATAAGTCAGTGGCTCGCTCAGTTGTTCCGAAGAACGGAATCTTAGTCATCTTGCCCATGAGGCATGGTTCGCAAGCATCAAGTAATTCATAATCAAGTGATTCCAAAAGCCCATCAGTATGGAGTTTCTTCATGCGCTTTACACCAATATGACCTAAATGGCAGTGCCACAAACATGTTGCACTATCATTATTAACTTTGCTTCTTTTGGCATCAATATTATCAATATGTGTATCACTGCAATCGAGATTCAGTAAACCATTTACATTGGATGTAAGACCATAGAAGGTTTTATTCATTTAAACCGAACAACAATTATTCTCTGACTTAAATGAATAACCGTACCGCAATAAACATGATCCAATAATACTCATGCTCAACGCAAACACCAAATAACATTTATTTAGGTCCAATACTAATCCCGAAGGTAGAGGGAGTATGTGATGGTGACCTTATCAACCTTGGAATCACTTCCAACATACATCGTCACCTCGCCCTTAACTAGTCTCTGTTCATTTTTGCAACTCCTGTTTCAAGTTACTAATCTTAGCAACTGAACCGGTATCAAATACCCTGGGTTACTATGAACACTAGTAAAGTACACATTAATAACATGTGTATCAAATATACCTTTGTTCACTTTGCCATCCTTCTTATCCGCCAAGTAGTTGGGGTAGTTCCGCTTCCAGTGACCATTCCCTTTGCAGTAGAGGCACTCAGTTTCAGGCTAGGTCTAGCTATGGGTTTCTTCACGGGAGTGGCAACTTGCTTGCCATTCTTATTGAAGTTCCCTTTCTTTCCCTTGCCCTTTTACTTGAAACTAGTGGTCTTGTCAACCATCAACATTTGATGCTTTTCTTGATTTCTACCTACGCCGATTTCAGCATCACGAAGAGCTCGAGAATCATTTACGTCATCCCTTGCATATTATAGTTCATCACGAAGTTCCAGTAACTTGGTGATAGTGAGTAAAGAACTCTGTCAATCACTATCTTGTCTAGAAGATTAACTCCCACTTGATTCAAGCGATAGTAGTACTCATACATTCTGAGCACATGCTCACTGGTTGAGCTATTCTCCTCCATCTTGTAGGCAAAATACTTGTCAGAGGTCTCATACCTCTCGAGTCGGGCATGAGCCTAAAATACCAATTTTAGCTCTTGGAACATCTTATATGCTCCGTGGCGTTCAAAACGTTTTTTAAGTCCCGGTTCTAAGCCGTAAAGCATGGTGCACTAAACTATCAAGTCGTCATCATACCAAGCTTGCTAAAAGTTCATAACATCTGCATCTGCTCTTGCAATAGGTCCGTCACCTAGCAGTGCATCAAGGATATAGTTCTTCTGTGCAGCAATGAGGATAGTCCTCAGATCACGAACCCAGTCCGCATCATTGCTACTATCATCTATCAACTTATAGTTCTCTAGGAACGCATTAAAATTAAACGGGGAGCTGCATCGCAAGCTATTGATCTACAACATAGATAAGCAAATACTATCAGGACTAAGTTCATGATAAATTAAAGTTCAATTAATCATATTACTTAAGAACTCCCACTGAGATAGACATCTCTCTAGTCATCTAAATGATCACGTGATCCATATCAAATAACCATGTCCGGTCATCACGTGAGATGGAGTAGTTTTCAATGGTGAACATCGCTATGTTGATCATATTTACTATATGATTCACGTTCGACCTTTCGGTCTCAGTGTTCTGAGGGCATATCTGCATATGCTAGGCTCGTCAAGTTTAACTCAAGTATTTTGCGTGTGCAAAACTGGCTTGCACCCGTTGAATGTGAATGTAGAGCTTATCACACCCGATCATTGATACGTTGAATGTAAAAGCATATCTGCATCATGCTTTTATATCGATATTTATTGCATTATGGACTGCACATTATGTCACAACATTATGCCTTCTCTCTCTTATTTTACAAGGTTTACATGAAAAGGGAGAATGCCGGCCGCTGGAATTCTGGGCTGGAAAAGGAGCAAATATTAGAGACCTATTCTGCACAACTCCGAAAGTCCTGAAACTCCACGAAAGTCAGTTTTGTAATATATTAAAAATATTGGGCAAAGAAAGCACCAGAGGGGGGCTACCCATTGTCCACGAGGGTGGAGGGCGTGCCCTATCCCCCTGGGCACGCCCCCTGCCTCGTGGGCCATCTGGAAGCCCCCCGATGCCCATCTTCTGGTATAAGGTAACTTTTGCCCTGGAAAAAATAAGAAGGAAGCTTTCGGGACGAAGCGCCACCGCCTCGAGGCAAAACCTTGGCGGAACCAATCTAGGGCTCCGGCGGAGCTGTTCTGCCGGGGAAACGTCCCTCCGGGAGGGGGAAATCGTTACCATCGATCCTCTCATCGGGAGGGGGTCATTCTCCATCAACATCTTCACCATCACCATCTCCTCTCAAACCCTAGTTCATCTCTTGTATCCGATCTTTGTCTCAAAACCTCAGATTGGTACCTGTGGGTTGCTAGTAGTGTTGATTACTCCTTGTAGTTGATGCTAGTTGGTTTATTCGGTGGAAGATTATATGTTCAGATCCTGTATGCACATTAATACCCCTCTGATTATGAATATGAATATGATTTGTGAGTATTTATGTTTGTTCCTGAGGACATGGGAGAAGTCTTGTTATAAGTAGTCATGTGAATTTGGTATTCATTCAATATTTTGATGAGATGTATGTCGTCTTTCCTCTAGTGGCGTTATGTGAACGTCGGCTACATGACACTTCACCATTGTTTGGGCCTAGGGGAAGGCATTGGGAAGTAATAAGTAGATGATGGGTTGCTAGAGTGACAGAAGCTTAAACCCTAGTTTATGCGTTCCTTCATAAGGGGCTGATTTGGATCCATATGTTTCATGCTATGGTTAGGTTTACCTCAATTCTTCTTTCGTAGTTGCGGATGCTTGCGAGGGGGGTTAATCCTAAGTGGGATGCTTGTCCAAGGAAGGGAAGTACCCAAGCACCGGTCCACCCACATATCAAGTTATCAAAGTAACGAACGTGAATCATATGAGCATGATGAAAACTATTTTGACGATAATTCCCATGTGTCCTCGGGAGTGATTTCCTTTATATAAGAGTTTGTCCAGGCTTGTCCTTTGCTACAAAAAGGATTGGGCCACCTTGCTGCACCTTGTTTACTTTTGTTACTTGTTACCCGTTACAAATTACCTTATCGAAAAACTATCTGTTACCGATAATTTCAGTGCTTGCAGAGAATACCTTACTCAAAACTGCTTGTCATTTCCTTCTGCTCCTCGTTAGGTTCGACACTCTTACTTATCGAAAGGACTACGATAGATCCCTTATACTTGTGGGTCATCAAGACTCTTTTCTGGCGCCGTTGCCGGGGAGTGAAGCGCCTTTGGTAGGTGGAATTTGGTAAGGAAAAATTTATATAGTGTGCTGAAATTTACTGTCACTTGTTACTATGGAAAATAATCCTTTGAGGGGCTTGTTCGGGGTATCTTCACCCCGACCAGTAGAGCAAAGAGTTGCTCCTCAACCTACTGAACCTACAGAAAATGTTTACTTTGAAATTCCTTCGGGTATGATAGATAAGCTGCTAGCTAATCCTTTTACAGGAGATGGAACATTACATCCCGATATGCACCTAATCTATGTGGATGAAGTTTGTTGATTATTTAAGCTTGCAGGTATGCCCGAGGATGTTACCAAGAAGAAGGTCTTCCCTTTATCTTTGAAGGGAAAGGCATTGACATGGTTTAGGTTATGTGATGATATTGAATCATGGAACTGCAACCGATTAAAATTGGAATTTCATCAGAAGTTTTACCCTATGCATCTGGTTCATCGTGATCGTAATTATATATATAATTTTTGGCCTCGCAAAGGAGAAAGTATCGCTCAAGCTTGGGGGAGGCTTAAGTCAATGTTATATTCATGCCCCAATCATGATCTCTCAAGAGAAATTATTATTCAAAAAATTTATGCTCGGCTTTCTCTCAATAATCGCTTCATGCTCGATACTTCTTGTACTGGTTCTTTTATGATGAAGACTATTGAATTCTGATGGGATTTATTGGAAAGAATTAAACGCAACTCTGAAGATTGGGAACTCGAGAAGGTAAGGAGTCAGGTATACCACCTAAGTTTGATTGTGTTAAATCTTTTATGGATACCGATGCTTTTCGTGAATTTAGCACTAAATATGGACTTGACTCTGAGATAGCAGCTTCTTTCTATGAATCATTTTCTACTCATGTTGATCTCCCTAAGGAGAAGTGGTTTAAATATCATACCCCATTGAAGTAAAATGGGTTGAACCTATTAAAGTTGAAGAAAAGACTATCACTTATAATGTTGATCCTATTGTTCCTACCGCTTATATTAAGAAACCACCTTTCTCTGTTAGAATAAAGGATCATGCTAAAGCTTCAACTGTGGTTCGTAAGAGTCATGCTAGAACACCTACACCCCCTGAGAAAATTGAATTTGAACCTAGTATTGCTATGGTTAAAGATCTATTGGTCGATAATATTGATGGGCATGTTATTTACTTCTGTAATGAAGCTGCTAGAATTGCTAGACCCGATACTAAAAATAAACATAGACCTGTTGTAGGCATGCCTATTGTTTCTGTTAACATAGGAGATCATTTCTATCATGCCTTATGTGATATGGGTGCTAGTGCAAGTGCAATACCTCATTCCTTATATAAAGAAATTATGCATGATATTGCACCTGCTGAGATAGAAGATATTGATGTTACAATTAAGCTTGCCAATAGAGATACTATTTCACCAATTGGGATTGTTAGAGATGTTGAAGTCTTGTGTGGGAAAGTTAAATATCCTACTGATTTTCTTGTTCTTGGTTCCCCACAAGATGACTTTTGTCCCATTATATTTGGTAGACCCTTCTTGAATACTGTTAATGCTAAGATAGACTGCGAAAAGGATATTGTTACTGTTGGTTTAGGGGATATGTCTCATGATTTTAATTTTGCTAAATTTTGTAGACAAGAATTGCCTAGTAAAGATGAAATTATTGGTCTTGCTTCTATTGTCGTGCCTCCTAATGATCCTTTAGAACAATATTTGCTAGACCATGAAAATGATATGTTTATGAATGAAAGAAGGGAAATAGATGAAGTATTCTTTAAACAGGGACCTATTTTGAAACACAACTTGCCTGTTGAAATTCTAGGGGATCCTCCTCCACCCAAGGGTGATCCCGTGTTTGAGCTTAAACCATTACCTGATACTCTTAAATATGCTTATCTTGATGAAAAGAAGATATATCCTGTTATTATTAGTGCTAACCTTTCAGAGCAGGAAGAAGAGAAATTATTGAAAACTCTGAAGAAGCACCATGCTGCTATTGGATATACTCTTGATGATCTTAAGGGCATTAGTCCCACTCTATGCCAGCACAAAATAAAATTGGAGAAAGACGCTAAACCGGTTGTTGATCACCAACGACGGTTAAATCCTAAGATGAAAGAAGTGGTAAGAAATGAAATACTAAAGCTTCTGGAGGCAGGTATAATTTATCCTGTTGCTGATAGTCAGTGGGTAAGTCATGTCCATTGTGTCCCTAAGAAGGGAGGTATTACTGTTGTTCCTAATGATAAAGACGAATTGATCCCACAAAGAATTGTTACAGGTTATAGAATGGTAATTGATTTCCGCAAATTAAATAAAGCTACTAGAAAGGATCATTACCCTTTACCTTTTATTGATCAAATGCTAGAAAGATTATCCAAACATACACATTTTTGCTTTCTAGACGGTTATTCTGGTTTCTCTCAAATACCTGTCTCAAAAGAGGATCATGATAAGACCACTTTTACTTGCCCTTTCGGTACCTTTGCTTATAGACGTATGCCTTTTGGTTTATGTAATGCACCTGCTACCTTTCAAAGATGTATGACTGCTATATTCTCTGACTTTTGTGAAAAGATTGTTGAGGTTTTCATGGATGATTTCTCCGTGTATGGAACTTCTTTTGATGATTGCTTAAGCAACCTTGATCGAGTTTTGCAGAGATGTGAAGAAACTAATCTTGTCTTGAATTGGGAGAAGTGCCACTTTATGGTTAATGAAGGTATTGTCTTGGGGCATAAAATTTCTGAAAGAGGTATTGAAGTTGATAAAGCTAAAGTTGATGCTATTGAAAAGATGTCGTGTCCTAAGGACATTAAAGGTATAAGAAGTTTCCTTGGTCATGCCGGTTTTTATAGGAGGTTCATTAAAGACTTCTCAAAAATTTCTAGGCCTCTGACTAATCTCTTACAAAAAGATGTTCCTTTTGTCTTTGATGATGATTGTGTAGAAGCATTTGAAATACTTAAGAAAGCCTTGATTTCTGCACCTATTGTTCAGCCACCTGATTGGAATTTACCCTTTGAAATTATGTGTGATGCTAGTGATTATGTTGTAGGTGCTGTTCTAGGACAAAGAGTTGATAAGAAATTAAATGTTATCCAATATGCTAGTAAAACTCTAGACAGTGCCCAGAGAAATTATGCTACTACTGAAAAAGAATTTTTAGCAGTTGTATTTGCTTGTGATAAGTTCAGACCTTATATTGTTGATTCTAAAGTAACTGTTCACACTGATCATGCTGCTATTAAATACCTTATGGAAAAGAAAGATGCTAAACCTAGACTTATTAGATGGGTTCTCTTGCTACAAGAATTTGATTTGCATATTATTGATAGAAAGGGAGCTGAGAACCCCGTTGCAGACAACTTATCTAGGTTAGAAAATGTTCTTGATGACCCACTACCTATTGATGATAGCTTTCCTGATGAACAATTAGCTGTCATAAATGCTTCTCGTACTGCTCCATGGTATGCTGATTATGCTAATTACATTGTTGCTAAATTTATACCACCTAGTTTCACATACCAGCAAAAGAAAAAGTTTTTCTATGATTTAAGACATTACTTCTGGGATGACCCACACCTTTATAAAGAGGAGTAGATGGTGTTATTAGACGTTGTGTACCTGAGCATGAACAGGAACAGATCCTACGCAAGTGTCACTCCGAGGCTTATGGAGGACACCACGCTGGAGATAGAACTGCACATAAGGTATTGCAGTCCGGTTTTTATTGGCCTACTCTTTTCAAAGATGCCCGTAAGTTTGTCTTGTCTTGTGATGAATGTCAAAGAATTGGTAATATTAGTAGACGTCAAGAAATGCCTATGAACTATTCACTTGTTATTGAATGATTTGATGTTTGGGGCTTTGATTATATGGGACCGTTTCCTTCCTCTAATGGGTATACACATATTTTAGTTGTTGTTGATTACGTTACTAAGTGGGTAGAAGCTATTCCAACTAGTAGTGCTGATCATAACACCTCTATTAAGATGCTTAAAGAAGTTATTTTTTCGAGGTTTGGAGTCCCTAGATACTTAATGACTGATGGTGGTTCACATTTTATTCATGGTGCTTTTCGTAAAATGCTTGCTAAGTATGATGTTAATCATAGAATTGCATCTCCATACCACCCACAGTCTAGTGGTCAAGTAGAACTGAGTAATAGAGAGATTAAATTAATTTTGCAAAAGACTGTTAATAGATCTAGAAAGAATTGGTCCAATAAACTTGATGATGCATTATGGGCCTATAGAACTGCGTATGAAAATCCTATGGGTATGTCTCCGTATAAAATGGTTTATGGAAAAGCATGTCACTTACCTCTCGAACTAGAACATAAGGCATATTGGGCCATTAAAGAGCTCAATTATGATTTCAAACTTGCCGGTGAGAAGAGACTATTTGACATTAGCTCACCTGATGAGTGGAGAACCCAGGCCTATGAGAATGCCAAACTGTTTAAAGAAAAAGTTAAAAGATGGCATGACAAAAGGATAGAAAAGCATGAGTTTAATGTAGGTGATTATGTTTTGTTATACAACTCTCGTTTAAGATTTTTTGCAAGAAAACTCCTCCCTAAATGGGAAGGTCCTTACGTTATCGAGGAGGTCTATCGTTCCGGTGCCATAAAAATCAACAACTTCAAAGGCACAAATCTGAAGGCGGTGAACGGTCAAAGAATCAAACATTATATCTCAGGTAATCCTATAAATGTTGAAACCAATGTTATTGACACCGTAACCCCGGAGGAGTACATAAGGGACACTTTCCAGAACGTTTCAGACTCCGAAAAGGAATGGGTATGTGGTACGGCAAGTAAACCGATTCCAAAACAGTTCTAATTGCAATTTTCCTCCGTTTTGGAAGATTTTAAAAAATAGGAAAATAAGAAGTAGTCCGAAAGGGACACGAGGCATCCACGAGGGTGGAGGGCGCGCCCTACCCCCCTGCCTTGTGGGCACCTCGTGTGCCCTTCGGACTCTGTTTTCTTGCACGATACTTCTTTTGGTCGGTAAAAAATATTATATAATCTCCCGATGGTTTTGACCACGGTACCACGACAAAATCCTCTGTTTTTGTTTTGAGTTGTTTCTGCCGCAGATTAGAGCAATATGTCCTCCCAGGATTCGGAGGGAGAAAGCTATGTGGCTGATTACCTTGCAGACCCTAAGGTCTACGGGGACTTGGAGCATTGTGGTTGGACCACGAAGGAAGAAGAAGACTATGATCCTAGAGGAAAGGAGGAGACGAGCTCAGATGAAGATGAAGTCCCATTACCTCAACCTGGGGACATGCATGTGGAGTTCAAAAATTTAAGCCTCCCTAATAGAGCAAAGAAACCTAAGATCAAGTTTATCCCTTTTCGCGTCTTGCAGGAGAACAAACAGGAACTATGCAAAAAGATATTAAGCCTTGAGCAGGAGATCGATGACCTAAGGGAGCAAAATTCTATCCTCAAGCGCAAATTAAGGAAGAAGCCTACGTCATCAACAACTCCATCATCACCACCTCCGAAGAAAGAGACATAAATACATGGGTATGGGCACTCCCCTTGGCAACTGCCAAGCTTGGGGGAGGTGCCCCGGTATCATATCACCATCACACTTCTATCTTTACCATTTTTCTTAGTTCGATCCTTTTGGTTATATCTTGATCTAGTAGAATAAAGTTTAGTATGATCTAGCTTTGAGTTTTTGTGTTGATTCTTATCTATGTAATCGAGTCCGTGAGCTATATATAATAAAGATTAGTCTTGAGTCGAGGGCTTGGTTATCTTGCTATGATCTTGAGGGAATAACAGAAAAAGAAAGAGTAAAAAGAAATAAAGAGATCATATTGATCTATGGAGAGTAATGACTTCACATATAAAGAGTATGATGAATAAAATTTGTTGAGAGTTGACAAACATAGTTTTGGTCATCGTTGCAATTAATAGGAAGTAATAAAGAAAGAGAGGTTTTCACATGTAAATATACTATCTTGGACATCTTTTATGATTGTGAGCACTCATTAAAATATGACATGCTAAAAAGTTGATGTTGGATAAGGAAGACAACGTAATGGGTTATGTTTTCTTATATCCGAAATAAATTATATTGTCATGGATCATCCAACATGTTGAGCTTGCCTTTCCCCCTCATGCTAGCCAGATTCTTTGCACCAAGTAGAGATACTACTTGTGCTTCCAACTGTCCTTAAACACAGTTTTGCCATGAGAGTCCACCATATCTACCTATGGATTGAGTAAGATCCTTCAAGTAAGTTGTCATTCTTGCAAGCAATAAAAATTTCTCTCTGCGAAGGGCCTATCTTTTATTTTTGTCTTATACCTTATACAAGAGTCATGGTGATCTTCACCTTTCCTTTTTGCACTTTATCCTTTGGCAAGCACTATGTGTTGGAAAGATCAAGATATATATATATCCAATTGGATGTGGGTTTTCATAAGGCATTATTGTTGACGTTACCCTTGAGGTAAAAGGTTGGGAGGCAAAACTATAAGCCCCTATATTTCTCTGCGTCCGATTAAAACTTCATACCCATAAGTATTGCGTGAATGTTAGCAATTGTGAAAGACTAAATGATAGTTGAGTATGTGGACTTGCTAAAACGCTCTTATATTGACTCTTTCCGATGTTACGATAAATTGCAATTGCTTCAATGACTGAGATTATAGTTTGCTAGTTTTCAATGAAGTTTCTGATTCATACTTTACATTGTGAATAGATTGTTACTTCAGCATAAGAAATCATATGACAACATATATATGTTGCTATTCTAAGAATGATCATGATGCCCTCATGTCCGTATTTTATTTTATCGACACCTCTATCTCTAAACATGTGGACATATTTTTCGATATCGGCTTCCGCTTGAGGACAAACGAGGTATAAGCTTGGGGGAATTGATACGTCCATTTTGCATCATGCTTTTATATCGATATTTATTGCATTATGGGCTGTTATTACACATTATGTCACAATACTTATGACTTTTCTCTCTTGTTTTACAAGGTTTACATGAAGAGGGAGAATGTCGGTGGCTGGAATTCTGGGCTGGAAAAGGAGCAAATATTAGAGACCTATTCTGCACAACTCCAAAAGTCCTAAAACTCCACGAAAGTCAGTTTTGAAATATACTAAAAATATTGGGCGAAGAAAGCACCAGAGGGGGGCCACCCATTGTCCATGAGGGTGGAGGGCGTGCCCTACCCCCCTGGGTGCGCCCCCTGCCTCGTGGGCCACCTGGAAGCCCCCCGATGCCCATCTTCTGGTATAAGGTGTCTTTTGCCCTGGAAAAAATGAGAAGGAAGCTTTCAGGACGAAGCGCCACCGCCTCGAGGCGGAACCTTGGCGGAACCAATCTAGGGCTCCGGCGGAGCTGTTCTGCCGGGGAAACATCCCTCCGGGAGGGGGAAATCGTTACCATCAATCCTCTCATCGAGAGGGGGTCAATCTCCATCAACATCTTCACCAACACCATCTCCTCTCAAACCCTAGTTCATCTCTTGTATCCGATCTTTGTCTCAAAACCTCAGATTGGTACCAGTGGGTTGCTAGTAGTGTTGATTACTCCTTGTAGTTGATGCTTGTTGGTTTATTTGGTGGAAGATTATATGTTCAGATCCTGTATGCACATTAATACCCCTCTGATTATGAACATGAATATGATTTGTGAGTAGTTACGTTTGTTCCTGAGGACATGGGAGAAGTCTTGTTATAAGTAGTCATGTGAATTTGGTATTCGTTCGATATTTTGATGAGATGTATGTTGTCTTTCCTCTAGTGGTGTTATATGAACGTCAACTACATGATACTTCACCATTTTTTGGGCCTAGGGGAAGGCATTGGGAAGTAATAAGTGTTGGGGAACGTAGTAATTTCAAAAAAATCCTACGCACACACAGGATCATGGTGATGCATAGCAACGAGAGGGGAGAGTGTGTCCACGTACCCTCGTAGACCCACAGCGGAAGCGTTAGCACAACGCGGTTGATGTAGTCGTACGTCTTCACGATCCGACCGATCAAGTACCGAACGTACGGCACCTCCGAGTTCAGCACACGTTCAGCTCGATGACGTCCCTCGAACTCCGATCCAGCCGAGCTTTGAGGGAGAGTTCCGTCAGCACGACGGTGTGGTGACGATGATGATATTCTACCGACGCAGGGCTTCGCCTAAGCACCGCTACGATATTATCGAGGTGGACTATGGTGGAGGGGGGCACCGCACACGGCTAAGAGATCCAAGAGATCAATGTGTCTAGAGATTCCCCCTTGCCCCGTATATAAAGGAGCAAGGGGGGAGGCTGGCCGGCCCCTGTAGGGCGCGCCAGGAGGAGGAGTCCTCCTCCTAGTAGGAGTAGGACTCCCCTTTCCTACTCCTACTAGGAGGTGGAAAGGAAGGAGGAGAAGGAGAAGGAAGGAGAGGGAGGAAAAGGAGGAAAGGGGGCCGGCCCCCTAGTCCAATTCGGTTTGGGCTAGGGGGGCCGCGCGCCCTACCTCCTCTCTTCCTCCACTTGGCCCATGAGGCCCATTGCTTCTTCCTCGTATTCCCGTAACTCCCCGGTACCCCCGAAAATACCCGAATAACTCAGAACCTTTCCGATGTCCGAATATAGTCGTCCAATATATCGATCTTTACGTCTCGACCATTTCGAGACTCCTCGTCATGTCCCCGATCTCATCCGGGACTCCGAACTACCTTCGGTACATCAAATCACATAAACTCATAATACCGATCGTCATCTAACTTTAAGCGTGCGGACCATACGGGTTCGAGAACTATGTAGACATGACCGAGACACGTCTCCGGTCAATAACCAATAGCGGAACATGGATGCTCATATTGGCTCCTACATATTCTACGAAGATCTTTATCGGTCAAACCGCATAACAACATACTTTGTTCCCTTTGTCATCGGTATGTTACTTGCCCGAGATTCGATCGTTGGTATCTCAATACCTAGTTCAATCTCGTTACCGGCAAGTATCTTTACTCGTTCTGTAATACATCATCTTGCAACTAACTCATTAGTTACAATGCTTGCAAGGTTTATAGTGATATGCATTACCGAGTGGGCCTAGAGATACCTCTCCGACAATCGGAGTGACAAATCCTAATCTCGAAATACGCCAACCCAACAAGTACCTTTGGAGACACGTGTAGAGCACCTTTATAATCACCCAGTTACGTTCTGACGTTTGATAGCACACAAAGTGTTCCTCCGGTAAACGGGAGTTGCATAATCTCATAGTCATAGGAACATGTATAAGTCATGAAGAAAGCAATAGCAGAATACTAAATGATCAAGTGCTAAGCTAACGGAATGGGTCAAGTCAATCACATCATTCTCCTAATAATGTGATCTCGTTAAGCAAATGACAACTCATGTCTATGCCTAGGAAACTTAACAATCTTTGATTCAACGAGCTAGTCAAGTAGAGGCATACTAGTGACACATTGTTTTGTCTATGTATTCACACATGTATCAAGTTTCCGGTTAACACAATTCTAGCATGAATAATAAACATTTATCATGAAATAAGGAAATAAATAATAACTTTATTATTGCCTCTGGGCCATATTTCCTTCAGTCTCCCACTTGCACTAGAGTCAATAATCTAGTTCACATCGCCATGTGATTTAACATCAATTAGTTCACATCTTTATGTGGTTAACACCCATAGTTCACATCGATATGTGACCAACACCCAAAGGGTTTACTAGAGTCAGTAATCTAGTTCACATCGCTATGTGATTAACACCCAAAGAGTACTAAGGTGTGATCATGTTTTGCTTGTGAGATAATTTTAGTCAACGGGTCTGTCACATTCAGATCCATAAGTATTTTGCAAATTTCTATCTCAACAATGCTCTGCACGGAGCTACTCTAGCTAATTGCTCCCACTTTCAATATGTATCCAGATTGAGACTTAGAGTCATCTGGATCAGTGTCAAAACTTGCATCGACGTAACCATTTACGACGAACCTTTTGTCACCTCCATAATCGAGAAACATATCCTTATTCCACTAAGGATAATTTTGACCGTTGTCCAGTGATCTACTCCTAGATCACTATTGTACTCCCTTGCTAAACTCAGTGTAGGGTATACAATAGATCTGGTACATAGCATGGAATACTTTATAGAACCTATGACTGAGGCATAGGGAATGACTTTTCATTCTCTTTCTATTTTCTGCCGTGGTCAGGTTTTGAGTCTTTACTCAACTTCACACCTTGCAACACATGCAAGAACTCTTTCTTTGACTGTTTCATTTTGAACTACTTCAAAATCTTGTCAAGGTATGTACTCATTGAAAAAACTTATCAAGCATCTTGATCTATCTCTATAGATCTTGATGCTCAATATGTAAGCAGCTTCACCGAGGTCTTTCTTTGAAAAAACTCCTCTCAAATACTCCTTTATGCTTTCCAGAAATTTCTACATTATTTCTGATCAACAATATGTCATTCACATATATTTATCAGAAATGTTGTAGTGCTCCCACTCACTTTCTTGTAAATACAGGCTTCGCCGCAAGTCTGTATAAAACTATATGCTTTGATCAACTCATCAAAGTGTATATTCCAACTCCGAGATGCTTGCACCAGTCCATAGATGGATCGCTGGAGCTTGCACATTTTGTTAGCACCTTTAGGATCGACAAATCCTTCTGGTTGCATCATATACAACTCTTCTTTAAGAGATCCATTAAGGAATGTAGTTTTGACATCCATTTGCCAGATTTCATAAAATGTGACAATTTGCTAACATGATTCGGACAGACTTAAGCATCGACACGAGTGAGAAAATCTCATCGTAGTCAACACCTTGAACTTTGTCAAAACCTTTTTTCGACAATTCTACCTTTGTAGATAGTAACACTATTATCAGCGTCCGTATTCCTCTTGAAGATCCATTATTTTTCTATGGCTTGCCGATCATCGGGCAAGTCAATCAAAGTCCACACTTTGTTCTCATACATGGATCCCATCTCAGATTTCATGGCCTCAAGCCACTTCGCGGAGTCCGGGCTCATCATCACTTCCTCATAGTTCATAGGGTCGTCATGGTCAAGTGACATGAAGTCCAGAATAGGATTACCGTACCACTCTGGTGCGGAACGTACTCTGGTTGACCTACGAGGTTCGGTAGTAACTTGATCCGAAGTTTCATGATCATCATCATTAACTTCCTCACTAATTGGTGTAAGCATCACTAGAACTGATTTCAGTGATGAACTACTTTCCAATTTGGGAGAAGGTACAATTACCTTATCAAGTTCTACTTTCCTCCCACTCACTTCTTTCGAGAGAAACTCCTTCTCTAGAAAGTATCCATTCTTAGCAACAAATATCTTGCCTTCGGATCTGTGATAGAAGGTGTACCCAAAAGTTTCCTTTGGGTATCCTATGAAGACACATTTCTCCGATTTGGGTTCGAGCTTATCAGGTTGAAGCTTTTTCACACAAGCATCGCAGCCCCAAACTTTAAGAAACGACAACTTTGGTTTCTTGCCAAACCACAGTTCATAAGGCGTCGTCTCAACAGATTTCGATGGTGCCCTATTTAACGTGAATGCAGTTGTCTCTAATGCATAACCCCAAAACGATAGTGGTAAATCGGTAAGAGACATCATAGATTGTACTATATCCAATAAAGTACGGTTATGACGTTCGGACACACCATTACGCTGTGGTGTTCTAGGTGGCATGAGTTTGTGAAACTATTCCACATTGTTTTATTTGAAGACCAAACTCGTAACTCAAATATTCACCTCTGCGATCAGATCGTAGAAACTTTATTTTTCTTGTTATGATGATTTTCCACTTCACTCTAAAATTCTTTTGAACGTTTCAAATGTTTCAGACTTATGTTTCATCAAGTAGATATACCCATATCTGCTCAAATCATCTGTGAAGGTCAGAAAATAACGATACCCGCCGCGAGCCTCAACACTCATCGGATCGCATACATCAGTATGTATTATTTCCAATAAGTCAGTTGCTCGCTCCATTGTTCCGGAGAACAGAGTCTTAGTCATCTTGCCCATAAGGCATGGTTCGCAAGCATCAAGTGATTCATAATCAAGTGATTCCAAAATCCCATCAGCATGGAGTTTCTTCATGCGCTTTACACCAATATGACCTAAACGGTAGTGCCACAAATAAGTTGCACTATCATTATTAACTTTGCATCTTTTGGCTTCAATATTGTGAATATGTGTATCACTACGATCGAGATCCAACAAACCATTTTCATTGGGTGTATGACCATAGAAGGTTTTATTCATGTAAACAGAACAACAATTATTCTCTAACTTAAATGAATAACCGTATTGCAATAAACATGATCAAATCATATTCATGCTTAACGCAAACACCAAATAACATTTATTTAGGTTCAACACTAATCCCGAAAGTATAGGGAGTGTGCGATGATGATCATATCATTCTTGGAACTACTTCCAACACACATCGTCACTTCACCCTTAACTAGGATCTGTTCATTCTGCAACTCCCGTTCCAAGTTACTACTCTTAGCAACTGAACTAGTATCAAATACCGAGGGGTTTCTATATACACTAGTAAAGTACATATCAATAACATGTATATCCAATATACCTTTGTTCATCTTGCCATCCTTCTTATCCGCCAAATACTTGGGGCAGTTCCGCTTCCAGTGACCAGTTCCTTTGCAGTAGAAGCACTCAGTCTCAGGCTTAGGTCTAGACTTGGGCTTCTTCACTTGAGCAGCAACTTGCTTGCCGTTCTTCTTGAAGTTCCCCTTCTTCCCTTGTCCCTTTTTCTTGAAATTAGTGATCTTGTCAACCATCAACACTTGATGCTTTTCTTGATTTCTACCTTCGTCGATTTTAGCATCGCGAAGAGCTTGTGAATTTTTTCGTTATCCCTCGCATATTATAGTTCATCACGAAGTTCTAGTAACTTGGTGATAGTGACTAGAGAACTTTGTCAATTACTATCTTATCTGGAAGATTAACTTCCACTTGATTCAAGCAATTGTAGTACCCAGACAATCTGAGCACATGCTCACTGGTTGAGCTATTCTCCTCCATCTTGTAGGCAAAGTACTGTCAGAGGTCTCATACCTCTCAACACGGGCATGAGTATGAAATACCAATTTCAACTCTTGGAACATCTTATATGCTCCGTGGCATTCAAAACATTTTTGAAGTCCCGGTTCTAAGCCGTAAAGCATGGTGCACTAAACTATCAAGTAGTCATCATACCGAACTTTTGCCAAAATGTTCATAACGTCTGCATCTGCTCCTGCAATAGTTCTGTCACCTAGCGGTGCATCAAGGACATAATTCTTCTGTGCAGCAATGAGGATAATCCTCAGATCACGGAGCTAGTCCGCATCTTTGCTACTAACATCTTTCAACATAGTTTTTTCTCTAGGAACATATCAAAAATAAAACAGGGGAGCTAAATGCGAGCTATTGATCTACAACATAGATATGCTAA
Organism: Triticum aestivum; assembly: GCF_018294505.1. Taxonomy (NCBI): domain Eukaryota; kingdom Viridiplantae; phylum Streptophyta; class Magnoliopsida; order Poales; family Poaceae; genus Triticum; species Triticum aestivum. Next base: position 527,938,558 of record NC_057808.1, on the reverse strand, counting down.
TACTACCAGGACTAAGTTCATGATAAATTAAAGTTCAATTAATCATATTACTTAAGAACTCCCACTTAGATAGACATCCCTCTAATCATCTGAGTGATCACGTGATCCAAATCAACTAAACCATGTCCGATCATCACGTGAGATGGAGTAGTTTTCAATGGTGAACATCATTATGTTGATCATATCTACTATATGATTCACGCTCGACCTTTCGGTCTCAGTGTTCCGAGGCCATATCTGCATATGCTAGGCTCGTCAAGTTTAACCCGAGTATTCTGCGTGTGCAAAACTATCTTACACTCGTTGTATTTGAACGTAGAGCTTATCACACCCGATCATCACTGGTGTCTCAGCACGAAGAACTGTCGCAACGGTGCATACTCAGGGAGAACACTTATACCTTGAAATTTAGTGAGAGATCATCTTATAATGCTACCGTCGAACTAAGCAAAATAAGATGCATAAAGATAAACATCACATGCAATCAATATAAGTGATATGATATGGCCATCGTCATCTTGTGCCTTTGATCTCCATCTCCAAACCACCGTCATGATCACCATCGTCACCGGCACGGCACCTTTATCTCCATCGTAGTATCATTTTCGTCTCGCCAACTATTGCTTCTACGACTATCGCTACGCTTAGTGATAAAGTAAAGCAATTACATGGCAATTGCATTTCATACAATAAAGCGACAACCATATGGCTCCTGCCAGTTGCCGATAACTCCGTTACAAAACATGATCATCTCATACAATAAATTTAGCACATGTCTTAACCATATCACATCACAACATGCCCTGCAAAAACAAGTTAGACGTCCTCTACTTTGTTGTTGCAAGTTTTACGTGGCTGCTACGGGCTGAGCAAGAACCGTTCTTACCTACGCATCAAAACCACAACGATAGTTCATCAAGTTAGTGATGTTTTAACCTTCTCAAGGACCGGGCGTAGCCACACTCGGTTCAACTAAAGTTGGAGAAACTGGCACCCGCCAGCCACCTGTGTGCAAAGCACGTCGGTAGAACCAGTCTCGCGTAAGCGTACTCGTAATGTCAGTCCGGGCCGCTTCATCCAACAATACCGCCGAACCAAAGTATGACATGCTGGTAAGCAGTATGACTTGTATCACCCACAACTCACTTGTGTTCTACTCGTGCATATAACATCTACGCATAAAATCAGGCTCTGATACCACTGTTGGGGAACGTAGTAATTTCAAAAAAATTCCTACGCACACATAGGATCATGGTGATGCGTAGCAACGAGAGGGGAGAGTGTGTCCACGTACCCTCGTAGACCGAAAGCGGAAGCGTTAGCACAACGCGGTTGATGTAGTCGTACGTCTTCACGATCCGACCGATCAAGTACCGAACGTACGGCACCTCTGAGTTCAGCACACGTTCAGCTCGATGATGTCCCTCGAACTCCGATCCAGCCCAGCTTTGAGGGAGAGTTCCGTCAGCATGACGGCATGGTGACGATGATGATGTTCTACCGACGCAGGGCTTCGCCTAAGAACCGCTTCGATATTATCGAGGTGGACTATGGTGGAGGGGGGGCACCGCACACGGCTAAGACATCCAAGAGATCAATTGTTGTGTCTAGAGGTGCCCCCTTGCCTCCATATATAAAGGAGCAAGGGGGAGGCTGGCCGGCCCCTGTAGGGCGCGCCAGGAGGAAAAGGAGGAAAGGGGGCCGGCCCCCTAGTCCAATTCGGTTTGGGCTAGGGGGGGCGCGCGCCCTACCTCCTCTCTTCCACCATTTGGCCCATGAGGCCCATTGCTTCTTCCTCGTATTCCCGTAACTCCCCGGTACCCTCGAAAATACCGGAATCACTCGGAACCTTTCCGATGTCTGAATATAGTCGTCCAATATATCGATCTTTACGTCTCGACCATTTCAAGACTCCTTGTCATGTCCCCGATCTCATCCGGGACTCCGAACTCCTTCGGTACATCAACATACATAAACTCATAATACCGATCGTCATCTAACTTTAAGCGTGCGGACCATACGGGTTCGAGAACTATGTAGACATGACCGAGACATGTCTCCGGTCAATAACCAATAGTGGAACCTGGATGCTCATATTGGCTCCTACATATTCTACGAAGATCTTTATGGGTCAAACCGCATAACAACATACGTTGTTCCCTTTGTCATTGGTATGTTACTTGGCCGAGATTCGATCGTTGTTATCTCAATACCTAGTTCAATCTCGTTACCGGCAAGTCTCTTTACTCGTTCTGTAATACATCATCTCGCAACTAACTCATTAGTTATAATGCTTGCAAGGCTTATAGTGATGTGCATTACCGAGTGGGCCCAGAGATACCTCTCCAACAATCGGAGTGACAAATCCTAATCTCGAAATACGCCAACCCAACAAGTACCTTTGGAGACACCTGTAGAGTACCTTTATAATCACCCAGTTATGTTGTGACGTTTGGTAGCCCACAAAGTGTTCCTCCGGTAAACGGGAGTTGCATAATCTCATAGTCATAGGAACATGTATAAGTCATGAAGAAAGCAATAGCAGAATACTAAACGATCAAGTGCTAAGCTAACGGAATGGGTCAAGTCAATCACATCATTCTCCTAATGATGTGGTCTCGTTAATCTAATGACAACTCCTGTCTATGGCTAGGAAACTTAACCATCTTTGATTCAACGAGCTAGTCAAGTAGAGGCATACTAGTGACACATTGTTTTGTCTATGTATTCACACATGTATCAAGTTTCCGGTTAATACAATTCTAGCATGAATAATAAACATTTATCATGAAATAAGGAAATAAATAATAACTTTATTATTGCCTCTAGGGCATATTTCCTTCAATAAGTAGATGATGGGTTGCTAGAGTGACAGAAGCTTAAACCATAGTTCATGCATTACTTCGTAAGGGGCCGATTTGGATCCATATGTTTCATGCTATGGTTAGGTTTACCTCAATTATTCTTTCGTAGTTGCGGATGCTTGCGAGGGGGTTAATCATAAGTGGGATGCTTGTCCAAGGAAGGGCAGTACCCAAGCACCGGTCCACCCACATATCAAATTATCAAAGTAAGAACGCGAATCATATGAGCATGATGAAAACTAGCATGACGATAATTCCCATGTGTCCTCGGGAGCGCTTTCCTTTATATAAGAGTTTGTCCAGGCTTGTCCTTTGATACAAAAAGGATTGGGCCACCTTGCTGCACCTTGTTTACTTTTGTTACTTGTTACCCGTTACGAATTACCTTATCACAAAACTATCTGTTACCGATAATTTCAGTGCTTGCAGAGAATACCTTACTGAAACCTGCTTGTCATTTCCTTCTGCTCCTCGTTGGGTTCGACGCTCTTACTTATCGTAAGGACTTCGATAGATCCCCTATACTTGTGGGTCATCAATCATCACGTGGTGTCTCGGCACGACGAACTGTAGCAACGGTGCATACTCAGGGAGAACACTTATACCTTGAAATTTAGTGAGAGATCATCTTATAATGCTACTACCATACTAAGCAAAATAAGATGCATAAAGGATAAACATCACATGCAATCAATATAATTGATATGATATGGCCATCATCATCTTGTGCCTTTGATCTCCATCTCCAAAGCACCGTCATGATCACCATCGTCACCGCTTGACACATTGATCTCCATCGAAGCATCGTTGTCGTCTCGCCAACTATTGCTTCTACGACTATCGCTACCGCTTAGTGATAAAGTAAAGCAATTACATGGCGATTGCATTTCATACAATAAGGCGACAACCATATGGCTCCGGCCAGTTGCCGATAACTGTTACAAAACATGATCAGCTCATACAACAATTTATATATATATCATGTCTTGACCATATCACATCACAGCAAGCCATGCAAAAACAAGTTAGACGTCCTCTACTTTGTTGTTGCAAGTTTTACGTGGCTGCTACGGGCTTCTAGCAAGAACCGTTCTTACCTTCGCATCAAAACCACAATGATTTTTCATCAAGTGTGTTGTTTTAACCTTCAACAAGGACCGGGCGTAGTCAAACTCGATTCAACTAAAGCTAGAGAAACAGAGACCCACTAGCCACCTGTGTGTGAAGCACGTCAGCAGAACCAGTCTCATGAACGCGGTCATGTAATGTTGGTCTGGGCCGCTTCATCCAACAATACCGCCGAATCAAAGTAAGACAAGCTGTTAGCAGTATAACTATTATCGCCCACAACTCATTGTGTTCTACTCGTGCATATAACATCTACGCATAGACCTGGCTTGGATGCCACTGTTGGGGAACGCAATATTTCAATAAATTTACCTACGATCACGCTATATCTATCTAGGAGATGCATAGCAACGAGAGGGGGAGAGCATCTTCATACCCTTGAAGAGCGCAAAGCGAAAGCATTTACCAACGCGGTTGATGTAGTCGTACACCTTCACGATCCGTCCCGATCAAGTACTGAACGTATGGCACCTCCGCGTTCAGTACACGTTCAGCTCGATGACGTCCTCGCCTTCTTGATCCAGCAAGAGGGGCGAAGTAGTAGATGAGTTCCGGCAGCACGACAGTGTGGTGACGGTGTTGGTGAAGAACAATCTCTGTAGGGCTTCGCCAAGCACTACAGAAACTACACAGAGGATAAACTAGAGGGGGCGGGGTTGCCGGCACATGGCTTGGTGTTTCTTGATGTGTCTTTGGTGCAAGCCCTGCCCCTCTATGTATATGTTGAGCCCTGGGGTCGAAACTTGGAGCAAAAGCCTCCTCAAAGTCGGTTTTGCCCGAAAGGCAAGAGTCCCACTCAGACTCCAGGACAAAACGCCACAATCCATGGTGTCTGGCCCAGACGCCATGGGCCTCAGTGTCTCGCCTAGGGCCAGACGCCAGGGTCTCCGGCGTTTGGCCTCTGACCTCCGCAAAACTTTCTTTTGCACCGGCTTCTAGCCCTGTGGGCCTGACCCCTTGGCCTAACCATATCATCCAATATATGAATCTTTACCTCCAGACCATTCCGGAGCTCCTCGTCATGTCCGTGATTTCATCTGGGACTCCGAACAACATTCGGTCACCAACATACATAACTCATATAGTACTATATCGTCAACGAATGTTAAGCGTGCGGACCCTACGGGTTTGAGAACTATGTAGACATGACTGGGACACCTCTCTGGTCAATAACCAATAGCGGAACCTGGATGCCCATATTGGCTCCTACATATTCTACGAAGATCTTTATCGGTCGAACCTTATGACAACATACGTAATTCCCTTTGTCATCGGTATGTTACTTGCCCGAGATTCGATCGTCGGTATCACCATACCTAGTTCAATCTCGTTACGGGCAAGTCTCTTTACTCGTTCCGTAATGCATCATCCCGCAACTAACTCATTAGTCACATTGCTTGCAAGGCTTATTATGATGTGCATTAATGAGAGGGCCCAGAGATACCTCTCCGATACTCGGAGTGACAAATCCTAATCTCGATCTATGCCAACCCAACAAACACCTTCGGAGATACCTGTAGAGCATCTTTATAATAACCCAGTTACGTTGTGACGTTTGATAGAACACAAGGTATTCCTCCGGTATCCGGGTGTTGCATAATCTCATAGTCAAAGGAATATGTATAAGTCATGAAGAAAGCAATAGCAATAAACTTAACGATCATTATGCTAAGCTAATGGATGGGTCTTGTCCGTCACATCATTCTCCTAATGATGTGATCCCGTTCATCAAATGACAACACATGTCTATGGTTAGGAAACTTAACGATCTTTGATCAACAAGCTAGTCTAGTAGAGGCTTACTAGGGACACTGTGTTTTGTCTATGTATCCACACATGTATCAAGTTTCCTGTTAATACAATTGTAGCATGAATAATAAACATTTATCATGATATAAGGAAATATAAATAACATCTTTATTATTGCCTCTAGGGCATATTTCTTTCATTAACAGCCCTGACCAGTGGGGATTTTCCACGTGTAAAATTCTCATTCGCCGGAGTATCCACGTGTCAGCTCAGTGCTGGGACAGATGTCATCCAGCGAATGGACGGGACGTGCCTATGATACGTCGACACATGGCATGGCCCAACAGTGGCCCATTCAGGTCAAAAGGCAGACCCGTTTGACTTAGTCAAAAGGTAGCAGCCCCGCCCACCGAAGGCCTGTTAACGGCATGTTCGCATATAGCCCATTTACAACCGCTAACTCATGGCTCGTTATAGCCTATCTAAATTAGGCCCAGTAGCGCCATATGGGCCGTCCAATATGATTCCAGCCCATTGTAACTTCCGGCCCATGTACGGCCCATGACGTCTTTCGGCCCATATGAGGCCCTTTCTAAATCTTGGCCCATAAAAGGCCCGTGGTGAAACTGGCCCATAATGAATAGTATATAACTTTATACCCATTAACGGCCCATTATTACATTGGGACGTTTCAGCCTGTGTTATCTTTCGGCCTTCTAAGGGCCCATTTATTATTGGGCTCATTTCCAACATTCGATTACTTATGGTCCGTTACTAGCCTGTTCCGCTTGTGGGCCAAATTCAGCCTGTGGTTAAAGTCGGCCCTTTAATCCGTTGGGCCGTTTTCATGGCGTCATCAAATATGGCGCATTAACGACCCGTTATGCCTGCCATTGGAATTAAGCCCGTTGTACACATGGGCCTATTAACGGCCAATAAATAGACGATTCCCATTATAGCCCGTTTACGGCCCATATTGCGGTTCGTTAATTGTCCACGAAAGTACGGTCCATGTTTGGCCAATCGATCATACGGCCCATAGAAGTCCCATTGAATCTACGGCCCGTAGAAGGCCCATGGATCATACGGACCTTGGGAGGCCCACTACAGCAGGCAGCAGGACCATGGTTACAACGGTCAGTATGTTGCCCATGTTTACTGTGGCCTAGTTCCAAATAAAAAGGTTACCGCGGAAAAAGAACTGTAGCGACTACCAGCAAAAAAATAAACAAGACAATAAGGAAATAAATAAGCAAGAAATTTACGCTAGGCTATTACGGCTATTACAAATATTACATCCACTTGGCATCAAAGTTCGCCACCAGTGCAAATATAGTGAACAAAGCAGCATATTACATACACTGGGCGTCTAAATAGGCAACCAGTGAAAATAAACGCGGCAGCAAAACAAGTCCAGAACTGAAACCACTTCAGAAGAGCTCAAGAAATGATATCCTGGATACCCACCATGCTAGCAAGAAGCTTAGGAAGCTTATTAGTTTTCTCTTGTTTGGCGCTAAAATCGTCCTGCGCTTGTTGTTGCACCAGAAAGTATGCATCTGAATTATGCAGGGACTTCCTCGGTCCTTCGGCTTCCTGCCGCAGCATAGCTGACTGATGCCTTTCAACTTGTAGCTGAGACTTAAGAAGCCGAAGCGATTCAGGCAGCGAGTTCAAAGAGCTTGTGCCAACGGTAGTGGTCAGTACCTCGAATACTACATCAATGCAGGACTTTGGGGTTGTCTCACTGTCTAAAAGATAGTTTTTATCACCTTTCTTGGAGACCAACAGGGTTGTCTCACTATCTTGAACCTTATCTGCATTACTTTCTCTAACATTGCATAATGGGGTGCTCTTCTCCAATATTCTGTTCGCATTCTACAAGAGAAACAAGCAGACACATCACAGGCTTAGCATTTAGTATATGAAACTCATTTTGATAAACCGGTTCAGTAGTAAGGTGGACAGGATAACAACATGAAACAAACATATATCTATATACTATGGTCACTGTATTGTCCATATCATTCTAGTTTATGTTGCCAAATCAAGATAGAGACACAGTTCAAATCATATATTTTTAAGACACAGTGGCATAGATCGAATATAAGTGTGGGAAACTACACAGCACTGGCAACACCTGTAATGTGCATGACATGAGAACATAATTGTTTATACAACTGAAACTGAAATCAGCATAGAGCAAGAAGTTAGAACAGCAATCCAGTTAAAGAAAATAGGTTTAAAACATACCTGTTGCGCCATTGGAGTTTCAATTGGATCCTTCAAATTCGAAATTAGTTGGTATGAGTAAATACAGTGATGCAAAAGCAAAGGATTATAGACCATAGCTACGGAATCTGACCTGGGAACAGTTGCTCTTCTGCTTTAAACGTGGAGTTTGGGTTCGCTGTGGTGGTCTTCGTGCTTTGCGCACTGCAGTTGGACGGCAGCAACGGCATCTTGTTCATCGGGGCAGCCAACTGGCTGGGTCGGAACAGAGAAACAGCATCATGTTCATCGGGAGGCAACAGACTGGGTCGGAATGCGTCCTGTTCAACGGGAGCCAACCGGCTTGGACGGAACAGCCGAAACAGGGTCTGGCGTACCGCAGTACGGAGGAAACGGCCTTCTGTTCGACCGGCTACGGTCGAAATGGCATCCTATTGATCGGGAGGGGTGTGGCGCACCTCAAAACGGAGGAAACAGACTTGTGTTGGAGCGCTACGGTTGAAACGGGGGTCCTGTTCATCGCGAGGGGTGTGGCGTACCGGAAAAACGGAGGAAACAAACTTGTGTTGGAGCGCTACGATCAAAACGGGGTCCTGATCATCTGAGGGGTGTGACATACCGCAAAACGGGACTCCACGGGCTACTGTTCACCCACCGTCGACTTGCTTCAGCCTCCACCTGCACTGTTCATCAACCGTGTCTTCCTCCTGCCTCCACCAGATACTGTTCATCCATGGGCTACTGTTCCTCCAGACCTCCATCGGCTACTGTTCAACCAGCCCTCCACGGGGTCCTGTTCATCCACCCCCAACCAGCTTGGCTGTGGCGGCCTCCTCTCGGGGTCCTATTCATCCAGCGGCTACGGTCTACTACTACTACCACGGGGTCTTGTTCATCCAACCCCCACCGGGAACTATTCATCCAACCCCAACCACGTACGTCTCGACTCGTTCAACCAACCCCCACGTTCACTGTTCATCAAGAGGCAGCAGGTTCGATCGGCTTCAGTAAGCAGCAGAAACAGCAGCGATCGATCGCTCGGGTTCAGTTAGCAGCAGTAGCGAAGGAACCGCTGTCGGTGTCAAAACCGGCGGATCTCGGGTAGGGGGGCCCGAACTGTGCGTCTAAGGCGGATGGTAACAGGAGGCGGGGAACACGATGTTTACCTAGGTTCGGGCCCTCTCGATGGAGGTAATACCCTACTTCCTGCTTGATTGATCTTGATGATATGAGTATTACAAGAGTTGATATACCACGAGATCGTAGAGGCTAAACCCTAGAAGCTAGCCTATGGTATGATTGTTGTTGTCCTACGGACTAAACCCTCCGGTTTATATAGACACCGGAGGGGGCTAGGGTTACACAGAGTCGGTTACAAGGGAGGAGATCTACATATCCGTATTGCCAAACTTGCCTTCCACGCCAAGGAGAGTCCTATCCGGACACAGGACAAAGTCTTCAATCTTGTATCTTCATAGTCCAACAGTCCGGCTAAAGTACATAGTCCGGCAGTTCGAGGACCCCCTAATCCAGGACACCCTCAGTAGCCCCTGAACCAGGCTTCAATGACGATGAGTCCGGCGCGCGGATTGTCTTCGGCATTGCAAGGCGGGTTCCTCCTCCGAATATTCCATAGAAGATTTTGATCACAAGGATAGTGTCCGGCTCTGCAAAACAAATTCCACATACCACCGTACAGAGAATAATATTTCCACAAATCTAATCTGCTGACAATTTCTGTAGCATGACATCACACCACGGCCCGGTCATTATTTGAACCATTTTTCTCAACCAGCCACTGCACATATTGCGAGGCGGTTTCCTTGGCACGTCTTGTCGAAGCAGAGATCGTGTCCCCCCTATTACGGGATTCTCATCAATACGGGTGTGGGTAACCCAGCCACGCCATCAATCATGGCGCTCGGGGAATAAGCGGTCTTACCAGGCAAGTGGGGAGGCACAGAATGCCTGCTGCCTTTATAAGGGAACAAGGACTCCCTTTCGCACCCACGCTTTCTTTTTCCCGATCCGTTCCCCTCCGCTCAAGCTCCAGCGGCCAAGCGTTCATCTTCTCTGCCCACAAAAGCCTTCCGAAAATGTCCGGATCCGGAGCAGGAGGCAAATGGATGGCCTCTACCTTCCGGGAGAAGGATATAAAAAAGCTTCGGGAGGCCGGGTATCTGGCCAAGAAAAATCAGCCATCGTCTCCCAACGGCGGGACAGATCGTCCCTACTCCGGAACCCCACGAGAGGGTTGTATTGCTCCCTCACTTTGTCCGCGGGCAAGGGTTTCCCCTCCACCCGTTCGTTCGCGGCATCATGTATTATTATGGGATCAATTTTCACGATTTGTCCCCTAATTCCTTCCTCAACATCTCGACATTCATTGTCGTGTGCGAGGCTTTTCTCCGCATCTCGCCACATTTCGGATTATGGCTAAAGATTTTTAATGCGAAGCCCAAGGTAGTGGGTGGCGAGCACGCCGAGTGCGGGGGCGCTATGGTGAGCAAGATCCCAACGTTACATGGCCAACCGGCACCTTTAACGATTCCGTCAAGGAGTGGCAACAACAGTGGTTTTACATCACCGAGCCGCGCGGCACGGAATGGGCCGCTACTCCCGAGTTTCGATCCGGTGCCCCCCTGCGGCTCACATCTTGTGTCAAGAAGGGCCTGAACTGGTCCTCGTCCGACGAATTGTCGGTGCTCCAGACGCGCGTTAAAGATATGGGAGACAAGAACATTGAACTTGTCAATGTGGTCCAGGTGAAGTTAGTTCGCCGGATCCTGCCTTGTCAACACCGGACTTGCAATCTATGGGAGTTCGATCCGGCCAAGCACCATACCTTGCGAGAGCTTTTCAGCTCCTCGCACAAGGACATCTGGAAGGTGCTTTTTAAGTCCAGCAAATCATGGCCGGACTCTGCCGAAGACCGCGGGTACCAACTATCCCGCCCCGCAAGTTTGGTAAGTCATTGTACTTTTTATCCTCGTAACCCAAGGGAAGCGCTTAACGTGTTTTCTACAAATCTCCTAGGGCTGGACGAAGAAGGCGGAGCGGATCCATTGTCCGGCCCTGCTGCCCGAAGAACCGGCCGTCCCACTTCTGACGAAGATGCTGGTCCCGGCACCTTACAAGGTGCTGAAGAAGACGGCCGAGAAGGGGGGCAAGAAGACCCGGGGCGGTCTTTGTCGCCGCGGCACTTCGGATACAATATCCGAAGGCTCTGATGCCTGTTCCGCCTCCGAAGAGGAGGAGGAGGAGGAAGAAGATGAATCCTCTGCGGGGGAAAGAAAGAAGAGGACGGCCTCCGCACACCTTGGAGGCCGAGTCGCCTAAAAGGGGAAAAGCTTCTCTTCCGGAGGAGTCCACTGCCGCCGCCGACAGCGGCCCAGCGTGGGATCCCAGGGCCCAGCCCCTGGTGTACTCGTGAGTATATACAGTCCAAATACGCTTATGCGTCCGGACTCATCATGGCATAATATGTTAACTTGAGCCATATTTTTTGTAGTCCGGCGAGGTCCCGTACCGAACAATCCTCATCAGAGGATTCGCTGAGCTCGGATGCTATGGAGAGCGGGACGCTCCCGAAGGCCCCTTCCTTCGAACAGGTGAATATCACCGAGGCTTCGTCCCGGAGGGACCCCGGCCAAGGAGGAGGGGAAAAGACCGTGAAAGCGGCGCCTGGAGGTCAAACCTCAGGGGCCAAACACATGGGGGAGAAAATTCCCATGGGAGCCGACGGTGGGGGCCATCTTGAATTCGGCTCCCAGCCGGATGCAGTTCCGGAGACCAATATGGCTCCAGAATCGGGCAGGCGGCCTCTCTCAGCTGGAGGGGGCATACCGGCAACCTCTGTCCAACCAGAGGTGTCGGATGCTTTGTTGGTGGCGCTGAAGAGCGCCTCCATCGTCGATGAACACCGTGCCCTTATGGGTGCGGTGATTGAGAAGATTCAGTCTGCTGAGAGTGGACTGAATGGAGCCTGTATCAGCCTTATAAAAGGTTTTGAGGTATGTTTTTCGAAGAGTGTCATGGTATGGACAGTAGCCCTTGATACATTGTTCGGTGAAAGAAAAAGCCGGACAGAGGATCAAATTTATTTTCGCAGGAAGACTCATTGAATGACATCTATTTCTCTTCTGTTATAAGTAGGCATCTGTAGCGGCTGCTACCTCTCAAACTGCGGAGATCTCTGGACTGAATCAAAGTCTGGAGCGGGCCCAAGAAGAACTTGGCCAGTTGAAAATGCAGTTGGGAGATAAACAAGGTATGCGCAAGTCTTGTTCGCGTTTATTGCGAATGAATTTTCAGTGTGATGAAATAGGCTTCATGATTTGCGCTAGGGATAATGACCGAAGTCGAGGCCCTTAAGAAGGCTGTGGCCAAGGCTGATAAAAAGGCAACCACAGAGCAAGCTCTTCGTGAGAAGTACGAGGCCAGGGTTATTAAAGCTGAGCAGGTGCTGTAAGAGGCAGTGAAGAAATGCGAGACCTTGGAGCAGAGTTTAACGGAGAAAGAATCGGAACTCACCAAGGCGCATCATGCCACGAGCGATGCCCGGGGGGAAACCCAGAGTGCCCTGCAGGAGATCCAAGAGGCGAGGAAGATCGCGGCGGGTAAGGCTTTTTCCTTGTAAAGCAAGTATTTGGGGAGAAGATTGTGTTTCTAATTTTGAATTCGGATTTCTCCAGGGGTATTTGCGGAGCTGCCCCGCAGCATATCGGATGCCGCCCAACTCTACCAGGCCGAAGAAAGGAACACTACGGACAAGCTCTTCTGGTCGCAGTATTTGGCACCAAATTATCCGGTGCCTTTTGCCGATCAACTGAAACAGTTGATCAAACTGCATAAGGCAGCGGAACTAGCCATGAAGGATTTGATTATCCGGCTGTGGCCTGCCGAGCCGATTCCAGGGAGCTATTTCGGGCTCGTGAAGCGGCTTGTAAGCGCTTGCCCTCGACTTGACGTCATCAAGCGGTCGGTCTGCATAGAGGGTGCGCGAATGGCCTTCGCCCGCGCGAAGGTGCACTGGGGGAAGATGGATGCTGAGAAGCTGATGACCGAAGGGCCGCCAGAGGGGAAGGAGCACCGCAAGCCCGCATTATATTATGAAAGTGTCCTGAAAGGATCCTACCTTGCAGCGGAGCTATGCACCAAGGACATTATATTCCCATGAATGTCAATCATGTTGTCCTTTGTAATGTTTGAACAAGGTCATTTATGTATTGCCTGTTATATAAAAGTTTACCCTCCTGTGTGGCCATTTTATATGTTAAACCTGAGAGTTGGCCAGTCGTCGGCTTCTGCCCCCACGTAAGAAGTACGGGGGTGCTCGGGATAAACCTGAGCACTCTTTGTCCCAGTTTTGGGTCCTTCGAAGGAGGTGCTCAACACAACAAACCAGGCAATCAAACTATAGGGCTTTATAACTCTCACTTAGCCATAGGAGCTTTAGTAAGGTAGGCGCAGCCCCTGGTGTTCGGAAGACCGTACTAGGGGCTCTATAAGCACCTGATCGGAGGAAAAAACCGATCCATCGCACGCTGCATTGGTTATGGCATTATGTGGGAGAAATCCTTAAAGATTTTACGACCTCTGGAACAGCTGACCAGCTCTCGCCGCATCATGACAGTCAGTTTTTGGCTTTCTCTACTGAGGTGCTCGTCCGGAAGAACCGGGACACAATCGCAGTAGTTCTCCTAGTGCTACCTTAGCCGATATAGCGGAACCTAAGGTACCAAAACATGGGAGCCGAGAAAACCCAACTATTGACCCAAGACATGATTCGGAGCTGATGCATATAGTGATATAAGTTCAGGGTGCCGAACTTCCACGAAGGTGTTTGGACTTTATTGTCGTACTGTGGGTAAAACGAAGCCCCTGGCACGTTTAAAGGCATATCGCGTTGTACGGATGCCACTCGACAAAAGAGTTTTAATGAGAAATGACAGCATAAAAGTGTCATACAAGTCCACATATTTTATTTGAATAGTACGTCGATGCGTATAAGACAGGTAATAATGAAAAGAAATACGACTGTGGAACCTGCTGAGACCGGGGAGGAAGAAGCTGCGTGCGGATCCGGAGTATAGTCGGATGGTCATCGCGCGGAATATCTAAGGATTTCCTTGCGCGTTCGGGCTGCCTCCGTATCGCCCGTCCTGGTCGGCGCAAAGGTGAACCTGCGAAGGAAATGTAAGAAATGTTTGCGTGCCGGAGAGCGGTTGAGCCGCTGAGTGCGGCATGTCCTGGCCTTCTCCGGAGTGTTTAACTGAGCTCCGGGCGAGCCGGGCTATCCTTCCGCGAAGTAGTTCGGAGTCCTTTGACGGTAGCCGGGAGCCTGGCCGCCGACTCGAGGTTCGGCTGCAAGGTGCTGCTCGTTGCTTCTGCTGTTAAGGCAGTGGTGTACTCGTTGATGCCGAAGTAAAGTTCACCCTTACCATTGACCGTGATGACGCCGTGTGGACCGAGCATTTTGAGCTTACGGTAGGCGTAATGTGGCACCGCGTTGAATCGAGCGAACGCGGGTCGTCCGAGCAGTGCCTGATAATCACTGCGGAAGGGGACGATTTCGAAGATTAACTCTTCGGTACGGTAATTGTCAGGTGATCCGAAGACTACCTCAAGGGCGATGGAGCCTGTACAGCTGGCTTCCACACCTGGTATAATGCCTCTCAGAGTGGCTTTAGTGGGTTTGATCACCGAATGATCGATGCCCATCTTGCGCACTGTGTCCTGGTAAAGCAGGTTTAAACTGCTGCCTCCGTCCATATGGACTCGTGTGAGGTGGAACCCGTCAATTATTGGGTCGAGGACTAGTGCGGCTGGGTTGCCCTGATTGGCGTTAACTGGACGATCCATGCGGTTGAAGGTGACCGGTCCTAGTTTATATTGTGGGACGACTAGTTTCGTTAATTCGGCATCCCTAGGGGTGCGTATCCGGTCCGGGTTGGGAATTTGGGTGGTGTTTACCACGTTCACCGTTTGGATTTGCGGGGGGGATTTCTTTTGCCCTCCTGTGTTCGGTGATCTGGGCTCTTCGTCGTCATCATCGCTTTGGGACCCCCCTTTATTGTTTTTGGCGCCTGCCCTGCCGGCTTGTTTGAAGACCCAGCATTCTCTGTTGGTATGGGTGGCTGGCGTCCCTGGGGTGCCATGAATTTGGCATTGACGATCGAGTATGCGGTCCAGACTGGATGTACCTGAATTGTTATTTTTGAGGGGCCCTTTCCGCTGACCGGACTTTGAGCCACTAAACCCGGCATTAACTGCCGTGTCTTCGGCGTTTTCACCATATTTGTGACGCTTGTGTTTGTTGCGTCGTGGTTTGCCATTGCTATCCCTGGCCTCTGATGTGCCAGGTTTGCTTGCTGTGTTGTTACTATGAGCCAACCAGCTATCTTCGCCCGCGCAAAAGTGGGTCATAAGTGTCGTGAGGGCTGCCATCGATTTTGGCTTTTCTTGACCGAGGTGCCGGGCAAGCCACTCGTCACGGATGTTATGCTTAAATGCCGCTAAGGCCTCTGCATCCGGACAGTCGACAATTTGGTTCTTCTTGGTTAGGAACCGGGTCCAGAATTCCCCGGTCGATTCCCCTGGCTGCTGAGTTATATGACTTAAATCGTCAGGATCCGGCGGTCGCACATAAGTGCCCTGGAAATTGTCCAGGAATGCATCTGCCAGGCTCTCCCAACTTCCAATGGAGTTTGCCGGTAAGCTATCCAGCCAATGCCGAGCCAGCCCTTTGAGTTTTAGCGGGAGGTACTTGATGGCGTGTAGATCATCCCCGCGGGCCATGTGAATGTGGAGGAAGAAGTCTTCTATCCATACCGTGGGGTCTGTAGTACCATCATATGATTCAATGTTCACGGGTTTAAACCCTTCTGGGAATTCATGATCCATTACTTCATCGGTGAAGCATAGGGGGTGTGCGGCGCCTCTGTGCTGGGCTATGTCACGACGCAATTCATACGAGTCTTGTCTGCTGTATTCGGCCCGGCCGGATTTTCTTTTAGTGTATCCGGCGTGACAATCATCGTCACGCGTTGGGGCGCGACCCCATGATCCGTAGATCGATCTTGCATGTCCTGCTTTGTTTTCCACTACGTCTCGCAGGTCCCGCGTGTTGCCCCGGGCCTTGGTGTTTTTGTTTGTCTGGCGACTGGGTGTGGGATGGACTTCGGGCTGATATGCCCCTCTGTCTCGGCCACTAGGTGGCCGATCAGCTGCATCATACGCTGGTGATGTAGGTTTCAATGCTTCCTCCTTGAGTTGGGGTAGCAACCTGCGCTTTGGGTAACTCTTGGTTGGGCGTTCGAGTTCGTATTCGTCGGCCGCCAGGACTTCAGTCCATCTATCCGCTAGCAGATCCTGATCAGCTCGAAGCTGTTGTTGCTTTTTCTTCAGGCTGTTTGCTGTGGCTATAAGCCGGCGCTTGAAGCGCTCCTGCTCGACGGGATCCTCAGGCACGATAAATTCTTCGTCGCCGAGGCTCACCTCGTCTTTGGAGAGAGGCATGTAATTGTCATCCTCTGATTCTCTGTCTGCTGCCTGTTCCGGAGGGCTAGCTTGTTCATCCTCCCACTCGAGGTCTGGCTGGAGGGGGTTGTCGTCGTCTTCGGCACTATCCGGAGCGTTATTGTCTCTTGTGCCGGTATCGCTGCTTTTGCTATGGCGGGTCTTAGAGCGGCGCCGCTGACGTCGGTGCTTGGATTGCTTCTTAGAGGGATTATCCTCCGTTGTCTTATCGCCATCCCCTTCTTTGGGGGTGTCCACCATGTATATGACATATGATGAGGTGGCAGTCCAGCGCCCTGTGGGCGGTGGTTCTTGTTCGTCTCCTGCATCGTCGTCCATACCGTCGATGTCTTCGGAGCCAAAGTCGAGCATGTCGGTTAAATCGTCGACACTGGCTACTAAGTGGGTGGTGGGTGGGGAGTGAATTTCTTCGTCATCCGCGTCCCACTCTAGCCGGACATAGTTCGGCCAAGGGTCTCCTGACAGGGAGAGGGACCTCAACGAGTTTAGCATGTCGCCAAAGGGCGAGCTGAAAGATATCCACAGAGGTAAACTCCATGATCGGTGCCCAATCAGATTCGATAGGCACGGACGCAGGCGGCTCGGAGCCCATGGTCGGGGACGAATCCAGCGGTTCGGCAACACGGGTCTCGTAGGCGGTGAAGTCAGTATTCGGCTCTATCGCCGCTGAGTGCGCGGCCTTCGTGGCAGGGTCCATCCACCCGTCCTCAGGCGGCGCAATTTGTTCCGGATTGAGGGCCGGAGTAGTTGCAGGTGTGATTTCCCGAACACTATCCGATGGCAGAGCTAAGTCATGCTCGTCGTGACTGTGCGGCGCACCTGACATGGGCTCGAATCCGTCGAAGATCAAGTCTCCGTGGATGTTGGCAGTATAGTTCAAGTTTCCAAACCTGACCTGATGGCCAGGGGCGTAGCTCTCGATCTAC
Source organism: Triticum aestivum (assembly GCF_018294505.1). Lineage (NCBI taxonomy): Eukaryota > Viridiplantae > Streptophyta > Magnoliopsida > Poales > Poaceae > Triticum > Triticum aestivum. Next base: position 527,921,118 of record NC_057808.1, on the reverse strand, counting down.
TCCAGATGGCCAAGCGAGTTGGCCCGCAGTACGAAGTCGCCGAATACGAAGATCTTTCTGGGGAGGAAAACCTCACCCTGGATCGCATCATTATGATGATCAAAGGAGCCATCAAGCCTTATGATGACGGCACAGTGGAACTCTCAATGAAAGCACCAATGTCGGTGTCAAAACCAGCAGATCTCGGGTAGGGGGTCCCGAACTGTGCGTCTAAGGCGGATGGTAACAGGAGGCGGGGGACACGATGTTTACCCAGGTTCGGGCCCTCTCGATGGAGGTAATACCCTACTTCCTGCTCGATTGATCTTGATGATATGAGTATTACAAGAGTTGATCTACCACGAGATCGTAGAGGCTAAACCCTAGAAGGTAGCCTATGGTATGATTGTTGTTGTCCTACGGACTAAACCCTCCGGTTTATATAGACATCGGAGGGGGCTAGGGTTACACAAAGTCGGTTACAAGGGAGGAGATCTACATATCCGTATTGCCAAACTTGCCTTCCACGCCAAGGAGAGTCCTATCCGAACACGGGACGAAGTCTTCAATCTTGTATCTTCATAGTCCAACAGTCCGGCTAAAGTACATAGTCCGGCTGTCTGAGGACCCCCTAATCCAGGACTCCCTCAACCGCTCAGGTTCAGTTAATAGCCAAGGGATCGATCACTCAGGTTCAGTAATGTAGCTAGTGCAATCGCTCAGGTTCAGTAAGAGAATGCCTCGCTCGGGTTTAGTTAGAGCCCAACGCCTCGCACACACGCACGTACGTGTATGAGAGAAACACGCAATCCCTCCATGCATCGCTCGGCCCTGACCACCCACCGTAACGGGGAACTCCCTGAAATTTTCGTCGCCCTCGCTTCTACCATGATTTTTTCCGTCATGGGCGGCCCAAAGAATGTCATGCAGGTGCGTCCCCGGCCCGCCCACGACGAAAAGCCCATTTTCTGTCATGATTTTTTGTCATAGAAGTAGGAGCCTACCACATCTATGATGATATGTGCTTTTGTCACAATTATCGTCATAGAAGTGTCATAAGCATGACAGAAAAAAATTCATTCGGCCCAAAATGTCACGGATGTGTCTTTTTTTGTAGTGAAAGTAGAACTTGATGAGGTAATTGTACCTTCTCTCGAATTGGAAATTAGCTCATCACATAAAACTGTTTCCATGATGTCTACACCAACTAGAGAGGAAGCTAATGATGATGATCATGAAACTTCAAATCAAGTTACTACTGAACTTCGTAGGTCAACCAGAGCACGATCTGCACCAAAGTGGTACGGTAATCCTGTCCTGGAAGACATGTTACTAGACCAAGGCGAACCTACGAACTATGAAGAAGCTAGCATGAGCCCAGATTCCGACAGATGGCTTGAGGCCATGAAATATGAGATAGGATCCATGTATGAGAACAAAGTGTGGACTTTGTTGGACTTGCCCGATGATCGGCAAGCCATAGAGAATAAATGGATCTTCAAGAAGAAGACTGACTCTGATGGTAATGTTACTGTCTACAAAGCTCGACTTGTTGCAAAAGGTTTTCAACAAGTTCAAGGGGTTGACTACGATGAGACTTTCTCACCTGTAGCGATGCTTAAGTCCGTCCAAATCATGTTAGCAATTGCCGCATTTTATGATTATGAAATATGGCAAATGGACGTCAAAATTGCATTCCTTAATGGATATCTTAAAGAAGATTTGTATATGATGCAACTAGATGGTTTTGTTGATCCTAAAGGTGCTAACAAAGTGTGCAAGCTCCAGCGAACCATCTATGGACAGGTGCAAGCATCTCGGAGTTGGAATATATCCTTTGATGAGGTGATCAAAGCATATGGTTTTATACAGACTTACAGTGAAGCTTGTATTTAGAAGAAAGTGAGTGGGAGCTCTGTAGCATTTCTAATATTATATGTGGATGACATATTGTTGATTGGAAATGATATAGAATTTCGGGATAGCATAAAAGGATACTTCCTTTGTAAACTAATATAAGAACGTTTAGATTACTAAAGTAGTGATCTAAACGCTCTTATATTACTTTACGGAGGGAGTACTTGAATAAGAATTTTTCAATGAAAGACCTCGGTGAAGCTGGTTATATATTGAGCATCAAGATCTATAGGGATAGATCAAGACGCTTAATAGGACTTTCACAAAGCACATACCTTGATAAAGTTTTGAAGAAGTTCAAAATGGATCAGTCAAAGAAAGGGTTCTTGCCTGTGTTACAAGGTGTGAAGTTGAGTCAGACTCAATGCCCGACCACTGCAGAAGATAGAGAGAAAATAAAAGTCATTCCCTATGCCTCAGCCATAGGTTCTATCATGTATGCAATGTTGTGTACCACACCTGATGTGTGCCTTGCCATAAGTTTAGTAGGGAGGTACCAAAGTAATCCGGGAGTGGATCACTGGACAGCGGTCAAGAACATCTTGAAATACCTGAAAAGGACTAAGGATATGTTTCTCGTTTATGGAGGTGACAAAGAGCTCGTCATAAATGGTTATGTCGATGCTAGTTTTGACACTGATCCGGAGTACATAGCTGCTTCAGAAGCAGCAAATGAAGGAGTCTGGATGAAGAAGTTCATATCCGATCTGGGTGTAATACCTAGTGCATCAGATCCAATGAAAATCTTTTGTGACAACACTAGAGCAATTGCCTTGGCGAAGGAATCCAGGTTTCACAAGAGAACCAAACACATCAAGAGATGCTTCAACTCTATTCGTGAATATGTCAAGGATGGAGACATAGAAGTTTGGAAAATACATACGGATCTGAATGTAGCAGACCCGCTGACTAAACCTCTTCCATGAGCAAAACATGATCAGCAACAAGACTCCATGGTGTTAGATTCATTACAATGTAATCTAGATTATTGACTCTAGTGCAAGTGGGAGACTGAAGGAAATATGCCCTAGAGACAATAATAAAGTTGTTATTTTATATTCCTTATTCATGAACAATAGACAATTATCATGAACAAGGAAATATAATAATAACCATTTTATTATTGCCTCTAGGGCATATTTCCAACAGTCTCCCACTTGCACTAGAGTCAATAATCTAGTTACATTGTGATGAATCGAACACCCATAGAGTTCTGGTGTTGATCATGTTTTGCTTGTGGAAGAGGTTCAGTCAACGGATCTGCGACATTCAGGTCCGTATGCACTTTACAAATATCTATGTCTCCATCTTGAACATTTTCACGAATGGATTTGAAGCGGCGCTTGATATGCCTGGTCTTCTTGTGAAACCTGGGCTCTTGGCCAGGGCAATAGCTCCAGTGTTGTCACAGAAGAGAGCCATTGGGCCCGACGCAATGGGAATATCTCCTAGGTCGGTAATGAACTCCTTCATCCAGATTGCTTCATGTGCTGCCTTCGAGGCTGCCATGTACTCCACTTCACATGTAGATCCCACCACGACGCTTTGCTTGCAACTGCACCAGCTGACAGCCCCACCATTCAAAATATACACGTATCCGGTTTGTGACTTGGAGTCATCCAGATCTGTGTCGAAGCTAGCATCAACGTAACCCTTTACGACGAGCTCTTCGTCACCTCCATAAACGAGAAACATATCCTTAGTCCTTTTCAGGTACTTCAGGATATTCTTGACCGCTGTCTAGTGTTCCATGCCGGGATTACTTTGGTACCTTCCTACCAAACTTACGGCAAGGTTTACATCAGGTCTGGTACACAGCATGGCATACATAATTGACCCTATGGCCGAGGCATAGGGGATGACACTCATCTTTTCTCTATCTTCTGCCGTGGTCGGGCATTGAGCCGTGCTCAATCTCACACCTTGCAATACAGGCAAGAACCCCTTCTTGGACTGATCCATATTGAACTTCTTCAATATCTTGTCAAGGTACGTGCTTTGTGAAAGACCAATGAAGCGTCTCGATCTATCTCTATAGATCTTGGTGCCTAATATATAAGCAGCTTCTCCAAGGTCCTTCAATTAAAAACACTTATTCAAGTAGGCCTTTATGCTTTCCAAGAGTTCTATATCATTTCCCATCAATAGTATGTCATCCACATATAATATCAGAAATGCTACGGAGCTCCCACTCACTTTCTTGTAAACACAGGCTTCTCCATAAATCTGCGTAAACCCAAACGCTTTGATCATCTCATCAAAGCGAATGTTCCAACTCCGAGATGCTTGCACCAGCCCATAGATTGAGCGTTGGAGCTTGGATACCTTGTCAGCATTCTTAGGATCGACAAAACCTTCCGGCTGCATCATATACAATTCTTCCTTAAGGAAACCATTAAGGAATGTCGTTTTGACGTCCATTTGCCATATCTCATAATCATAGAATGCGGCAATTGCTAACATGATTCGGACGGACTTCAGCTTCGCTACGGGTGAGAAGGTCTCATCGTAGTCAACCCCTTGAACTTGTCGATAACCCTTAGCGACAAGCCGAGCTTTGTAGATGGTCACATTTCCATCCGCGTTTGTCTTCTTCTTAAAGATCCATTTATTTTCTATGGCTCGCCTATCATCGGGCAAGTCTTTCAAAGTCCATACTTTATTTTCATACATGGATCCTATCTCGGATTTCATGGCTTCAAGCCATTTGTTGGAATCTGGGCCCGCCATCGCTTCCTCATAGTTCGAAGGTTCACCGTTGTCCAACAACATTATTTCTAGGACAGGGTTGCCATACCACTCTGGTGTGGAACATGTCCTTGTGGACCTACGAAGTTCAGTAGTAACTTGATCCGAAGTTCCTTGATCATCATCATTAACTTCCTCTCTAGTCGGTGCAGGCACCATAGAAACATTTTCTTGAGCTGCGCTACTTTCCGGTTCAAGAGGCAGTACTTCATCAAGTTCTACTTTCCTCCCACTTACTTCTTTCAAGAGAAACTCTTTCTCCAGAAAGGATCCATTCTTGGCAACGAAGATCTTGCCTTCGTATCTGAGGTAGAAGGTATACCCGATAGTTTCCTTAGGGCATCCTGAAGAAAATATGCCCTAGAGGCAATAATAAAGTTATTATTTATTTCCTTATATCATGATAAATGTTTATTATTCATGCTAGAATTGTATTAACTGGAAACTTAATACATGTGTGAATAGACAAACAGAGTGTCACTAGTATGCCTCTACTTGACTAGCTCGTTGATCAAAGATGGTTATGTTTCCTAGCCATAGACATGAGTTGTCATTTGATTAAGGGGGTCACATCATTAGGAGAATGATGTGATTGACTTGACCCATTCCGTTAGCTTAGCACTCGATCGTTTAGTATGTTGCTATTGCTTTCTTCATGACTTATACATGTTCCTATGACTATGAGATTATGCAACTCCCGTTTACCGGAGGAACACTTTGTGTGCTACCAAACGTCACAACGTAACTGGGTGATTATAAAGGTGCTCTACAGGTGCTTCCAAAGGTACTTGTTGGGTTGGCGTATTTCGAGATTAGGATTTGTCACTCCGATTGTCGGAGAGGTATCTCTGGGCCCACTCAGTAATGAACATCACTATAAGCCTTGCAAGCATTGTAACTAATGAGTTAGTTGCGGGATAATGTATTACGGAACGAGTAAAGAGACTTGCCGGTAACGAGATTGAACTAGGTATTAAGATACCGACGATCGAATCTCGGGCAAGTAACATACCGATGACAAAGGGAACAACGTATGTTGTTATGCGGTCTGACCGATAAAGATCTTCGTAGAATATGTGGGAGCCAATATGAGCATCCAGGTTCCGCTATTGGTTATTGACCGGAGACGTGTCTCGGTCATGTCTACATAGTTCTCGAACCCGTAGGGTCCGCACGCTTAAAGTTAGATGACGGTTATATTATGAGTTTATGTGTTTTGATGTACCGAAGGAGTTCAGAGTCCCGGATGAGATCAGGGACTTGACGAGGAGTCTCGAAATGGTCGAGACGTAAAGATCGATATATTGGACGACTATATTCGGACATCGGAAAGGTTCCGAGTGATTCGGGTATTTTTCGGAGTACCGAAGAGTTATGGGAATTCGTATTGGGCCTTAATGGGCCATACGGGAAAGGAGAGAAAGGCCCCAAAGGGTGGCCGCACCCCTCCCCATGGACTAGTCCGAATTGGACTAGGGAGGGGGGGCGCCCCCTTCCTTCTTTCTCCTTCTCCCTTCCCTTTTCCTACTCCAACAAGGAAAGGAGGAGTCCTACTCCTGGTGGGAGTAGGACTCCCCCCTTGGCGCGCACTCCTCCTAGGCCGGCCGCCTCCCCCCTTGCTCCTTTATATACGGGGGCAGGGGGCACCCCCTAGACACAACAATTGATCATTGATCTCTTAGCCGTGTGCGGTGCCCCCCTCCACCATATTACACCTCGATAATATAGTAGCGGTGCTTAGGCGAAGCCCTGCGTCGGTAGAACATCATCATCGTCAGCACGCCGTCGTGCTGACGAAACTGTCCCTCAACACTCGGCTGGATCGGAGTTCGAGGGACGTCATCGAGCTGAACGTGTGCTGAACTCGGAGGTGTCGTGCGTTCGGTACTTGATCGGTCAAATCGTGAAGACGTACAACTACATCAACCGCGTTGTGTTAACGCTTCCGCTTTCGGTCTACGAGGGTACGTGGACAACACTCTCCCCTCTCGTTGCTATGGATCACCATGATCTTGCGTGTGCGTAGGAAATTTTTGAAATTACTGCGTTCCCCAACAGTGGCATCCGAGCCTGGTTTTATGCGTTGATGTTATATGCACGAGTAGAACACAAGTGAGTTGTGGGCGATATAAGTCATATTGCTTACCAGCATGTCATACTTTGGTTCGGCGGTATTGGGAGAGGACCGACATTACGCGTACACTTACGCGAGACTGGTTTCACTGTTGCGAGCACTCGTTGCTTAAAGGTGACTGGCGGGTGTCTGTCTGTCTCACTTTAGTTGAACCGAGTGTGGCTACGCCCGGTCCTTGCGAAGGTTAAAATAGCACCAACTTGAGAAACTATCGTTGTGGTTTTGATGCGTAGGTAAGAACGGTTCTTGCTAAGCCAGTAGCAGCCACGTAAAACTTGCAACAACAAAGTAGAGGACGTCTAACTTGTTTTTGCAGGGCATGTTGTGATGTGATATGGTCAAGACATGATGCTGAATTTTATTGTATGAGATGATCATGTTTTGTAACCGAGTTATCGGCAACTGGCAGGAGCCATATGGTTGTCGCTTTATTGTATGCAATGCAATCGCCATGTAATTGTTTTACTTTATCACTAAGCGGTAGCGATAGTCGTAGAAGCAATAGTTGGCGAGACGACAACGATGCTACGATGGAGATCAAGGTGTCGCGCCGGTGACGATGGTGATCATGACGGTGCTTCGGAGATGGAGATCACAAGCACAAGATGATGATGGCCATATCATATCACTTATATTGATTGCATGTGATGTTAATCTTTTATGCATCTTATCTTGCTTTGATTGACGGTAGCATTATAAGATGATCTCTCACTAAAATTTCAAGATAAAAGTGTTCTCCCTGAGTATGCACCGTTGTGAAAGTTCTTCGTGCTGAGACACCACGTGATGATCGGGTGTGATAGGCTCTACGTTCAAATACAACGGGTGCAAACCACTTGCACATGCGGAATACCCAGGTTAAGCTTGACGAGCCTAGCATATAACAGATATGGCCTCGAAACACGAAGACCGAAAGGTCGAGCGTGAATCATATAGTAGATATGATCAACATAGTGATGTTCAGCGTTGAAACTACTCCATCTCACGTGATGATTGGACATGGTTTAGTTGATATGAATCACGTGATCACTTAGAGGATTAGAGGGATGTCTATCTAAGTGGGAGTTCTTAAGTAATATGATTAATTGAACATAAATTTATCATGAACTTAGTCCTGATAGTATTTTTGGCAAATTATGTTTTAGATCAATAGCTCGCGTTGTTGCTTTCTTGTGTCTATTTTTGATATGTTCCTAGAGAAAATTATGTTGAAAGATGTTAGTAGCAAAGATGCGGATTGGATCCGTGATCTGAGGATTATCCTCATTGCTGCACAGAAGAATTATGTCCTTGATGCACCGCTAGGTGACAGACCTATTGCAGGAGCAGATGCAGACGTTATGAATGTTTGGCTAGCTCAATATGATGACTACTTGATAGTTTAGTGCACCATGCTTAACGGCTTAGAATCGGGACTTCAAAGACGTTTTGAATGTCATGGACCATATCAGATGTTCCAGGAGTTGAAGTTAATATTTCAAGCAAATACCCGAGTTGAGAGATATGAAGTCTCCAACAAGTTCTATAGCTAAAAGATGGAGGAGAATAGCTCAAGCAGTGAGCATGTGCTCAGATTGTCTGGGTACTACAATCGCTTGAATCAAGTGGGAGTTAATCTTCCAGATAAAATAGTGATTGAAAGAATTCTCTAGTCACCATCACCAAGTTAGTAGAACTTCGTGATGAACTATAGTATGTAAGGGATGACGAAAGTAATTCCCGAGCTCTTCGCGACGCTGAAATCGACGAAGGTAGAAATCAAGAAAGAGCATCAAGTGTTGATGGTTAACAAGACCACTAGTTTCAAGAAAAGGGCAAAGGGATAGAAGGGGAACTTCAAAAAGAACGGCAAGCAAGTTGCTACTCAAGTGAAGAAGCCCAAGTCTGTACCTAAGCCTGAGACTAAGTGCTTCTACTGCAAAGGGACTGGTCACTGGAAGCGGAACTGCCCCAAGTATTTGGTGGATAAGAAGGATGGCAAAGTGAACAAACGTATATTGGATATACATGTTGTTGATGTGTACTTACTAGTGTTTATAGCAACCCCTCAGTATTTGATACTAGTTCAGTTGCTAAAGAGTAGTAACTCGAAACGGGAGTTGCATGAACATAAACTAGTTAAGGATGAAGTGATGATGTGTATTGGAAGTGGTTCCAAGATTGATATGATCATCATCCCACACTCCCTATACTTTCTGGATTAGTGTTGAACCTAAATAAGTGTTATTTGGTGTTTGCGTTGAGCATGAATATGATTTGATCATGTTTGTTGCAATACGGTTATTCATTTAAATTAGAGAATAATTGTTGTTCTGTTTACATGAATAAAACCTTCTATGGTCATAAACCCAATAAAATGGTTTGTTGGATCTCGATCGTAGTGATACACATATTCATAATAATGAAGCCAAAAGATGCAAAGTTAATAATGATAGTGCAACTTATTTGTGGCACTGCCGTTTAGGTCATATTGGTGTAAAGCGCATGAAGAAACTCCATACTGATGGGATTTTGGAATCACTTGATTATGAATCACTTGATGCTTGCGAACCATGCCTCATGGGCAAGATGACTAATACGCCGTTCTCCGGAACTATGGAGAGAGCAACAGATTTGTTGGAAATCATACATACAGATGTATGTGGTCCGATGAATATTGAGGCTCGTAGCAGGTATCATTAATTTCTGACCTTCACAGATGATTTGAGCAAATATGGGTATATCTACTTAATGAAACAGAAGTCTGAAACATTTGAAAAGTTCATATAATTTCAGAGTGAAGTGGAAAATCATCGTAACAAGAAAATAAAGTTACTACGATCTGATCGTAGAGAAGAGTATTTGAGTTACGAGTTTGGCCTTCAGTAAAAACAATGTGAAATAGTTTCACTACTCACGCCACCTGGAACACCATAGTGTAATGGTGTGTCCGAACATTGTAACCGTACTTTATTAGATATGGTGCAATATATGATGTCTCTTACCGATCTACCACTATCGTTTTGGGGTTATGCATTAGAGACAGCTACATTCACATTAAATAGGGTACCATCTAAATCCGTTGAGACGACATCTTATGAACTGTGGTTTGGCAAGAAACCAAAGTTGTCGTTTCTTGAAGTTTGGGGTTGCGATGCTTATGTGAAAAAATTTCATCCTGATAAGCTCAAACCCAAATCGGAGAAATGTGTCTTCATAGGATACCCAAAGGAGACAGTTGGGTACACCTTCTATCACAGATCCGAAGGCAAGACATTCGTTGCTAAGTATGGATCCTTTCTAGAGAAGGAGTTTCTCTCGAAAGAAGTGAGTGGGAGGAAAGTAGAACTTGATGAGGTAATTGTACCTGCTCCCTTATTGGAAAGTAGTTCATCGCAGAAACCAGTTTCTGTGACGCCTATACCAATTAGTGAGGAAGTTAATGATGATGATCATGGAACTTCAGATCAAGTTATTACTGAACCTTGTAGGTCAACCAGAGTAAGATCCGCACCAGAGTAGTACGGTAATCCTGTTCTGGAGGTTATGTTACTAGACCATGACGAACCTACGAACTATGAAGAAGCGATGGTGAGCCCAGATTCCGCAAAATGGCTTGAGGCCATGAAATATGAGATTAGATCCATGTATGAGAACAAAGTATGGACTTTGATTTGTTGGGGAATGTAGTAATTTCAAAAAAATTCCTACGCACACGCAAGATCATGGTGATGCATAGCAACGAGAGGGGAGAGTGTTGTCCACGTACCCTCGTAGACCGACAGCGGAAGCGTTATCACAACGCGGTTGATGTAGTCGTACGTCTTCACGATCCGACCGATCAAGTACCGAACGTACGGCACCTCCGAGTTCTGCACACGTTCAGCTCGATGACGTCCCTCGAACTCCGATCCAGCCGAGTGTTGAGGGAGAGTTTCGTCAGCACGACGGCGTGGTGACGATGATGATGTTCCACCGACGCAGGGCTTCGCCTAAGCTCCGCAACGGTATTATCGAGGTGTAATATGGTGGAGGGGGGCACCTCACACGGCTAAGAGATCTCAAGGATCAATTGTTGTGTCTCTGGGGTGCCCCCCTGCCCCCGTATATAAAGGAGCAAGGGGGAGGCAGCCGGCCAAGGGGAGAGGCGCGCCATAGGGGGAGTCCTACTCCCACCGGGCGTAGGACTCCTCCTTTCCTTGTGGGAGTAGGAGAAGGGAAGGGGGAAGGAGAAAGAAGGAAGGGTGCACCCCCCTTCCCTAGTCCAATTCGGACCAGACCATGGGGATGGGTGCGGCCACCTTTTGAGGCCTTTCTCTCCTTTCCCGTATGGCCCATTAAGGCCCAATACGAATTCCCGTAACTCTCCGGTACTCCAAAAATACCCGAATCACTCGGAACCTTTCCGAAGGCCGAATATAGTCGTCCAATATATCGATTTTTACGTCTCGACCATTTCGAGACTCCTCGTCATATCCTCGATCTCATCCGGGACTCCGAACTCCTTCGGTACATCAAAACTCAATAAAACTGTCATCGTAACGTTAAGCGTGCGGACCCTACGGGTTCGAGAACTATGTAGACATGACCGAGACACGTCTCCGGTCAATAACCAATAGCGGGACCTGGATGCCCATATTGGCTCCCACATATTCTACGAAGATCTTTATCGGTCAGACCGCATAACAACATACGTTGTTCCCTTTGTCACCGGTATGTTACTTGCCCGAGATTTGATCGTCGGTATCTCGATACCTAGTTCAATCTCGTTACCGGCAAGTCTCTTTACTCGTTCCGTAACACATCATCCCGCAACTAACTCATTAGTCACAATGCTTGCAAGGCTTATAGTGATGTGCATTACCGAGTGGGCCCAGAGATACCTCTCCGACAATTGGAGTGACAAATCCTAATCTCGAAATACGCCAACCCAACAAGTACCTTTGGAGACACCTGTAGAGCACCTTTATAATCACCCATTTACGTTGTGACGTTTGGTAGCACACAAAGTGTTCCTCCGGTAAACGGGAGTTGCATAATCTCATAGTCATAGGAACATGTATAAGTCATGAAGAAAGCAATAGCAACATACTAAACGATCGAGTGCTAAGCTAACGGAATGGGTCAAGTCAATCACGTCATTCTCCTAATGAGGTGATCTCGTTAATCAAATGACAACTCATGTCTATGGCTAGGAAACATAACCATCTTTGATTAACGAGCTAGTCAAGTAGAGGCATACTAGTGACACTCTGTTTGTCTATGTATTCACACATGTATTATGTTTCCGGTTAATACAATTCTAGCATGAATAATAAACATTTATCATGATATAAGGAAATATATAATACTTTATTATTGCCTCTAGGGCATATTTCCTTCAGTCTCCCACTTGCACTAGAGTCAATAATCTAGTTCACATCGCCATGTGATTTAACATCAATAATTCACATCACCATGTGATTAACACCCATAGTTCACATCGTCATGTGACCAACACCCAAAGGGTTTACTAGAGTCAATAATCTAGTTCACATCGCTATGTGATTAACACCCAAAGAGTACTAAGGTGTGATCATGTTTTGATTGTGAGATAATTTTAGTCAACGGGTCTGTCACATTCAGATCCGTAAGTATTTTGCAAATTTCTATGTCTACAATGCTCTGCACGGAGCTACTCTAGCTAATTGCTCCCACTTTCAATATGTATCTAGACCGAGACTTAGAGTCATCTAGATTAGTGTCAAAACTTGCATCGACGTAACCCTTTACGACGAACCTTTTGTCACTTCCATAATCGAGAAACATATCCTTATTCCACTAAGGATAATTTTGACCGCTGTCCAGTGATCTACTCCTAGATCACTATTGTACTCCCTTGCCAAAATCAGTGTAGGGTATACAATAGATCTGGTACACAGCATGGCATACTTTATAGAACCTATGGCCAAGGCATAGGGAATGACTTTCATTCTCTTTCTATCTTCTGCCGTGGTCGGGCTTTGAGTCTTACTCAATTTCACACCTTGTAACACAGGCAAGAACTCTTTCTTTGACTGTTCTATTTTGAACTACTTCAAAATCTTGTTAAGGTATGTACTCATTGAAAAAACTTATCAAGCGTCTTGATCTATCTCTATAGATCTTGATGCTCAATATGTAAGCAGCTTCACCGAGGTCTTTCTTTGAAAAACTCCTTTCAAACACTCCTTTATGCTTTGCAGAATAATTCTACATTATTTCCGATCAACAATATGTCATTCACATATACTTATCAGAAATGTTGTAGTGCTCCCACTCACTTTCTTGTAAATACAGGCTTCACCGCAAGTCTGTATAAAACTATATCCTTTGATCAACTTATCAAAGCGTATATTCCAACTCCGAGATGCTTGCACCAGTCCATAGATGGATCGCTGGAGCTTGCATATTTTGTTAGCACTTTTAGGATTGACAAAACCTTCTGGTTGCATCATATACAACTCTTCTTTAATAAATCCATTAAGGAATGCAGTTTTGTTTATCCATTTGCCAGATTTCATAAAATGCGGCAATTGCTAACATGATTCGGACAGACTTAAGCATAGATACGAGTGAGAAACTCTCATCGTAGTCAACATCTTGAACTTGTCGAAAACCTTTTTGCGACAATTCTAGCTTTGTAGATAGTGACACTACTATCAGCGTCTGTCTTCCTCTTGAATATCCATTTAATCCCAATGGCTCGCCGATCATTGGGCAAGTCAATCAAAGTCCATACTTTGTTCTCATACATGGATCTCATCTCAGATTTCATGGCCTCAAGCCATTTTGCGGAATCTGGGCTCACCATCGCTTCTTCATAGTTCGTAGGTTCGTCATGGTCTAGTAACATAACTTCCAGAACAGGATTACCGTACCACTCTGGTGCGGATCTTACTCTGGTTGATCTACGAGGTTCAGTAATAACTTGATCTGAAGTTTCATGATCATCATCATTAACTTCCTCACTAATTGGTGTAGGTGTCTTAGAAACTGGTTTCTATGATGAACTACTTTCTAATAAGGGAGCAGGTATAGTTACCTCATCAAGTTCTACTTTCCTCCCACTCACTTCTTTCGAGAGAAACTCCTTCTCTAGAAAATTTCCGAATTTAGCAACAAAAGTTTTGCCTTCGGATCTGTGATAGAAGGTATACCCAACAGTCTCCTTTGGGTATCCTATGAAGACACATTTCTCCGATTTGGGTTCGAGCTTATCAGGTTCAAGTTTCTTCACATAAGCATCGCAGCCCCAAACTTTAAGAAACGACAACTTTGGTTTCTTGCCAAACCACAGTTCATAAGGCGTCGTCTCAACGGATTTTGATGGTGCCCTATTTAACGTGAATGCAGCCGTCTCTAATGCATAACCCCAAAACGATAGTGGTAAATTGGTAAGAGACATCATAGATTGCACTATACCCAATAAAGTACGGTTATGACGTTCGGACACACCATTACACTGTGGTGTTCCAGGTGGCATGAGTAGTGAAACTATTTCACATTGTTTTAACTGAAGGCCAAACTCGTAACTCAAATATTTTACCTCTGTGATCATATCGTAGAAACTTTTATTTTCTTGTTACGATGATTCTCCACTTCACTCTGAAATTCTTTGAACTTTTCAAATGTTTCAGACTTTGTGTTTCATCAAGTAGATATACCCATATCTGCTCAAATCATCTGTGAAGGTCAGAAAATAATGATACCTGCTGCGAGCCTCAATATTCATCGAACCACATACATCTGTATGTATGATTTCCAACAAATCTGTTGCTCTCTCCATAGTTACGGAGAACGGCGTTTCAGTCATCTTGCCCATGAGGCACGGTTCGCAAGCATCAAGTGATTCATAATCAAGTGATTCCAAAATCCCATCAGTATGGAGTTTCTTCATGCGCTTTACACCAATATGACCTAAACGGCAGTGCCACAAATAAGTTGCACTATCATTATTAACTTTGCATCTTTTGGCTTCAATATTATGAATATGTGTATCACTACGATCGAGATCCAACAAACCATTTTTCGTTGGTGTGTATGACCATAGAAGGTTTTATTCATGTAAACAGAACAACAATTGTTCTCTAACTTAAATGAATAACCGTATTGCAATAAACATGATCAAATCATATTCATGCTCAACGCAAACACCAAATAACACTTATTTAGTTTCAACACTAATCCCGAAAGTACAGGGAGTGTGCGATGATGATCATATCAATCTTGGAACTACTTCCAACACACATCGTCACCTCGCCTTTTACTAGTCTCTGTTTATTCTGCAACTCCCGTTTTCGAGTTACTACTCTTTAGCAACTGAACCAGTATCAATTACCGAGGGGTTGCTATAAACACTAGTAAAGTACACATCAATAATCTGTATATCAAATATACCTTTGTTCACTTTTACTAGTCTCTGTTTATTCTGCAACTCCCGTTTCGAGTTACTACTCTTAGCAACTGAACCAGTATCAATTACCGAGGGGTAGCTATAAACACTAGTAAAGTACACATCAATAATCTGTATATCAAATATACCTTTGTTCACTTTGCCATCCTTCTTATCCACCAAATAGTTGGGGTAGTTCCGCTTCCAGTGACCAGTCCCTTTGCAGTAGAAGCACTTAGTCTCAGGCTTAGGACCAGACTTAGGCTTCTTCACTTGAGCAGCAACTTGCGTGCCGTTCTTTTTGAAGTTCCCCTTCTTCCCTTTGCCCTTTTCTTGAAACTAGTGGTCTCATCAACCATCAACACTTGAAGTGGTCTCGTCAACCATCAACACTTGATGTTTTTCTTGATTTCTACCTTCGTCGATTTCAGCATCACGAAGAGCTCGGGAATTACTTTCGTCATCCCTTGCATACCATAGTTCATCATGAAGTTCTACTAACTTGGTGATGGTGACTAGAGAATTCTGTCAATCACTATTTTATCTGGAAGATAAACTCCCACTTGATTCAAGCGATTGTAGTACCCAGACAATCTGAGCACATGCTCACTAGTTGAGCGATTCTCCTCCATCTTTTTGCTATAGAACTTGTTGGAGATTTCATATCTCTCAACTCGGGTATTTGCTTGAAATATTAACTTCAACTCCTGGAACATCTCATATGGTCCATGACGTTCAAAACGTCTTTGAAGTCCCGATTCTAAGCCGTTAAGCATGGTGCACTAAACTATCAAGTAGTCATCATATTGAGCTAGCCAAACGTTCATAACGTCTGCATCTGCTCCTGCAATAGGTCTGTCACCTAGCGGTGCATCAAGGACATAATTTTTCTGTGCAGCAATGAGGATAATCCTCAGATCACGGATCCAATCCGCATCTTTGCTACTAACATCTTTCAACATAATTTTTCTCTAGGAACATATCAAAAATAAACACAGGGAAGCAACAACGCGAGCTATTGATCTACAACATAATTTGCAAAATACTATCAGGACTAAGTTCATGATAAATTTAAGTTCAATTAATCATATTACTTAAGAACTCCCACTTAGATAGACATCCCTCTAATCCTCTAAGTGATCACGTGATCCATATCAACTAAACCATGTCCGATCATCACGTGAGATGGAGTAGTTTCAATGGTGAACATCACTATGTTGATCATATCTACTATATGATTCACGCTCGACCTTTCGGTCTCCGTGTTCCGAGGCCATATCTGTTATATGCTAGGCTCGTCAAGTTTAACCTGAGTATTCCGCGTGTGCAACTGTTTTGCACCCGTTGTATTTGAACGTAGAGCCTATCACACCCGATCATCACGTGGTGTCTCAGCACGAAGAACTTTCGCAACGGTGCATACTCAGGGAGAACACTTATACTTTGATAATTTAGTGAGGGATCATCTTATAATGCTACCGTCAAACAAAGCAAGATAAGATGCATAAAGGATTAACATCACATGCAATCAATATAAGTGATATGATATGGCCATCATCATCTTGTGCTTGTGATGTCCATCTCCGAAGCACCGTGCTTGTGATCTCCATCTCCGAAGCACCGTCATGATCACCATCGTCACCGGCGCGACACCTTGATCTCCATCGTAGCATCGTTGTCGTCTCGCCAACTTATTGCTTTTACGACTATCGCTACCGCTTAGTGATAAAGTAAAACTATTACATGGCGATTGCATCTCATACAATAAAGCGACAACCATATGGCTCCTGCCAGTTGCCGATAACTCGGTTACAAAACATGATCATCTCATACAACACATTATATCACATCATGTCTTGACCATATCACATCACAACATGCCCTGCAAAAACAAGTTAGACGTCCTCTACTTTGTTGTTGCATATTTTACGTGGCTGCTACGGGCTTAGCAAGAACCGTTCTTACCTACGCATCAAAACCACAACGATAGTTTGTCAAGTTGATGTTGTTTTAACCTTCGCAAGGACTGGGCATAGCCACACTCGGTTCAACTAAAGTGAGAGAGACAGACACCCGCCGGTCACCTTTAAGCAACGAGTGCTCGCAACGGTGAAACCAGTCTCGCGTAAGCGTACGCGTAATGTCGGTCCGGGCCGCTTCATCTCACAATACCGTTGAACCAGAGTATGACATGTTGGTAAGCAGTATGACTTATATCGCCCACAACTCACTTGTTTTCTACTCGTGCATAGCATCAACGCATAAAACCTGGCTCTGATACCACTGTTGGGGAACGTAGTAATTTCAAAAAAATTCCTACGCACATGCAAGATCATGGTGATGCATAGCAACGAGAGGGGAGAGTGTTGTCCACGTACCCTCGTAGACCGACAGCGAAAGCGTTATCACAACGCGGTTGATGTAGTCGTACGTCTTCACGATCCGACCGATCAAGTACCGAACGTACGGCACCTCCGAGTTCTGCACACGTTCAGCTCGATGACGTCCCTCGAACTCCGATCCAGCCGAGTGTTGAGGGAGAGTTTCGTCAGCACGACGGCGTGGTGACGATGATGATGTTCCACCGACGCAGGGCTTCGCCTAAACTCCGCAACGGTATTATCGAGGTGTAATATGGTGGAGGGGGCGCCGCACACGGCTAAGAGATCTCAAGGATCAATTGTTGTGTCTCTGGGGTGCCCCCCTGCCCCCGTATATAAAGGAGCAAGGGGGAGGCAGCCGGCCAAGGGGAGAGGCGCGCCATAGGGGGGAGTCCTACTCCCACCGGGAGTAGGACTTCTCCTTTCCTTGTGGGAGTAGGAGAAGGGAAGGGGGAAGGAAAAAGAAGGAAGGGTGCGCCCCCCCTTCCCTAGTCCAATTTGGACCAGACCATGGGGAGGGGTGCGGCCACCTTTTGAGGCCTTTCTCTCCTTTCCCGTATGGCCCATTAAGGCCCAATACGAATTCCCGTAACTCTCCCGTACTCCGAAAAATACCCGAATCACTCGGAACCTTTCCGAAGTCCGAATATAGTCGTCCAATATATCGATTTTTACGTCTCGGCCATTTCGAGACTCCTCGTCATATCCCCGATCTCATCCGGGACTCCGAACTCCTTCGGTACATCAAAACTCAATAAAATTGTCATTGTAACGTTAAGCGTGCGGACCCTACGGGTTCGAGAACTATATAGACATGACCAAGACACGTCTCCGGTTAATAACCAATAGCGGGACCTGGATGCCCATATTGGCTCCCACATATTCTACGAAGATCTTTATCGGTCAGACCGCATAACAACATACGTTGTTCCCTTTGTCACCGGTATGTTACTTGCCCGAGATTTGATCGTCGGTATCTCGATACCTAGTTCAATCTCGTTACAGGCAAGTCTCTTTACTCGTTCCGTAACACATCATCTCACAACTAACTCATTAGTCACAATGCTTGCAAGGCTTATAGTGATGTGCATTACCGAGTGGGCCCAGAGATACCTCTCCGACAATTGGAGTGACAAATCCTAATCTCGAAATACGCCAACCCAACAAGTACCTTTGGAGACACCTGTAGAGCACCTTTATATCACCCATTTACATTGTGACGTTTAGTAGCACACAAAGTGTTCCTCTGGTAAACGGGAGTTGCATAATCTCATAGTCATAGGAACATGTATAAGTCATGAAGAAAGCAATAGCAACATACTAAACGATCGAGTGCTAAGCTAACGGAATGGGTCAAGTCAATCACGTCATTCTCCTAATGAGGTGATCTTGTTAATCAAATGACAACTCATGTCTATGGCTAGGAAACATAACCATCTTTCATTAACGAGCTAGTCAAGTAGAGGCATACTAATGACACTCTGTTTGTCTATGTATTCACACATGTATTATGTTTCCGGTTAATACAATTCTAGCATGAATAATAAACATTTATCATGATATAAGGAAATATATAATAATTTTTATTGCCTCTAGGGCATATTTCCTTCATGATTGACTTGCCCAATGATCGGCGAGCCATTTAGATTAAATGGATCTTCAAGAGGAAGACAGACGCTGATAGTAGTGTTACTATCTACAAAGCTAGAATTGTCACAAAAGGTTTTCGACAAGTTTAAAGTGTTGACTACGATGAGAGTTTCTCACTCGTATCTATGCTTAAGTCTGTCCGAATCATGTTAGCAATTGCCGCATTTTATGAAATCTGGCAAATGGATAAACAAAACTGCATTCCTTAATGGATTTATTAAAGAAGAGTTGTATATGATGCAACCAGAAGGTTTTGTCAATCCTAAAGGTGCTAACAAAATATGCAAGCTCCAGCGATCCATCTATGGACTGGTGCAAGTATCTCGGAGTTGGAATATACGCTTTGATAAGTTGATCAAAGGATATAGTTTTATATAGACTTGCGGTGAAGCCTGTATTTACAAGAAAGTGAGTGGGAGCACTACAACATTTCTGATAAGTATATGTGAATGACATATTGTTGATCGGAAATAATGTAGAATTATTCTGCAAAGCATAAAGGAGTGTTTGAAAGGAGTTTTTCAAAGAAAGACCTCGGTGAAGCTGCTTACATATTGGGCATCAAGATCTATAGAGATAGATCAAGACGCTTGATAAGTTTTTTCAATGAGTACATAGCTTAACAAGATTTTGAAGTAGTTCAAAATGGAACAGTCAAAGAAAGAGTTTCTTGCCTGTGTTACAAGGTGTGAAATTGAGTAAGACTCAAAGCCCGACCACGGCAGAAGATAGAAAAAGAATGAAAGTCATTCCCTATGCCTCGGCCATAGGATTCTATAAAGTATGCCATGTTGTGTACCAGATCTATTATATACCCTACACTGATTTTGGCAAGGGAGTACAATAGTGATCTAGGAGTAGATCACTGGACAGCGGTCAAAATTATCCTTACTGGAATAAGGATATGTTTCTCGATTATGGAAGTGACAAAAGGTTCGTCGTAAAGGGTTACGTCGATACAAGTTTTTGACACTAATCTAGATGACTCTAAGTCTCGGTCTAGATACATATTGAAAGAGGGAGCAATTAGCTAGAGTAGCTCCGTGCAGAGCATTGTAGACATAGAAATTTGCAAAATACTTACGGATCTGAATGTGACGGACCCGTTGACTAAAATTATCTCACAAGCAAAACATGATCACACCTTAGTACTCTTTGGGTGTTAATCACATAAGTGATGTGAACTAGATTACTGACTCTAGTAAACCCTTTGGGTGTTGGTCACATGACGATGTGAACTATGGGTGTTAATCACATGGTGATGTTAACTATTGATGTTAAATCACATGGCGATGTGAACTAGATTATTGACTCTAGTGCAAGTGGGAGACTGACGGAAATATGCCCTAGAGACAATAATAAAGTTATTATTTATTTCCTTATATCATGATAAATGTTTATTATTCATGCTAGAATTGTATTAACTGGAAACTTAATACATGTGTGAATACATAGACAAACAGAGTGTCACTAGTATGCCTCTACTTGACTAGCTCGTTGATCAAAGATGGTTATGTTTCCTAGTCATAGACATGAGTTGTCATTTGATTAAGGGGATCACATCATTAGGAGAATGATGTGATTGACTTGACCCATTCCGTTAGCTTAGCACTTGATCGTTTAGTATGTTGCTATTGCTTTCTTCATGACTTATACATGTTCCTATGACTATGAGATTATGCAACTCCCGTTTACCGGAGGAACACTTTGTGTGCTACCAAACGTCACAACGTAACTGCGTGATTATAAAGGTGCTCTACAGGTGCTTCCAAAGGTACATGTTGGGTTGGCGTATTTCGAGATTAGGATTTGTCACTCCGATTGTCGGAGAGGTATCTCTGGGCCCACTCAGTAATGCATATCACTATAAGCCTTGCAAGCATTGTAACTAATGAGTTAGTTGCGGGATAATGTATTACGGAATGAGTAAAGAGACTTGCCGGTAACGAGATTGAACTAGGTATTAAGATACCGACGATCGAATCTCGGGCAAGTAACATACCGATGACAAAGGGAACAACGTATGTTGTTATGCGGTCTGACCGATAAAGATCTTCGTAGAATATGTGGGAGCCAATATGAGCATCCAGGTTCCGCTATTGGTTATTGACCGGAGACGTGTCTCGGTCATGTCTACATAGTTCTCGAACCCGTAGGGTCCGCACGCTTAAAGTTAGATGACGGTTATATTATGAGTTTATGTGTTTTGATGTACCGAAGGAGTTCGGAGTCCCGGATGAGATCAGGGACTTGACGAGGAGTCTCGAAATGGTCGAGACGTAAAGATCGATATATTGGACGACTATATTCGGACATCGGAAAGGTTCCGAGTGATTCGGGTATTTTTCGGAGTACCGGAGAGTTACGGGAATTCGTATTGGGCCTTAATGGGTCATACGGGAAAGGAGAGAAAGGCCCCAAAGGGTGGCGGCACCCCTCCCCATGGACTAGTCCGAATTGGACTAGGGAGGGGGGTGCCCCCTTCCTTCTTTCTCCTTCTCCCTTCCCTTTTCCTACTCCAACAAGGAAAGGAGGAGTCCTACTCCTGGTGGGAGTAGGACTCCCCCCTTGGCTCGCCCTCCTCCTAGGCCGGCCGCCTCCCCCCTTGCTCCTTTATATAAGGGGGCAGGGGGGCACCCCATAGACACAACAATTGATCATTGATCTCTTAGCCGTGTGCGGTGCCCCCCTCCACCATATTACACCTCAATAATATCGTAGCGGTGCTTAGGCGAAGCCCTGCGTCGGTAGAACATCATCATCGTCACCACGCCGTTGTGCTGACGAAACTCTCCCTCAACACTCGGCTGGATCAGAGTTCGAGGGACGTCATCGAGCTGAACGTGTGCTGAACTCGGAGGTGCCGTGCGTTCGGTACTTGATCGGTCGAATCGTGAAGACGTACGACTACATCAACCGCGTTGTGTTAATGCTTCCGCTTTCGGTCTACGAGGGTACGTGGACAACACTCTCCCCTCTCGTTGCTATGCATCACCATGATCTTGCGTGTGCGTAGGAAATTTTTGAAATTACTACGTTCCCCAACACATCCTATGAAGACGCATTTTTCCGACTTGAGTTCGAGCTTTTCAGGTTGAAGTTTCTTGACATAAGCGTCGCATCCCCAAACTTTCAGAAACGACAGCTTAGGTTTCTTCCCAAACCATAATTCATACGGTGTTGTCTCAACGGATTTCTACGGAGCCCTATTTAAAGGGAATGCGGCAGTCTCTAAAGCATAACCCCGAAATGATACCGGTAGATCGGTAAGAGACATCATAGATCGCACCATATCTAATAGAGTGCGATTACGACGTTCGGACACGCCATTACGCTGAGGTGTTCCAGACGGCGTGAGTTGTGAAACAATTCCACATTTCCTTAAGTGCGTGCCAAATTCGTGACTCAAATATTCCCCTCCACGATCTGATCATAAGAACTTTATTTTTCTGTCACGTTGATTCTCAACCTCACTCTGAAATTCCTTGAACTTTTCAAAGGTCTCAGACTTGTGTTTCATTAAGTAGACATACCCATATCTACTTAAGTCATCAGTGACGGTGAGAACATAACGATAACCACCGCGAGCCTCAACACTCATTGGACCGCATACATCAGTATGTATGATTTCCAATAAGTTGGTTGCTCGCTCCATTGTTCCGGAGAACGGAGTCTTGGTCATTTTGCCCATGAGGCATGGTTCGCACGTGTCAAATGATTCATAATCAAGAGACTCCAAAAGTCCATCTGCATGGAGTTTCTTCATGCGTTTGACACCAATGTGGCCAAGGCGGCAGTGCCACAAGTATGTGGGACTATCATTATCAACCTTACATCTTTTGGCATTCACACTATGAATATGTGTAACATCATGATCGAGATTAAATAAGAATAAACCATTGACCAGCGGAGCATGACCATAAAACATGTCTCTCATATTAATAGAACAACCATTATTCTCAGATTTAAATGAGTAGCCATCTTGCATTAAGCGAGATCCAGATACAATGTTCATGCTCAAAGCTGGCACTAAATAACAATTATTGAGGTTTAAGACTAATCATGTAGGTAAATGTAGAGGTGACGTGCCGATGGCGATCACATCGACCTTGGAACCATTCCCGACGCGCTTTCGTCACCTCGTCCTTCGCCAGTCTCCGCTTATTCCGCAGCTCCTGTTTTGAGTTACAAATATGAGCAACCGCACCGGTATCAAATACCCAAGAGCTACTACGAGCGCTGGTAAGGTACACATCAATAACATGTATATCACATATACCTTTGGTATTGCCGGCCTTCTTATCCGCTAAGTACTTGGGGCAGTTCCGCTTCCAGTGACCGTTTCCCTTGCAATAAAAGCACTCAGTCTCAGGCTTGGGTCCATTCTTTGTCTTCTTCCCGGCAAATGGCTTACCGGGCGCGGCAACTCCCTTGCCGTCCTTCTTGAAGTTCTTCTTACCCTTGCCTTTCTTGAAACTAGTGGTTTTATTGACCATCAACACTTGATGTTCCTTTTTGATCTCCACCTCCGCTGATTCCAGCATTGAATATACCTCAGGAATGGTCTTTTCCATCCCCTGCATATTGAAGTTCATCACAAAGCTCTTGTAGCTAGGTGGGAGCGACTGAAGGATTCTGTCAACGACCGCATCATCCGGGAGATTAACTCCCAGCTGAGATAAGCGATTGTGTAACCCGGACATTTTGAGTATGTGCTCGCTGATAGAACTATTCTCCTCCATCTTACAACTGTAGAACTTGTCGGAGACTTCATATCTCTCGACCCGGGCATGAGCTTGGAAAATCATTTTCAGCTCTTGGAACATCTCATATGCTCCGTGCTGCTCAAAACGCTTTTGGAGCCCCGGTTCTAAGTTGTAAAGCATGCCGCACTGAACCAGGGAGTAATCATCACTACGCGACTGCCATGCGTTCATAACGTCTTGAGTTGCTGGGAAAACAGGTGCATCACCTAGCGGTGCTTCAAGGACATATGCTTTCTTGGCAGCTATGAGGATAATCCTCAGGTTACGGACCCAGTCCGTGTAGTTGCTACCATCGTCTTTCAGCTTGGTTTTCTCTAGGAACGCGTTGAAGTTGAGGGCAACATTAGCATGGGCCATTTGATCTACAAGACATATTGCAAAGATTTTTAGACTATGTTCATGATAATTAATTTCATCTAATCAAATTATTTAATGAACTCCCACTCAGACAAACATCCCTCTAGTCATCTAAGTGATACATGATCTGAGTCAACTAGGCCGTGTCCGATCATCACGTGAGACGGACTAGTCATCATCGGTGAACATCTTCATGTTGATCGTATCTTCTATACGACTCATGTTCGACCTTTCGGTCTTTCGTGTTCCAAGGCCATGTCTGTACATGCTAGGCTCGTCAAGTCAACCTAAGTGTATTGCGTGTGTAAATCTGTCTTACACCCGTTGTATGCGAACGTTAGAACCTATCACACCCGATCATCACGTGGTGCTTCGGAACAACGGACCTTAGCAATGGTGCACAGTTAGGGGGAACATTTTCTTGAAATTATTGCGAGGGATCATCTTATTTAGGCTATCGTTGTTCTAAGCAAATAAGATGCAAAAACATGATAAACATCACATGCAATCAAGTAGTGACATGATATGGCCAATATCATTTTGCTCCTTTTGATCTCCATCTTCGGGGCGCCATGATCATCATCGTCACTGGCATGACACCATGATCTCCATCATCGTGTCTTCATGAAGTTGTCTCGCCAACTATTACTTCTACTACTATGGCTAACGGTTAGCAATAAAGTAAATTAATTACATGGCGTTTTTAGTGACACGCAGGTCACACAATAAATTAAGACAACTCCTATGGCTCCTGCCGGTTGTCATACTCATCGACATGCAAGTCGTGATTCCTATTACAAGAACATGATCAATCTCATACATCACATATATCATTCATCACATCCTTTTGGCCATATCACATCACACGGCATATGCTGCAAGAACAAGTTAGACGTCCTCTAATTGTTGTTGCAAGTTTTTACGTGGCTGCTATAGGTTTCTAGCAAGAACGTTTCTTACCTACGCCAAAACCACAACGTGATATGCCAATTTCTATTTACCCTTCATAAGGACCCTTTTCATCGAATCCTATCCGACTAAAGTGGAAGAGACAGTCACCCGCTAGCCACCTTATGCAACTAGTGCATGTCAGTCGGTGGAACCTGTCTCACGTAAGTGTACGTGTAAGGTCGGTCCGGGCCGCTTCATCCCACGATGCCGCCGAATCAAGATAAGACTAGTAACGGCAAGTAAATTGACAAAATTGACGCCCACAACAACTTGTGTTCTACTCGTGCATAGAAACTACGCATAGACCTAGCTCATGATGCCACTGTTGGGGATCGTTGCAGAAATTAAAAAAAATTCTACGCATCACCAAGATCAATCTGTGGAGTTTGATAGCAACGAGAGGGGAGTGCATCTTCATACCTTTGAAGATCGCGACACGGAAGCGTTACACGAACGCGGATGAGGGAGTCGTACTCGTAGCGATTCAGATCGCGGTTGATTCCGATCCAAGCGCCGAACAACGGCGCCTCCGCGTTCAACACACGTGCAGCCCGGTGACGTCTCCCACGCCTTGATCCAACAAGGAGAGAGGGAGAGGTTGGGGAAGACTCCGTCCAGCAGCAGCACAACGGCGTGGTGGTGTTGGAGCAGCGTGGTACTCCGGCAGGGCTTCGCCAAGCTTCGCGGGAGAAGGAGGAGGTGTTGGGGAGGGGGAGGGCTGCGCCTTGGATGTGGTGCGGCTGCCCTCCCTCTACCCCTCTATTTATAGGGTGAAGGGGAAGGGGGCCGGCCCCCTCCAGATGGATCTAGAGGGGGGCAGCAGCCAGGGGGAAGGGGCTTGCCCCCCAAGCCAAGGGGGCGCCCCCTTTAGGGTCCCCCCAACCCTAGGCGCATGGGCCCTAGGGGGATGGCGCCCAGCCCACTTCGGGGCTGGTTCCCTTCCACAAACAGCCCATATGGCCCTCCGGGGCAGGTGGACCCTCCCGGTGGACCCCCGGAACCCCTTCGGTGGTCCCGGTACAATACCGATAAACCCCCGAACCCTTCCGATGACCGTATGATGACTTCCCATATATAAATCTTCACCTCCGGACCAATCCGGAACTCCTCATGACGTCCGGGATCTCATCCGGGACTCCGAACAACATTCGGTAACTGTCGGTGTCAAAACCGGTGGATCTCGGGTAGGGGGTCCCGAACTGTGCGTCTAAGGCGGATGGTAACAGGAGGCGGGGAATACAATGTTTACCCAGGTTCGGGCCCTCTCGATGGAGGTAATACCCTACTTCCTGCTTGATTGATCTTGATGATATGAGTATTACAAGAGTTGATCTACCACGAGATCGTAGAGGCTAAACCCTAGAAGCTAGCCTATGATTATGATCGATCTCGTCCTATGGACTAAACCCTCCGATTTATATAGACACCGGAGGGGGCTAGGGTTACACAGAGTCGGTTACAAGGGAGGAGATCTACATATCCGAATTGCCAAGCTTGCCTTCCACGCAAAGGAGAGTCCCACCCGGACACGGGACGAAGTCTTCAATCTTGTATCTTCATAGTCCAACAGTCCGGCCAAATATATAGTCCGACTGTCCGAGGACCCCCTAATCCAGGACTCCCTCAGTAGCCCCTGAACCAGGCTTCAATGACGATGAGTCCGGCGCGCAGATTGTCTTCAGCATTGCAAGGCGGGTTCTTCCTCCGAATACTCCATAGAAGATTTTGAACACAAGGATAATGTCCGGCTCTGCAAAACAAATTCCACATACCACCATAGAGAGTATAATATATCCACAAATCTAATTTGCTGACAACTTTTTGTAACGTGACATCACGCCATGGCCCGGTCATTATTCGAACAGTTTTTCTCAACCAGCCATTGCACGTGTTGCGAGGCGGTTTTCTTGGCACGTCGTGTCGAAGCAGAGATCGTGTTCCCCTTATCACGGGATTCTCATCAATACGGGTGTGGGTAACCCAATCGTGCCCGCTAGTATGACTCCTCGATTTTAGGCAAGTTCCAAACGGCCACGTGGAGGACGCTTGATATTCACCCTCTTTATAAAGGGGCCAAGGCCTGTCCTTTTCTTCTCGCGCTCGATCCTTCCCTTCCCCCACCTCGAGTTCCAACACCCAAGGCTCAGGCTAAGCGCTTCGGACCTTCAATCATGTCCGGATCCAACCTTCAAGGCCGGTGGATGGCCTCCTCTGTCACAGAGGAGGACATCAAGAAGCGAAGAGAAGCCAGGTATCTGACCGCCGAAATCTCGCACAGGCTGCCTGCTCAAGGGCAGGTCATCCCCACTCCCGAACCCAACGAGAGTGTCATATTTGTTTCCCACTTCCTCCGAGGGCTTGGCTTTAGTCTTGATCCCTTTGTTAGAGGGCTTATGTTCTATTACGGGCTCGATTACCATGATCTGGCTCCGGATTCCATCATTCACATCTCGTCGTTCATCGTCGGGTGTGAGGCCTTCCTCCGCATCACCCCACACTTCGGCTTATGGCTCAAGACCTTCAATGTGAAGTCGAAGATGATCAATGGGCGTCACGCAGAATGCGGAGGTGCCATAATAAGCAAAGGCGCCGATAACCCATGGCCAAAGGATTCCTTCCCGGAGATGTCCAGCTTATGGCAGCGGGAGTGGTTTTACATCACAGCTCCCCGAAGTACTAAGTGGGTAGCTGCCCCCGTCTTCCGTTCGGGCCCCCCGCCACAACTGGCGTCATGGGTCAACAAGGGGCTGGACTGGGGGCCAGTTAATGATGTGTCGACATCCAAGATCTCCTCAAGAGAGATGTCAGCCTCTCCGTATGTGGGAGTTCAACCCGGAAGGACCGCGAGCTATTCAGAAATTCTTCGGCGTGACGCTCGAAGGGATGTATGGATTGTTCTTCGGATCACGAATAAAGTGTCCGGACACCACCGAGGATGCGGGTCTAAGATGGAATCATCCAGGTACCCACGTAAGTAATTCTGCAGCCGAACACGCTGTCTTTTTATTCATCACAACATCATTCTGAAAAGTCGCTCTTTGACCAGGACTGGATAAAAAAGGCGAAGATGATCAGGTGTTCGCCCCCCCCTTCCCGAAGGCTCACCGTATCATGTACTAGCTAGGATGCTTGAGCACACACCTTATCAAGTGCCATCAGGGGAAGATAAAGGGAGGAATAAAGAAGCCGAGAGCGGGCCTCACGCATTACTCATCCAAACCGGGGGAATTAGTGTCTCCGCGAAGGAGGATAATCGGGGAGAAGAATCTAAAATCCCCTCTCCCCAAGGAAGGAAAAGGACCGCCTCTGAAGACTTGGAAACGAGGGTTTCCAAACGAGGGAAAAAACCTTCGCCAGGGGGCCCTGCCCCGGAGGGCATCCTTACTGCACCGTGCCCGCAAGGGGGTCAGCCTTCCGCCGAGCTGTAAGTGAACAGGGGTACTTTTGGTAGATATATCCTGCTTTGTCTCTAAGGACCATAACCGAGACGTATGTCTTGCAGTTCGGACCGTAGCCCTTCACGACAGAGTTCGTCTTCGGGGGATCTTCTTCCGGAGATGATGGAGAGCGAAACGCCTCCCCCTGTTTCCCCGCCTCATGAGGCAGACGACCCTGAGGTGTCGTCACGAAGGATTTCTCCTGATCTGCCAAGGCCGGAAGGTAACCCTTCGACCACCGGGGGTCCGGAGTATTCGGCTCCTAAGGAGAGCAATAGAAAGAGTCCAGGACTGTCCGGTGCACGACCGGACGCACTGATGGGTCTTCTGGAGCAAGCGGCTATCTCAGAGGCGCATCGTACTTTAATGGGTATGGTGGTTGAAAGGATTTCATCCGCCAAAAGTGGGTTGCATGAAGCTTTTATGAGCCTGCTAAAAGGCTTTGAGGTACGCAAAGTAATATAGATATTTTTGACGGTACCGCACACGCTAGGTGTGCCCTATATAGATAGTAGCCCCTGAGACTCTGGTTGCTATCCAGAGGCGGCAAACAGAGGATCATAGTCCCAGGAAATGATCATATTGCTCACATGTGCAGGCGGCTGAGGGTCCGGTGGCTGGCCGGGCTGGTGAGTTTGTCAAACTAAGGCGGCGGCTGGATGCGGCAGATGCTGACATTGTGCTTGTGAACAAGCAGCTTGACGAGGCACAGGGTATGTATTCTCCGGTGGTCAACAGATATTAAGAGGAGCATGATGCTAGTATCTATAACATGTTGTGACTGCAGATGGAGCTGCCGCCATGGAGACCCTTCGGGCGGAGCTTGCCCGAGCCAAGGAACAAGCCAGGAGAAGTGGTGCGGCTGCCCTAAAGGCGGCCGAAGAGTTAAGAGCCGAACAGGCTGCTCATCGCCAGAGCGAAGATAAAATAGCCAAGATGGCTATTGAGCTGAAGGATGCCGCCGACCGGTATGAGCTTCTTGAAAAGGAAAACCAAGCGAAGGCGGCGGACCTGAAGAAAGCCATGGTAGCAGCCAAGGAAACCTGCTCTAAAATCAGAGCGGCGAAGGAGGAGCTTCGTCAAGCCGGAGATATCACGGCTGGGAAGCCCTTTTTGCTGCGGACGAAGTTTGGAGATCCGAAGTATGCCCCTATGGATCAATTATGGAGTGATGCAGACGCGTACTTGGACTTGGCAACGAGTGCTGCTGATGCGACTGAGTTTTTCAAAGATCAAAAAGATCACGAAGTGGAAAAGTTGTTCTAGTCGCAGTTCAGTGCTCCAACGCGTCCACTGCTGTTAAATGAGCAAATGGCCGAGTGGGCTGAGCTCCATAGGTTGTCCGGGCTTGCCATGAGGTCTGTCGTGGATCATCTCTGGCCGGAAGGGCCAAGGCCGAATAGTTATTTTGGTTTAGTGCAATGATTCCTTGGTGTTGTGCCGCATATCGACGCTATAAGGAGGTCAGCGTGCATAGAGGGTGCGCGGATGGCTCTTGCCCGTGTTAAGACATACTGGGCAGAGATGGATGCCACCGCTATTGCAACCCGGGGTCCGGCCGTAGGCCAGGTCTCGGCCGAGCACTATTTGGAAGAAGTCCTAGAAGGCGCTCGTTTAATAGAGGCTCAATGCTCGAAGAGTATCATGTTCGAGTGACATGTATCCCAATTGTAAAAACAATGCTATTTGGATTATAAAGGTTGTGTTTATACTTTTGCCTGAAAGTATTATGATGCCTCCTATGCGGCCGTTTATGTATGTATATAACCTGAAAGTTTGCAGTCGTTGGCTTCAGCCCCCACGCATATAATGCGGGGGTGTTCGGAAAAGCGCGTATTCACACTTGATCCAACGTCTTGGTCCATTAAGGAGGTGATGGCGTGGCGAACAAGGCAATCGGACTATATAGCTTTAACACTTTCACTTAGCCATAGGAGTTTGATGGTGGGGCTACTATATAGACCCTGGTACTTCCGCGCTCATCCGAATACGGGCCGCGTACATACATGACCGGGAAACCGGCCCTTGGTTAATGCGGAGGAATCACGAAGATTCCGCTGACTCATTGAGTGGTTGACCAGTCTCGCGCTTTATCATGACAGTCAGTTTTTGGCTTTCTCTACTGAGGTGCTCGTCAAGATGAACCAGGGCACAATCGCAGTAGTTCTCCCGGTGCCACCTTAGCCGATAGAGCGGAACGTAAGGTAGCAAAACACGGGAGCCGGGCAAACCCAACTATTGACCAAAGACATGATTCGGAGCTGATGCATATAAGGCCAAACTCGCGACGCCGAACACTCCCTAAGGTATTCGGACTTTACAACATATACTGGGCTAAGTAACGCCCTCGATAATGAGCCCTGAATTTCCAGGTACGTGCATTAGTCTGACGTGACGAAATGCCAATAACGCCAGCATCCCTCTCGATTGTGTTGAGTATCCGGAGGGTATGAAACAACAAGAGACAGTAAAAAAGGTTTACGCAGGGTCTTAATCTAGAAAGAAACCTTTGAGCGGGGCCCTGCTGCACGTCTGCGCCTGTGTCTTCGTTGTGCCGTATCCTGGAAGGGTGTAGCACGATTATCATCTGTAAAAGAGAAAAAACCCATGTGAAAGTCTTCGTGCGAAAAAATTGGTTATTCTTAATGAACCATTAAAATGTAATCTAAATAGGGCCAAGCCGAACTGTAGTCCTTTTTACATGCGGGAAGCCCCTAGTACCACCTATGGGGGTATATCCATCGACCCAACCTCAGGTTTATCTAAGCTGTTACAGCTAGTGGTGCGTCGGACTCGTCTATCCATGTTCCGCGGTCTTGACGACCGATTGTTTATTCTGGGTGGAGAGGCCGTTCAGCGTTCGGCTGCTAGAGCCGCCACACATTCCTCCGCACGTAAGGAACGCTCTGTGGACCGGGCATCTTAAGCTTAAGGTAAGCGTAATGCGGTACTGCATTAAAACGAGCGAAGGCCGTTCTTCCGAGTAGTGTATGGTAGCCGCTTCGGAATGGAGCGATGTCGAAGGTTAATTGTTCGCTTCAGAAGTTGTCGGGAGAACCAAATACAACCTCTAGTACTAGAGAGCCCGTGGAGCGGGCCTCTGGGCCTGGTATTACTCCTTTAAAGGTAGTATTGCTTTGGCTGATTCTTGTCGGGTCTATCCCCATTTTGCGGACGGTGTCCTGATATATCAGATTAAGACTACTGCCGCCGTCCATAAGGACTCGGGTGAGTCGATTATTGGGTCCAGCACCAAGGCAGCCGATCCTCTGCGCCAGATACTAGTCGGGTGATCCCTGTGATCAAAAGTGATCGGGCAGGCCGACCAAGGGTTGTATTCGGGGGTGACGGGTTCCGCGGCATATACGTCTCGGAGTGCGCATTTGCGCCTCCACTTCGGTATGTGAGTAGCATGAATCATGTTCACTGTTTTGACCTCTGGTGGGAATTTTTTCTGTCCCCCGGTGTTTGGCTGGCGAGGCTCATCCTCGTCTTCACTTGGTGTATCCCTCCCCTTGTGTTCGGCGTTTAGCCTGCCGGCCTGCTTGAAGACCCATCATTCTCTGTTGGTGTGATTTGCAGGTTTGTCGGAGGTGCCATGAATCTGACATGATCTGTCTAGAATCTTGTTTAGGTTGGACGGTCCATCTCTGCTGCCTTTAAATGGCTTTTTCCGCTGACCGGGCTGAGATCCCCTGAATCCGGCGTTTACCGCCGTGTTGTCTGGGTTGTCTTCATTGTTTCGACGCTTGCTTTTATTGCGTCGCGGTTTCCCATTACCATCCCTGACTTCGGATGCGCCTGGGTCGCTGGTGCCGCTACGGGCCAGCCAACTATCTTCGCCCGCGCAGAAGTGGGTCATAAGGCTTGTTAGGGCTGCCGTTGTCCTCGGTTTTTCCTAGCCGAGGTGTCTGGCAAGCCATCGTCCCGGACACTGTGTTTGAAAGCTGCTAAGGCTTCGGCATCCGGGCAGTCGACGATTTGATTCTTCATAGTGAGAAATCTGTTCCAAAGCTTTCGGGCTGACTCTCCGGGCTGTTGAATTATACGACTTAAATCGTCTGCATCCGGAGGTTGGACATAGGTCCCTTGAAAATTAGCCCTAAAAGCATCCTCAAGCTCTTCCCAACTTCCAATTGAGTTTTCGGGGAGGCTTTTCAGCCAGTGCCGAGCTGGTCCCTTCAACTTGAGGGGCAGGTATTTAATGGCGTGGAGATCATCTCCGCGAGCCATGTGGATGTGAAGGATGAAGTCCTCAATCCAGACCCCAGGGTATGTCGTTCCGTCGTATGCCTCTATGTTCACGGGTCTGAATCCCTCCGGAAATTCGTGATCTAGCACCTCATCGGTGAAACATAGGGGGTGCGCGGCACCCCTGTATTTGGATGTGTCATGGCATTCTGACGGTTGTAGTGTTCGGTTTTGATTCCGAGCTGTTATTCGGTCAGTATAGCCGTTTGGTCGGCCATGATTCTGTGCCGGAGCGTGCTTCCTAGATCCGTAGATGGACCTGGTCATACCGGCTTTTTGGTGCAAGT
Organism: Triticum aestivum; assembly: GCF_018294505.1. NCBI lineage: Eukaryota > Viridiplantae > Streptophyta > Magnoliopsida > Poales > Poaceae > Triticum > Triticum aestivum. The sequence goes on along the minus strand of NC_057808.1, from coordinate 527,887,868 downwards.
CCTCACGTAAATCGTGTGCTGACTTATGTGCGGCATCATTAGCCGCCCTGTCGCGGCCACGGGGTGGTCGATCCGGCTGATCGGTCGTTTTATTTTTCGGCTGTATGGGCTCTAGAGCCTCGTCATCGAATTCAGGCAGTAGCTTGCGCTTTGGATAGCTCTTTGTGTGGCGACTGTCACCGTACTTTTCTTCGGTGTCAAGCACTTTGTTCCATCTACTGATGAGTGTATTTTGCACGGCCTTAAGCCTTTGCTTCTGCTTCTTCAGACTCCTCGCGGTGGCAATAAGCCTTCTGTGGAGGTTCTCTTGTTCCAAGTGCCTTTCCGGGATGATGTGTGCATCGTCGTCCGGACTATTCTCCTCTCCGGAGACAGGTTGATGAGCTTTACCCTCGGCGTCGCCGTGATCGGACAGCGGCTCCATACTATGTTCGCCGTCCGCTGGCTCATCCTGCTTTGTTGTTGGGTCTCCGTGGTCGTCGTTTCCTTTGGGGTCGACCGGGGTATTATTCTTTCTTGCGCTGTTATCGCTGTTTTTGCTGGCGCGGGATTTGGAGCGGCGCCTACGTCGTCGCTTTGGTTTCTTATCGAGGGGATTATCCTTCGCTGCATCCTTCCGTTCCTCGTCATTGTCTTCTTTGGGTGTATCCACCATGTATATATCGTGTGATGAAGTGGCTGTCCAGCGCCCTGCGGGCGGTGGTTCCTGTTCCTCTCCTGCATCGTCGTCCATACCGTCGATGTCTTCGGAGTCGAAATCAAGCATGTCGGTTAAATTGTCGACAGTGGCTATTAAGTGGGTGGTGGGTGGGGCACGAATTTCTTCGTCGTCCGCTTCCCACTCGAGCCGGACACAGTTCGGCCAAGGGCCTCCTGACAAGGAGAGAGATCTTAATGAGTTTAGTAAATCGCCCAGGGGCGAGTGCTGAAAGATATCCGCGGAGGAAAACTCCATGATCGGTGCCCAATCAGATTCGATAGGCAAGGACGCAGGTGGTTCAGAGCCCGTGGCCGGGGACGAATCCAAGGGTCCGGCAACACAGGTCTCATAGGAGGTGAAGTCAGTATTCGGCTCTATCGCCGCTGAGTGTGCGGCCTCCGTGGCTGGGTCTATCCACCCGTCTTCGGACGGCACGATCTGCTCCGGATGGAGGACCGGAGTAGCGACAGGTGTGATCTCCCGAACATCGTCCGACAGCAGAGCTAAGTCGTGCTCGTCGTGACTGTGTGGCACGCCTGCCATGGGCTCGAATCCGTCGAAGGTCAAGTCTCCGTGGATGTCGGCAGTATAGTTTAAGCTTCCAAACCTGACCTGACGGCCAGGGGCATAGCTCTCGATCTGCTCCAGATGGCCAAGCGAGTTGGCCCGCAGTACGAAGCCGTCGAATACGAAGATCTGACCGGGAAGAAAAACCTCACCCTGGATCGCATCGTTGCCGATGATCGAAGGAGCCATCAAGCCTAATGGTGACGGCACAGTGGAACTCTCAATGAAAGCACCAATGTCGGTGTCAAAACCGGCGGATCTCGGGTAGGGGGTCCCGAACTGTGCGTCTAAGTTGGATGGTAACAGGAGGCGGGAAATACAATGTTTACCCAGGTTCGGGCCCTCTCGATGGAGGTAATACCCTACTTCCTGCTTGATTGATCTTGATGATATGAGTATTACAAGAGTTGATCTACCACGAGATCGTAGAGGCTAAACCCTAGAAGCTAGCCTATGATTATGATCGATCTCGTCCTGCGGACTAAACCCTCCGGTTTATATAGACACCGGAGGGGGCTAGGGTTACACAGAGTCGGTTACAAGGGAGGAGATCTACATATCCGAATTGCCAAGCTTGCCTTCCACGCAAAGGAGAGTCCCACCCGGACACGGGACGGAGTCTTCAATCTTGTATCTTCATAGTCCAACAGTCCGGCCAAAGTATATAGTCCGGCTGTCCGAGGACCCCCTAATCCAGGACTCCCTCAGTAACCACGTACAAACTTTCCCTATAACCCTAGCGTCATCGAACCTTAAGTGTGTAGACCCTACGGGTTTGGGAATCATGCAGACATGACCGAGACATCTCTCCGGCCAATAACCAACAGCGGGATCTGGATACCCATGTTGGCTCCCACATGTTCCACGATGATCTCATCAGATGAACCACAATGTCGAGGATTCAATCAATCCCGTATACAATTCCCTTTGTCAATAGGTACGTTACTTGCCCGAGATTTGATCGTCGGTATCCCAATACCTCGTTCAATCTCGTTACTGGCAAGTCACTTTACTCGTTCCATAACACATCATCCCATGACCAACCCCTTAGTCACATTGAGCTCATTACGATGATGTCTTGCCGAGTGGGCCCAGAGATACCTCTCCGTCATACGGAGTGACAAATCCCAGTCTCGATTCGTGCCAACCCAACAGATACTTTCGGGGTTACCCGTAGTGCACCTTTATAGCCACCTAGTTACGTTGTGACGTTTGGCACACCCAAAGTACTCCTACGGTATCCGGGAGTTGCACAATCTCATGGTCTAAGGAAAGGATACTTGACATTAGAAAAGCTCTAGCAGACGAACTATACGATCTTTGTGCTATGCTTAGGATTGGGTCTTGTCCATCACATCATTCTCCTAATGATGTGATCACGTTATCAATAACATCCAATGTCCATGGTTAGGAAACCGTAACCATCTATTGATCAACGAGCTAGTCAACTAGAGGCTCACTAGGGACATATTGTTGTCTATGTATTCACACATGTATTACGATTTCCGATTAACACAATTATAGCATGAACAATAGACAATTGTCATGAACAAGGAAATATAATGATAACCATTTTATTATTGCCTCTAGGGCATATTTCCAACATGGACGTCACCGAGCTGAACGTGTGCTGAACGCGGAGGTGCGGTACGTTCGGTACTCGATCGGTTGGATCGTGAAGAAAGTTCAACTACATCAACCGCGTTGTCAAAAGCTTCCGCTTATGGTCTATGAGGGTACGTTGACACAATCTCCCCTCTCGTTGCTATGCATCTCCTTGATAGATCTTGCGTCTGCGTAGAAATTTTTTTGTTTTCCAAGCAACGTTTCCCAACACCGGCTGCGGAAGCTACTGCCGAAGAGGACTGTGCTCCAGGTCTTGCTCGTGAGGGAAACACGCGCAAGGGACTCGGCTTGGTGCGGCGTGATGCGGAGGAAGATTATCTCCATGATATCATCGGATAGGGTCGGTATTCGCCACGGCTTGGTGGGTGGAAGGGCCATCTCTCTCGTCGGCAGCACGGAGTGGATCTGGAATTGGATGGAAATGGCGGTGGAGTGAGGAGAGGGCGGAGTGAGGAGAGGGCGGCGGAGTGAGGAGTAGAGAGGAGGTGGGTAGGTTTAGGTCTGAAATAGTGTGGCTGTAGTTATGGGCCGATTTGAGCTCTAAGTAGATTTGGGCTACTCCTTTTCGCTCGATTGCTCCACGGACACCTCCCTCGCTCGCTCGATCGTTCGTTCACACTTTGCTAGTTGACTATTCGGACCGCTTCAACCATTGACCGTTTGATCCCGTGGGCCGTTGACTTTAAAAAATACAAAATCTAGATGCATTTGAAAAAAGTACGTGGGTTTTATAAAGTTCGTGAATTTCAAAAAAATACTTCAAAAATATCTCAAACTCGAAAAATGTTCACGAATTTGAAAAATGTTCACAAATTTGAAAAAAGTTCATGAATTTAAAAGAGCTCGTGAATTTTGAAAAAGATCAAGATTTGAAGAAAGTTCATCGATTTTGAAAAAAAAGTTCACAAATTTGAAAAAAGCTCGCGCGTTTTGAAAAAGTTCATCGACTTGGAAAACAAAATTTCACAAATTTGAATAAAGTTCGCGGTTTTTGATTTTTCTTTCATAAATTTAAAAAATGTTTGTGGAGTTGAATATATTCATGCATTTGAAAAAGTTCATGCATTCGAATTCTTTTTGTGAATTTGAATATACCAAAAATTTACGCACGTGCGCTTCCATTTGTACGTCAGCCATCACGTCACGTCAGTGCATGCTGACATGTCAGTCCCTGGCCCACACTTTACCAAAATGTGGCCGTTGGGACCGGCTGTCAGAAGGTGAAGTAGGCCCATGTTGTTACTTCATGATTCAAAGTTTTCCTTCTGGTAGAAGCCCATATTTGTAGTGGGCTTGCTCGCTCGATCACTCCCCGGAAAGCTCCATCACTCAATCGATCGTTCATTGTCACCCTGCCCGTCAACTATTTGACCCCTTTAAACATTGACCATTTGACCCTGTCGGTCTTTGAACTTTTTAAAAAAAATGATTTTTTCATGCATTTGAAAAAATTCATGAATTTAAAAAAACACAAATTTATAAAATGTCACAAACTCAGAAAATGTTCATGAATTCAAAAAAAAGTTCATGATTCAAAAGTTCACAAATTTGGAAAAAAAAAGAAGTTTGTGGATGTGAAAAAGGTTCATTGATTGTGGGAAAAAGTAAAAAAAAAAGCAAAAGGTTCACAAATTTGGAAACAGTTCATCGATTTTAAAAATAAAGTTCACCAATTTGAATAAATTTTGCAGATTTTGAAAACAAAACATAAATTTAGAAAAATGTTTCTGGATTTGAATATATTTATGCATTAGAAAAAAGTTAATAGATTTGAAAAAGGTTCAAAATTTTGAAAAAATTCATCCATGTTGAAAAAGGTTAAATGTTTTGAAAAAATGTTCATGAAATTTGAGAAAAAGTTCTAGAATTTTAAAAACTTCAAAATTCAAAATGGTTCACGAATTTGAAAGAGTTCATGAGCTGGAAAAAAGTTCATGCATTTGAAGAAAAAGGAAAAAGAAAAGAAAATAGAATAGGAAAAAGAAGAAAAATCAAACAAAAACCAGACCATAAAAACTAGAAACAAAAAAACATACCAGAATCTTCTGGAAGCTTCCCAAAACCGGTTGGGAGCTTCAAACAAACGCGCGTCCGTATATGGGCCTGCCAACTAAATCTATCAAAGTGAACAGGGGTGTGCGCCAGTTTGCAGTTTTGCCTGTAACTGGCGCTACATGTCAACAGGTGTAGAATAGGATTTAGGTAGGTTTACGTCCAAAATGCTGGATGGATTCTTGGCAGATTTGGGCTCTGGACCCTCGCTGTTCTAAGCGAGCCCATACTTTGAAGGGGAGGACTGTGGCACGAGGGTCACTTGTGGCCAAACGCCTATTTGGCGCCTTAAACATCGTTTAGAGTGCATTTTGCTAACTAGCGCACACCCCCACACAGCACTGGTATCTAAATGGGTCGGGCCATGTAGGATTTTTTTCAACTGTTTGCTCATATTCTTTTGTTTATTTTCCTTTTCTATTGTTCATATTTTTTATTTGTAGTTTTCCTTTTTCTTTCTTGTTTTAGTTTTCATTTTTATCAAATTCATGAATCTTTCCCAAATCCGCAAACATTTTTTCAAATTTGAAAACTTTTTCTAATTTTTGTGAACCTTTCATTTCAAATTCGTGAACTTTTCCCAAAGTTTGTGAACTCTTTTCAAATTATGACTTTTTAGAAAGAGCTGCAACCATTTTTCCAACTTCATGATTTTTTTTTCATACACTTTCCAAATTATGAACTTTTCCACGCCTTGAATTTTTTTTCAAATTCATGAACTTTTCTCAAATGATGAACTTTTTTCCAAATTTTATAAACTTTTCCCAAATTTGTTGAACATTTTTCAAAGTTATTGTTCTTTAAAAAAATTGATCTTTTTTCCCTTTTTCAGAAAAGTCAACGGTCTACTCTTTGTGGTCAACGGTCACTGCTGGACTGGTCAATGATCGCAGGCCCACCAGTTGAGCAATTTTTAAGAAAACTCAGTTGGGTTGGCTTATACTCTCCCGTGTGTGAGCGTCAGTTACCCTAATTGGCGCCAAAGGCGCCAATAAGGGGCTCTCCAAGTGGCCCTTGAAACTGCCATCCATGTGATTATGGGCGTATGGCGTTCAATGGCCATAACCCTTTTCCTTCCCAATATACATGATGAAAACTTTGTGATAGTTACTTCGTTGAGAGAGGGAGAAAGATGGTCTTAAAAAGAAAGTGATGATGATTTAGTCAACATTCTCATGAATTTTGAACGTATAAACTTGAGTAAATTTGTATTTATATGACTATAGAGGTTAGATATCTCTACCAAGATATTTAAATATACAAGCAGGGATATATACACAATATATCATGCGAGTATGAAAAATAATTCATGTGTGGTTTTGTGTTTTCTAATTTTTTCACACAATTATTGTATTGATTGTACATATCTTTTACAGGCATATTGTATCAAAATATAAAAGTAATATAACTTTGACTACAAGCAGTGTTCAGATTTAGCAAGGTGAATGTTCTTTTTAGTGATACATATTACAAATATTTCACAGAAGAGCACTTATAAATATTTAATAATGTCACCATCTATTGAACTATCAAAAGGAGGTTACCGGTAATATATATTAACTACAATTGTGGTTTGACTAGATAAAAGAGTATGGATAAGTATAAAAGTATGGTATAAGGGCCTGCACTGAGGGCTTACCCTACTACTCGACGCTAACACTAAGATACGTGGCTCGTGTTTGTGGTGCTAATGTGCTAGAAGGGTGGTAAATGTGACAGGGACGAGGGGTCGTCCAACTTCGTTTGGAGGGGAAGGCATGGGACAAAGCACATCGACAAGGCCAACCGGGGCACATATGGCGAGTTGTTCTACCTAGGGAGGTGCTCGTCCCTCTTCTGTGACTCTTTGTCCTTCTTGCAACCAAACTTGCGACCATGGCTGGGAGCCTTGTACGCCTCGAGTGAAGCGTGTAGGGAGTGAAATGGCCCTTCAGATGGGTCGATTGAAACCTCTCCTCTTCATTGTCCTAGTTATGTAGATGGGTGAGCGAACTGCTTGTCGTGCTAGATTTTGTCGAGGATGTTGAGTAGCAGTAGACCAATGACCACCATTCACCCAACGAAATAAAATTGAAACTTGCAAAGGGTTTTGCCACTCTACGAGGGTAATCGTCACCGTCTACACTACTACACTAAATAATTTGCCTTCATCGTGACACAACAACATTTATAAATATCCAATCAACATTTTGGACCACCAGCAACGAAAATCATGCGTCAAACCAACTCCGCTCACTTCCCATAGTTGTTTCCACACAATTATTGTTTCCAACAAATTCAAGGCAGTCGGTCTGTCAAACCATTAGTTCTCAGCCCCCAAAAAATATCCCCCTAAGGACGGAAAAGTTGCATAAACACAGGCATTGTCAGGTTTAGAAAAATCCAGATACAAACACGAGCGATTATCTTGAATGTGTTACGAGATGAGCGGTACATTGACTACATCAGGCTCGCACATATATTGTCATTCATCACTTCGGCCGGACAACCGATGCTCTATTCAACCCCAAAGGTATCACCACTCTTGTTGACCGTTGCAAACCCGGGACATACAACTTGCATGTGCCTTGTAGAGAGATGACAATGAGTCGGCGGGATGGGATCCCAATCAGAGAACATGTTGACTGTGATATGTCTCCGCGGCTTCACATGAATATGCCACGAGGGTGTTGACGACTCAGTGTCGGAGTATGTGATTGCGAGGAACCTCTTTCCAAACGCGAGTGGGGCAAATTTGACAATTTTGACCTGTGGATGAAATCATTTCACAAGATGAACTGTCTTTAAAAAAATTTCACTCAGCTGACCTTTTTTAGTGGCGCCCGACACGAAGGCGCCACACTACACTGTGCAGCGCCTCACAGATAGGTGCTACACGCCTGGCTAGCTCGTAGGCGCTGCACATTGACTTAGTAATTTTTAGGCAGTCCGAGGTGCGACGCTGGTCAGGCGTGTAGCGCCTATCTGTGAGGTGTTGCACAGTGTAGTGTGACGTCTTCGTGTCGGGTGCCACTAAAAAAGGTCAGCTGAGTGATTTTTTTTAAGAGCAGTTCATTCTGCGAAATGATTTCATCCACAGGTCAAAATTGTCAAATTTGCCCGCGAGTGGCAATCAACCTTCTTGAATGTGGCTATCATTAATTGCTCGCTCACTTGAAGGCTGGGTACACCCAGGAAGCTGCGGCCCTCGCTTTCTTACTAGTGGCTGGGGCGCGCTCTGGGCGCGCCTCCTATGCGTTTCTGTGTGTATCAATCTAGCTTGTGTATTTGTGAAAGTGCATATTTGATCCAGAGAAGCACAATTGTTAAAATATGAATACTGTTCAGACGACATGCGGATAATTGGAAGCTAAGATGGAAAAAAATTGAGGGTGTATCCATACGACCAAACAGTGAAAAAAAAGCAGCAGATTTGATTCATAATTATAAATTGGTGATCGAGATTTATCAGGATAACATGATTAATTCAGCACCTAAATACGACAATATGCTTGACCGAGATACAACGACAGTAAAAATACATGGTCTATGTTCTCGAAATAACCGTGTCACCTGTATCATCTCTATGAGCAAACATAGATAGCAACGTTATACACACATAAATCACCCGCAAAAAAAAAGGTTATACACATAAATGTTCAGTGAAAGGAGCTAACAACTATTCGCTGCATACCACGGCTGAATTATCAAATTTCATATACAAGCAAGGAAGCTAGCATGACATAGTTTAGCTCTTCAGTAAAAATGAATGTAAACAGAGTGATATGCGGTGGTCATCAGTGAAATGAATGTTGGCTTTTGCAGAAGAACAATGGCTCTATAGGTTTTTAGGAGCTTCAGCAAGTGAATGAAGCAATACGAATTTTAAAAAGTAGGCGTGCAAATTATAGTGGATCAAACAGAGCAACCCAATATTTTTGCAAAATAGAAAACAACAGAGCAACCCAACATTGTTGTATTTATGGATTTGGATCTATCGGAGTGTGGAGCAAGTATATAGAAAGAACAAGAACACAACAGCTGAGTTGTGTCATTTGATACATGTGAATTATCAAATTTCATCATTTCTTGGCACTGAAATATTCAAAAAGAACATACCAGCTGGAGACCTGACTATAGAGAAATGAAGCTCACTTCGAAAGAACGCTCATGCCTGACAAAATAAGAACAAAGAGCACTCATTTCGTGTGGTAAATCAAAAAAGGAGAAGCTTCCCTGATTTTCATGTCTACATCGCTAACTTTCAGGATTTGAACATCAACCTGTTCTAGAAAGCCCACATCCTAGTTTTTATTACACGATTCGCAAATCCAAATACTTTCTTTGGTATGTATGCAGCGCGCTCACCTTCCTCCCGCTCATGGAGGCCGACGCCGTGGCGCCGGACCTCGTGCTCTTCTCCAACCTCATCCACCTCGCTCGCCCTCTGCGCCGGCGACGCGCCCAAGGCGCTCGCACTCTTCTCCAGCCTCCGCGCCGCGGGGATCAGGCCCGACCTCAAGGCCTACAACGCCGCCATCGCCGCCTACTGCAAGTCCGACCTGCTCCGCGACGCCAAGCGCCTGCTGCTCCACGACGTCCCCGCCGACGGCGTGGCACCCGACGCCGAGTCCTACGCCCCGGTCCTCGCCGCGCTCGCGCGACGTGGCCGGCAACTCGCGGCGGTCTCGCTCTTCTCGCACATGCGCGCCGTGGCGCGCTCAAGCCCGACCTCTCCATCTTCAACATCGTGCTCAACGCGTACGGGCAGCTGGACCTCGCGCGCGACGCCGACCGGCTCTTCTGGTCCATGCGCCGGGCCGGTGTGCCGCCGAGCGTCGGCACGTACAACACCATGCTCCGCGTGTACGGCGACGCCGGGCTGTTCGGGGAGGCGGTTCACCTATTCGGCCTCATGTGCAGCACCGCCTTCGCCCTCCGACGGCGGCAGCAACGGCGTCGTCAGCCCCAACGTGATGACGTACAATACAACACCATGATCGCCATCCACGGCAAGGCGCTGGAGGACGACAAGGCCAGGAGCCTGGTGCGGCAAATACAGGCCAGCGGCATCAAGCCCAACGCCGTCACCTACTCCACCGTCCCGTTCATCTGGTTGAAGGCCGGGAAGAGCTCGACCGCGCCGCGAAGCTCTTCGAGAAGCTGCGGGAGTCCGGCACGGAGATGGACCCGGTGCTGTACCAGACGATAGTGGTCGCGTACGAGCGCGCCGGGCTTGTCTCACAGTCCAAGCGACCGCTGCGCGAGCTCAGAGACCCGGACCAGGCCATCCCCAAGGACACGACCATGAAGCAGCGCCGGGCGGGTGGAGGAGGCCGCGTGGCTGTTCGTACAACAAGCATGGACGGAGGGAGGTGGTAGTAGGGCGCCTGCACTTGTCGTAGAGGACGGAGAAGCCGCCGGATCGCAGCAGTCGGCTCTTCCTCCACTCCCCCGCCGCCGCTGCGTGGCCTGGCGTAGGGTCTAGTCGAGGATGGTGCTTCTCTCGCGGTCCTCACGGCGGGTCCTCAGATCCGGCGACACTGAGGAAGAGAAACGATCCCCGCCAGCACCGTTCGTGAGAGAAGCGGCAACCTCACCCCACGCTCACCTGCTTCTCCCTCGTCCGTCATGGGAACATGGCGGCATGGCGCCCATTATACCGCGGCCACCCGTTCGTGCAAGGGGGTCTCCGTGGGATTTGGGGTGGCTAACAGCATCTCCAACAGCCGCGCTACGCGCCGCGCGCTAAAAACTAGTTTGCTACGCGCCGTTCGTCCGGTTTTGTGCGGCCGTCAGCGCTGGCTCCAACAGCCGCGCTAAAATGCAGCCAGCGCGCGCCGCTCCAGCAGGGTGCAAAAAATACAGCGCGCGCGACTCGCCGGGATATTGCATATATGGTATTTTGGACACAAAATGGATTTGAAAACATTCAAAATGCAATGAACATGACATATAAAATTTCACATAAACAAGTTGATGAATAAAAATTCATGCCCACAAGTTCAAAATCATGCCCACAAGTTTATCCAACCAAGTTCAAAATGCAAACCAAGTTCAAGACACAAACGAAAGACACATCAATCCTCGTCCTCGTCTTCGTCCTCATCTTCGGAGACGATTCTGCCTCCTCCGAAGATGATTCTTCCTCCTTCTCCTCATCGCGCACCGCATCACGTGAAGCTCCGACGGTGTTGGCAAGATCTTCAACGGCATCTTCATGGGCATGTGTGTGAGGAGGCACATCGAAAGACATTCCGCCCATGGCGGCCGGAGGTGCACCCATGCCTCCCATGAGAGAAGCAAAACTGATGCCTCCTATGGCGGCCATAGCGTCGGGGGGTGCTCCAAAGCCACCCATGCCTCCCATGGCACCTAAACCGCCCATGGAACCTCCGAAGCCACCCATGCCACCCATGGCGCCGAGGCCACCGCCACCCATTGCACGAATCATGGCTCTTTTTTGGATCAAGACTTCTTCACGTGAAAGATTGACAAACTCCTTTTGCGCCTCATTGAGGTTAGATGTGTCCAAGAAGAACAAGTGCTTCTCCCATTCCAACAATCTTGTTCGCTCCTCATTGCTCACCTTCCTCTCCTCCAAAGCCACCTTCCTCTCCTCGGCCGCCACCCTCCTCTCCTCGGCCGCGGCATCTTGGTTCCTTGCCATTTTCCTCACCTCGTTGCCTTCTTTTCTTGCCTTCACAATAGCTTCCATAGCATTTTTGAGCTCATCATCTCCTTTCCTCTTCTTCTTTTCTTTTGCGTCTTTCTTGCACCCATCCGGTCGTTTTGGCTTAGAGTATGAAACTGAGTTGGGTGTGGGGCTTCTTTTGTCGTCATCACTTGATGCATCATCCTCCTCCTCGTCATCATCACCATTCAACTCAATTGTTCGCTTGCGTTTGTTGCTCAAATGCAAATCATCCAAATCTTCACGCTTCTTCCATTTCTCATCATCCTTCAACGCGTTATAGCAATGAGGCAAGGTAAAGACCCTTCCTTTCTTGATCTTCCCCTTCTTGGTTTTCCTCTCCTCTTCTTTGAACAAGTTTTGTGCAATGTGGTACTACATGAAAACAAAGCAAGTTAGCACTTCGAACACCAACAACAAGTATGATGAACATGTATGAAATGCCACTTACTCTATCGTCCTCATTTGTGCCACTTGGGTTCAACTTGTCAACCGCCTTTTGACAGACCGCCCACCTTTGACAATCCGAGTTGATTGTCGACCACCGGGATCGAAGTGATCTCTCGGAGCGGTCAATTCCACTCACGTTGTGAAAATCATAGTGTTCTTTCATCCGCCCCCAATAAGCATCTCTACTTTGATCACCTCCAACGGATGGATCCCTCGACACTTGCAACCAAGTATTGCATAGTAAGATGTCATCGGCGTTGGTGTAATTGCCCGCTCTTCCTATCGGCGCGTCGACAATGCCCTCACCCTCCTCGTCCACCTCGAACTCATGGTCTTCGAAATGCATGTCATTGGTTTGAGACCAATGCGAATTGTTGGAGCCAACACCCATAGTTGACATGTATGCATCATCGTTGAGACTAGAAAGTTTTTTGAACAATGCGAATAAGCTATCTATATGAATGCATTCAAAAAATAACAAGAAAAGAAACGTTCAAAAAAAATTTACCTTGGGGGCATTTCGTCGAACACGTTGTGCGCGTCGGCCGCCGGCTCAACGAGTGAGCTCGCCGGCGCTTCGGTAGCCGCCGCGCCCGTCACACGCCCTGCAAGCTTCTTCCTCCTCGCCTTCGAGGTGTCGGAGCCGTCCGCCGCCTTGTTCTTCTTCGCCGATGCCTTGCCCTTCTTTGGCTGTGCCACACTGGGGAGCTTCGAGGGGGGGGGGCGGCGGCTCGGGGCGGCGCCGGCGCGACGCCACCCGCCGCCGAGGTCATCCGTGGCGGCATGAAGAGGCCGCGCACGAGGCCGATGGTCGGAGGAGCTCCGGTGGAGGCGAGGCCAACGCCCCCCGCGCTAGGGTTTGCGGCGGCGGCGGTGGAAGGGTCGCGGCTATAGGATGGGGTGAGCGGGGTGCCGGCGCGTGCGTCCATGGGGTGCAGTTCGCCGGCGCCGGCGCGCGCGGGGCGTAGGAGGCGGAGAGGAGAGAGTGCGGCGTGAGCGCTCGAGTGTGCCGTGCGCGGAAGCGGGCGCCCCAAATACACCGCGCGAGATAGCGAATCGGACAACGCGCCCAACTCCTTATACCGCACGCGCGGTTATCGCGCGCCCGCTGGAGACACCCGGCGGGTTGCGCGCGCGCTAAAATGGCCAAATTTGCGGCGCGGCGCTTGTTTAGCGCGGCTGTTGGAGATGCTCTGAGCATCTCCAACAGCCGCGCAACGCGCCGCGTGCTTAAAACTCATTTGACGCGCGCCCTTCGCCTGGTTTGGCGCGGCTGGCAGCGCTGGCTCCAGCAGCCGCGCTAAAATTGAGCGCGCGCGTAGCTCCAACGGCCACGCTAAAATGCAGCGCGCGCTAAACATTGCGTACATTTTTTTAATAAAAACGATAAATAAAATTCATAGATAAAGACGATACATAGATATTTTACATGGTTCCATAGCATAGATAGATTAAAAAACTACGGTGCAACGACATAAAAAAACTACTAGATAGTGCAACTACAGCCTACTCTCAATCGTCATCATCATCGTCATCCTCGCTGGTCTGGTCCGAGGTATCGAGCCACATGTCCTCCCAACGGTCATCATCAGACGAAAAGATCGTCTGCCCACCATTTTGAGCGATTTCGCACTGTGATAACGCCAGGGCCTTCCGCCGACGTCTGTCCAACCGCTCCGCGCGACGCTTTGCCGTCTGCTCCTCGCGGCGCCTTGCCCAGAAGGCTTCCTCGTTGGCGACGTCCTCCGGGTGGCGCCGGCGCCACTCCGCCATGGCCCGCTCGTCCTCCTCGGCGACGAGGAGGCGGCGCTGCCGCCGAGCGTGCTCCGCACGGTCCTGGTCCGTGGTAAGACGAGGCGGAGGGGCGACGTCCTGCGCCTGCTGGCGCGTGTGGACATCCTGGAAGTTCATCTGCTGTAGGCGTGTGCGGCCTCGTACGAGGTCTGGAACGTACCGAGGCCGAGCTGGACGTCGCCGGACCGGATCTCGACGGAGTACCAGCCGTTGGGGCGCTGGCGGACGCCGCGGTAGCCCGACGCTCCTTGGCGGCGCGGCGGCATGGTGGCGCGGCGGTGGCAGGGCGCTGGAGCAGCGAGGAGAGGAAGCGGTGGAGGCGCTGGAGCGGCGAAGAAGCTACGAGGCGTGCGTGGCAGTGTGGATAGGCGCGTGGCGAGCGCCGCAATTTATAGGCGCGCCGAAAGCGGCGCGCCAAAAGTAGCGCGCGAGCTGCCGCCCTTTCCCGCGCACGCAATTGTTTCCCGTGCGCGCTTGTTTCCAGCCACCGCTGGAGCGCGCGAAACCGTCCAGCGCGCGCTAAAAACCAAGTTTGCCCTGCGCACGCGTCTTTTGGCGCGGCTGTTGGAGATGCTCTAGGAGAGAAGCAAGGGAGAGGCGTTGTGTGCGCTTAGGACTAAAAATGGAGACGAGGAAAGTGAAGGACGGGCGCTTCTCTCTTCAGAGCGCAGTAGTACACCAACGGCCGCAGTACAACGCTAGTAGTACATCACATAAAGTAAATGGAGATCAGTAGTACAATCCCTGCAACAGTACATCGCGTGTCGTTTCCTATCCTACGTGGACATGCTGAGGGAGCGCTCCTTGCGCAACCGTTAATGGGTTGTATTCGAATACGAGAGGCACTCGACCTCTTGCATTGTAACCCATCCATCTTGTATTATTAACAAAATATTGCATTCTAAAATCCTTTCAAACTCTTTATGTGTGTATGCTTTCAGTTTGCTGCTTAATGAGGCGTGTCAGAGGTGCCTCAATTGGCAGTCTAGAGTTGCTTGTGTTGGTTTGGATGTCTGAGCGCACTCTAGTTGGACGCCCCTTACCTGGCTGCGCAGACCGTGGGAGTATGGGGGTCATCCAAATGAGCTACCGGCCATTTCATACAAGCGAGCCCGGGTTATTTTACTTCAAAGATGTTCTATTCAATGCATCAACTTCCAATTCTATTTGTACCATCTCAGTCAAACTTTGGCGATATGAGCTTGTTAATCATTTTTGAGTAAAGTACTCCCTGGTCCTTTTTACTTCGCGTATTAAATTTTTGTCAAGTCAAACTTTATAAAGTTTGGCCAAATTTAAATTAAAAAAATATCAACATCTGCAATACAATATAAAACTATATTTTATAATGAATCTAAAAATATTGATTTGGCATTATGAGTGTCGATATTTTTTTCTATAAGTTTGATCAAAGTAAAGAAATTTTGACTTCAGACAAAATTTATATGCAGACTAAAAAAGACCGGAGGCTGTCAGTGAGCCGCGCCTCGTTGACCATGGCATTTGCCACTCGCGCAGGTGCGTTCATCACGTGTGCAGTGGCGCCCGGCCGTGCCCGCCGTTGTCGCGCGTGCCGACGACGTGGCCACGAGAATGCCGTTCTGCACGCCGACGTCAAGGACTTGACGCACGAGTTTGCCGCGTACGACATGGTCTTCCTGGCGGTGCCCGTAGGCGTGGCGGACGCTCACGTTGTGGTGCACCTCCCGTGCCTGCGTGCCGGCCCCTTGAACGCCTCTCCGGAGAAGGAGAACCCATTTCATGTGCTCTTGCAGGTGCTAGACAACCTCACCTCACGTACGAGGCCCCAACACAAGGGAATGTGGCAGAGCACGTACGATGGCGCCGGAGCTGACCATGACGGGCAGCACGAGGCTCGTCTGCAGGAAACGTATGTGCATGCACTGCACCGGTACATACAGCCGACGGAAGGGATCAGCCACCGCACCTACTGGCCGTCGCCGCCGGGCGCCGGCCACTGCCGCGATCGCCCGGTCCCAGTCGTGTAGTTGGTCGATCCGGTCTCAAGTTCGTAGGATGAGAGGATCAGCCTGTGTGATGCCGCTGTTGCACTCAGCATTCAAAGACTCTGTGGGATGAGAGGATCTGGTTCGTGTCTGCGACCAAAGCCAACGCATCACGATAGCAACGGCATTTCCCTGGTGAAATCAGCCTACACACTGTGCACTATAGGCCCCTCATGCTGGTTGGTTGCAGGAGAAACCGAAGTTTAGGGCGTGTTTGGTTGCCTGCATCGAGGCCAACCAGGCCCCCGCGGTGCAGCATCTTTTCGGACCTTAGTTGTTTGGTTTCCCGCATACACTGTTCAGCCCGCATAGCACGGTTCTTAAAGCACCTCTGGGCCTGGCCCGTTGGGAACTGCCGAATCGGCAGTTTCTCGAGAGCCAGGCCCGAGCGATGCTTCGAGGCGCACGTGGGTGGCTCTCTGGAGACGTGTGTCTCAAGTTAATCCCCCTCTCTCTCCCTAATCCTCAATCCCCTCTCTCTCCCTCTACTCCACTCCAGCGATCCCGTCTGCCATGGTAGCAGGTAAGAGCGGATCCACCCAAAGCAAAGCGGGGGGCGGCGGCAGACACCTTCCTCGTCGTCGTCGTCGTCGCTGGCGCGGTGGCCGCGCGGCGGTGCCACGGCGAGCAGAAGACGCCGTCCTCGCCGCTGCTGGTGGACGCACCGGAGCAGAGGGAGGCGGAGCAAGCGCTGTAGTCCAGCGCCGAGGCCGGCTGGACCGGATGCACCTCGTCTTCGCCCCTGCCGCGGATGACGATGCCGGAGAGCGGCGGCGCGAGCGCTACCCCCGCGCCATGGCCGGCCAGGACAGCTCCCTCGCCTCCTCCATCGGCCTCCCGCGCTTGCTCTATGGCGGCGTCCGCCCGGCCAGGTCGGCCCTGCACAGCCGAGGGACCACGACAGGCACGACACCCACACGGAGTCCACAACGGCGGGGGTTGTGGTGGCCGACGCGTGCCTCTCCTCGGCTACGCCCACGGCACGGCGCGGGGCATGGCGCCCGGGGCGCGCGTTGCGGCGTACAAGGTGTGCTGGTGGCAGGGATGCTTCAGCTCGGACATACTGGCAGGCATGGAGCAGGCCATCGAGGACGGAGTCGACGTGCTCTCGCTGTCGCTGGGAGGCCAAAAAGACGGAGGCAGCAGCGATAGGAGCAACCTGCCGAGCCCGACGCTGGCGGCGGACGCGTTGGCCCTGGTGTTCGCGGCGGGCGCCGCGCTGCCGCTTCTGAGTGGCGGGTTCGTGCGGACGTGGGCGGGCACTCCTCCACACGCCTTGCCTCTGCTCCGCTCTGCTCTCTGCCCCACCCGCCGGCTCATCTCCGTGCGTAGAGGCAGCGTCACAACGAGCACCTTCGACCCCTCCTCCTCCCCGTACCCGCTCTTGCGCGTGGCCGGCGATGTCCCCGCCGGGGAGCGTCGCCTCGACCTGGTGAGCCACACCGCGTCCGAGAGCGCGAAGCAACCCGTGCCGGTGAACGCATACCGCGGGATGCCGAGCTCGGCGGCGGCGGTGGCGGCCCACAGGACGACACCGTCGAACACAGCGGCGTCAGCGGGGTGGCTGCGCAGGAGGTCGGCGAAGAGAGGCGGGAGGAGGTCAACGGTGGCGGCGAACGGGCTCCGTGGGCGACGCGAGGAGCAGAGGAAGCTCCGGCGCACTCAACGTGTTCGACGAAATGAGAAGCCAAACCCGATGGCTATTAAGTTTTGTTGTTAACTCCTAATCATATGCACGTATGCAACCAAACGCCGGGTCGAAATTGCATCGCAAGTGCAAGACCCTCTAATGCAGGCAACCAATCAAGTTGACATCTACGTTTTTGGCCTCGTTTTCCCTCACCCAAGGCCTGCTCAGCCTGGCTCGTTTTTCCTCTCTGAGCCAGGCCCAGCAATGAAAGCAACCAAACACGCCCTTAGTCATCAGCTAGCCTGCATTTGATCATGCTTGGTAGGCCACCTGTGTCTCTGGATAAGAAGTTCCTTCATTGATTTTACAATCGAGCTTTGCCCACAGGCATGTAATGAAACTGCTCATTTGCTAGCAGCTAGGGGTGCAAAGGGGAGTTCCCAGATACCATGAGAGGCGGTCGACAAACTTCCCCAATTATAGGGATGCAAGCGGGGTAAAAACTAAGCTAATTGCTGCTACGTTAATAAGCATACTGATGCAAAATTGATGGATACGGACGCTCGCAGGCTTCGCAGGCGCCTCCGCCTGTGCATGCCTACCCGATTATTGTACCGGGTTTAGCGGCCTTAATGGAGTAGCAGCAGAGTTTCATCTCAAGAAAAACAAAAAAAAATTCCACCGATACTGCAAAGTAATTGCTCTGACTCAACACCAATTTTGTCCAAATCCTAACAACAGCGATAACTTAAATAACACAACGAAACCAGCAGGCAAAGAATGGAATGACAAGAATTACAAACACCGTGTCGCAACCATCTTTTTTCCCGTAGCGACGACGACGGTTCAAGACCCACAGCAAGCCGAATTCTGTCCTGCTGCTGCACTGGCATCACCCTCCGTGTTGATCTTGATAGTCCCCCCCTGAAACCAACGAGATTACTGTAAGGCACTGCCCAGTCGTGGGAAGCGCAAAGATGTTCTCAGAACTATGGGAACGATTGGGATACCTCAGTCTTGGAATCTGCCTCCGAGAGTCTCTGTTTGATGTCTCTTGCTATAGAGAAGAAAACCTGCTCGACATTCATGTTTGTCTTTGCACTCTGCGGGGACAGTAATATATAAAGGACTATGCGTGGGAAACAAATGCTAAGGTATTGGCAGTTGGGCACCACTGCTTAGAAAGATGCCATATAAATCAACATAAAATTTCACTACTGTGCAGCGCTTAAATGGTACATATAGCAAGGTTGAAGGTTGTGACTTTCACTAACCGCTTCAAAGAACTGAATCCCATATTCATCGGCCAGGGCCTGACCCTTTGAAGTGGGAACAGCCTGCATGCAAGCAATTGAGCAAATAAGAGAGATATGAATTCTTCCAAAGATAAGTGACTGACAAACTGAATGTAAACTGTAAGCCGTAATAATGCTGAGCATGTTTTCTTTTTGTTTGCATGACATCTAAATGTATCAGAGTAACATCTGTACAGCTTAAATCTAATTTAACAAATAGTAACATCTGCTTAGCCTGAATATAGTTCGGTGAATATCTATTTTCTGCATTGCACATGAAACAAACCAGTCCAAAACATGAATCTAAGATGAAACAGCTACAGAACAAACAGGTCAGGATAGAAGAGTATACCCTTTTGCTTTCATCCATATCCGCTTTGTTCCCCACCAAAATTTTGCTCACGTTATCTGAAGCATGCTGCTCAATGTTTTTTATCCAATTTCTTATGTCTGCGAACAATGGAGATAATCAGAAAAAGGAAATTTTGCTCAATGTTATCTGAAGCACAGAGGTCCATACTATTGAATGACGCCTCGTCCGTGACATCATAAACAAGTAAAATGCCCATCGCTCCCCTGTAGTAGGCTGCAAAGAAGAATTGCACATTTCACAAACTTCATCCATACAATCAGGAGAAGCGTAAAAAAACACTCGCTTTTCTCAAAGTATGCAACCATACCAGTAGTTATAGTCCGAAAGCGTTCTTGGCCAGCAGTATCCCAGATCTGCAACTTAATCCGCTTGCCATCCAACTCAACAGTCCTTATCTTGAAGTCGATACTGTTTCAAGAAACCCACGGCCATGACTCATATCTTCACACAAGCACTCCCATGTAGAATAATAATTCCCAACCAGATATTCTGTGAATTGTACAGTACATACCCAATGGTGGTGATGAAGCTAGTGGTGAAGGAGCCATCTGAGAACCGTAGGAGCAGACAACTTTTCCCAACACCTACATTGGTAAATAAACTTTGTAAGTGATTGCTAATGGAATGTTACAGTCCGTACCAGAAAAACCTAAAGCTGGAATCCAGAAGTACATCGACTGGGAATACTCAGAGAAAAGACGAGTCACAACAAGGTAAACCATAAATGCTTCTTTAGACATTAAATCGGAGAAATGCTGTGTAAGGCTAATAGGCTATGCATCAGTTACAAATTCCACATTGATATGAAAACAAGGAGAGGATACATAACCAAAACATACAGGTATGGTAAGGTCACAGAAACAGGGGCAAAGCTATAGGTTTGCTTAATCCTGATTCAGTTATTTACACAGTTAAGGGGAAAGAGAAAATGAAATTCATTATCCTACTTGTACAATCCATACCAACCAAGCGATTTTGTTAATACCAGGACAGACAGTTGCAGGAACAAGAGCTTGCTCCTGACTCCATGTGACGATCAATGTAATAACTACATCCTCACTTGCATCAGTTCCGCGATTACTTAGCTACTATTGATTTTATAATTTGCAAGCAGGAGCAGGCCACTCTTCTTACAGAGCACGCACTAATCCAACAGAACACGAGCGGCTAGATTCTATCGCCCTTCCAAATTTCACACGGGCACACAGCAGCCTCCGCAAAAAATGATCTAGGGCGCCAGATCTCAACTGGCGCATGGAAATCAAACCGCCTAACGAATAAGCCGCCAGATCCCGCGCGGATCGAGAGACGAAGGAGGGGAAGGGAACAGGGGGGCTCACCGCTGTCGCCGATGAGGAGGAGCTTGATGAGGTAGTCGTAGTCGGCCCGAGCCCTGGCCGGCGGCGCCGCCATTGCGCCCTAACTCCCTGGCCTGTCAAAAAAACCGCGGCGAAATTAAAATCAGATCAACGCGGCGAACGGGAGGCGAGGCGAACGGCGCGACGGACCGAGCGAGGCGGGGACGGCGTCGCGCGCGCGCGTGCTCCGATGCGGCGGCGGCGGCGGCGGCGTTCGCCCGATCGATCTCCGCTTCGTCCGTGTCTCTCTCCCCGCGCGAGAAGCGGCGAGTGGGCGAGGCCGGAGAGGAGGGGAGGGAGGCGAGGAGAGGGGGGCTGGGCTGGGTTGGGTTGGGTTTGATCGATCGATCGATCGGCGGCGAGGGTGGGGGGGTGGTGGTCGAAGCGGGCCAGCCCACCTGTAGACTTTCCGGAATCCACCTATTCGTCGCTTCCCTAAAAAAACCTATTCGTCGCTCGACGAATCTCGCACAGGGGGCGTGCTATATTACCCAGGCCCATTAATCGGCTAATACTGTTTTTTCCTCTCTCTCTCTCTCTCTCTCTCTCTCTCTCTCTCTCTCTCTCTCTCTCTCTCTCTCTCCCTCTCTCTCTCTCCCTCTCTCTCTCTCTCTCTCTGACGTTTTCCTGGTTTTTATTCGGATTTTTTTACCTTTTATATTTATTTAATCTTCCTTTTTTATTTTTATTTACTAAAACAATTATTCAAGAGTATTTGTGAAAATACACGATGCACATTTTTAAAAGATATGACAAGCATTCCTTCTTTTCATTTCTACAAATATACTTTTTATACATCTACATTATAAAAAATACACAATGATTTTAAAAAATATAAAACAATCATTTTTGTACACCCTACATTCCAAAGTAAGTGTCGTGGTTTTAGTTCAACATAGTGAACAATTTTGAAATACACGATGAACATTTTTTAACTGTTTACCACTATATTTTTTTAATACTTTTCATGTTACAAATCGAGTGAGGTTATTAACCGAGCTTGATTTACTAATATTCATGCATTGGAAGAGGGAGGGGCGTGCCCTTACCCCTTCTCCTCCCCTAGTTACACTTAGGGCTCATTTGGTTGCTAGGAAAATAAAACTATGGGCACAAAGCCCCGGGGAGAATTTTCCACGGCAAATGGTATCCCTCCCACCACAGGGGAGATATGCCCACCATTCACATTGGCCAAATGGAAATCAAGGGAGGAAGAAAATCCCTAACAAACATGTATCAGGATAACGTCCATGAAATTAGAAAAATGTTGCACAATAATACTGCAGATATCATCTTCATCACACCTTCATTACAGTGTCATTTATGGAAATATCATCTGGAACAAAATGATAGTTTTTTTTTTGAATGAGAGCTTGATCCCGAAGGACCCAAAACCTGAATTAATACTTATCATAACGGGCTACTATTGCCCCTTCGAGAACAGCGATTTTCACTGCCTTCACGATCGATTAGTGTGTACCGTTTCGTTTGGCTTGCAGGTGGCTCGAGTTGAACGCAGTTGTAGCCCACCGCACCAGCCCACCCATCGCAGTGTGATGACAGATAAACTTAGGGTAATACTTCGTCTCGTCCCCGTAGCTGCAGTCGTGTGCCGCCTCTTACGTCCGTCAGTTCATGCTGCCTCATTGAGCTCAGGTTTGGGCGGATCTATTTCCCCACTTTCCCCTGATTCTTGTGCTTGATTCCTACTGGATTCCATGTCAGAGATCACGGCAGGAAATTATAACCAGATCCTTTTTTTACAAGGAGGACACGAACTGGAAATAATAAACGCAATTGGGTCCTAATCAACTCTGGAATGGAGCAAATGATACTAAGATAACTGATATAGCGGCGACATTGCCAAGATAGTCTGATATTATTGTGTCAAGTGGAGGTACATATGGCACTATGACTTTAGTAACCCGTAGGTGAAAGGATGTGAGCTAACTTCCAACCGCTGCTACTTCGTCTCGGAAGTCTATCCCCTTGATTCATAGAAATGACATAATTAGAAGTTATACAACACAATATTAACCTACATGAAACATTAGGAGTGGATATACAAGAATTCAACGATCGACAGTTTCAGCTAGTTATCAAGTACCATCCCAACAACGAACAGATCACACAAGTGAAATCCACTAGCAATAACAATTATCAAGTACTATGCTACCAATAGACATATATATGCTAGATAAATGGAATTATTTTCAACTATGTTGATGGGCAAGTTAAATTTAACAACTATTTTTCATCAATGGGATTAATTCGCAAATATTAATCTAACAAACATACTCCTTTTTAAAAATGAAATTAGTTGTTACCAATAGAAAGGGCGGTTGGCTAACCAACCATAGAATGACCGTGATGGATCACTTTGCATCAGTAGTGACAACAATTGATCACTAGAGTTTAGACCGCTAGTTAGTAGTTTTTCTGATATCAATTACAAAATTATCAATTTGCCGTGCTTCATTCAACAAAGACAGGAAATGAACGACCCGAAACATAGAGAAAATGGAGGAGTAGACATGTAATTAACTTGCAAGAAATGAAGCATTTTAGAGGAGTGTTGGCTCTAATTTATGACAACCGGCAACACCAGGAAAACAAAAACAATTATGTAGTGCAACCTGTAAACACATTGCATTACATTACCAAAAGCAAAACCACAAAAAATGGCTTAATTGCTTTGATTTTGAAACTATAATTGAAGACAAGCAATGAGTTTAAAATAGGGACAACTTGAGATGGCCTAAGGATTGGTTAACATGCAATGGTAACCATTGACCTGGGCTTGCAATGGCATAATATTATAGGACGTTGCCCTGTAACTTTTGACATAATGTATAAAATTATGTATGTTGCACATTAGTTCCAGAAAAACACAGCAGATGTTGCACATATCAGTGAAAAATCCAGACTCTAGAAGAATTAATGCAATCTTGCAGAAAACGTGTATTTTAAGACATTCTGCAATGGTCCCGGTACTAACACACGATACGTCAAGAAAGTATATAGAGTTATACAAATACAGAAGAAATTCAGCTTGGTCGCAAGAAGTATACCACTAGGAGATTACTAATCGAGTGAGGTTATTAACCAAGCTTGTTTTACTAAGATTCATGCATCCGAAGCGGGAGGGGGCCTTGCCACCCTCCTTGCTGAAAGATCATGGATGTCACCCAGAGGGGAAGGGTTGAATAGGCGCTTTCAAATAATTATGGTTTAGGCTTGAACAAATGCGGAATAAAACTAGTGTTTAATTTGTCAAGCACAAAACCTAAATCGACTAGGCTCACCTATGTGCACCAACAACTTATGCTAAGCAACATAAACAACTAAGTGATAGCAAGATATATAACGTGAAACACTATGGCTATCACAAAATAAAGTGCATAAATAAAGGGCTCGGGTAAGAGATAACCGAGGCACGCGGAGACGACGATGTATCCCGAAGTTCACACTCTTGCGGATGCTAATCTCCGTTTGAAGCGGTGTGGAGGCACAATACTCCCCAAGAAGCCACTAGGGCCACCATAATCTCCTCACGCCCTCGCACAATGCAAGATGTCGTGATTCCACTAAGGGACCCTTGAGGGCGGTCACCGAACCCATACAAATGGAGACCCTTGGGGGGCGGTCACCGAACCCGTACAATTGGCAACCCTTAGGGGCAGTCAGCGGAACCCTTACAAATTGCTCGGGGCAATCTCCACAACTTAATTGAAGACCCTGACGCTTTCCCGGAGCTTTCCACCGCAATGATTGAGCTTCGCAACACCAACCGTCTAGGGCAGCAAAGCACCCAAGAGGAACAAGATCTAGGGTGCCAAACACCCAAGAGTAATAAGCTTCTCAACTTTTCACTTCCATTTATCACCGTGGAGAACTCAAACCGATGCACCGAATGCAATGGCAAGGGCACATGAAGTGCCCAAGTCCTTCACTCTCAAATCCCACCAAAGCAACCAAAGCTATGGAGGATTATGAGAGGAAGAACATGGAGAACACAAAAGAACTCCAAAATCTAGATCCACAAAGTTCCCCTCACATATAGGAGAAAATGATTGGTGGAAATATAAATCTAGGTCTCCTCTCTCTTTTCCCTCAAAAAGAATCAAGAAACATACGAGAAATAGAGAGTTAGCAAGCTCCAAGAGGTCAACAATGGTGGTGGGGGCGGGGGACTTGCAAGAGAGTTAGGGTTGAAGGTGAAAGAATAGGGTATAAATACCCCCAAGAAAAATGTGGTCGTTGCACACATCCGCCACCCCGGGCACTCATACCCAACAAAGAAAAAGCCATACAACCCCGGGCACCCGGACACACAAAGGCCAGGCACCCGAGGGGGCCAAGAGGAGGTGGCGGAGGAGCCGGGGCACCCGGGGTGATCAGAGGAGGTTCGGGAGGGGCCCGGGTGACCCCAGGCACCCGGACCGGTCAGAGAGGTGTCTATGGAGGGGCTCAGGTGACCCCGGGCACCCGCAGTAGGCAGAGAGATGCAGGAACCGGTATAATTGAAACGGTCACCGCAAATTAACTCCAAATTTGACGAAATTAAGTTTGTTGGAAAGCTAAAGACAATGGCTAACACAATCTTGATAAAAAAAATCAAGAAATAGCAATTGAGAAACTACCCAAAATAAAATGGTGAGAACCCTTCCTCAAATAAGAAAGACTGGTAAAAACTCGAGCTTGAGACATGATGATAGTACTCCCTCCGTCTGAAAATACTTGTCATCAAAATGGATAAAAAGGAATGTATTTAGACATATTTTAGTTTTAGATACATCTCTTTCTATCCATTTTGATGACAAGTATTTTCAGACGAAGAGAGTACATAATTAGCCGCTTATTAAACCTGATGATGCAAATCCTCTAAAGAAAAGAAAAACTTTGTAACTTCATACCCCCTCCGTATCAATTAGCCTAAAAATACGTCTTATATTTTGTTACAGAGGTAGTATAATATATGTATGGGGCACCCTTCTTCCATCCATACCGCGCTGTCGGTGTGGTCAAGATCTCGGAGCCGGCAACGAGTTCAACCTTGCACAAAGGAAACAGTCAATCTGCACTACTTCTACCCAACTGACAAGCACAAGCCACTACATCGCTGCTGAAACTGTAGGCAGTACGCGTATGTGTCTTCAGAAATGTGGGGTGTCAGGAACTGAGAGTTTTATAGCACCAACAGTGGAATATCATAGGAATAGAAAATTTATAGGAAATGAGATGTCATGCATCTCAAATCCTATGAATAGGAATAGAAAAAGAGTTGTCCTTTGGTTCACATCATAGGAATTTTTCCATTAAGTCTAGGCAAATGTTTATTTTCCTATAAAATGTGGAGGATAGGAAGAATTCCTCCATTGAAATAGGATTTCATTCCTACAAACCAAATGACTCCAAATGAAATTTTCCTATAGAAATCCTATCCTATAGAATTCTTCCAAAATTCCCCCAAACCAAAGGAGGCCTAAATCAATTAATCGACTCCGGTTTGCGCTGAAAGCCATAATCTGAGAGATAACTTGCTGACCAACCACACAATCAAAAGAAATGAAAGAATAAAGGATGCAATGTAGTGCTGCTGTCTTTTGATTTGAGTCAGTAAGTGATGATCTGTCTATCTGCCTGTAGGAGAGTTATCATTACATTGATCAGCACCTGGATCATGTCAATGGATTCCCATGGCACTGTGCATATAAGCAAAACACTTGCCCTGCAATAAAAATGGACATACATGCTCAAAACCATCTCCCCAGCTCAAACTTTGCTCTCTTCTAAACAGCTATAGTCTGAAGAACTGTCAACCAAGAAGAAGAGATCATGACAAGCTGCTGTCACCATTCCCATTCTTACGCACCACTAAAAGCTCACAACGCTGTAGCTCGATAAACCACAAACTCCCACCACTACTTGACTACTCCCCCCCCCCCCCCCCCAAGACCAAGCAAATCGAAAAACTTTGAACAGTGGAGCCTGACTGCAATACATGTCTGCAGTGTGCCCCGAAGCGACCTCACTCAGGCGGTGTGCGTCTGCATCCAACATCTTCTCACGATAGAAAGAAGGCAGCATCTAAATTCAGTAAATTGAAGACGGAGTTTGGGTGGATTAGAGTAAAACACTATTTCCAGGTAAACATTCCCTGTTCAACAAGTAGTACAGCCTATGTGCATGCCATGTCTTCTCTAGTTGGCACACAGAATGAATACACCCAATGACCACGGTAGCCAAGCTTTTAAGTCGAAAGGCTGCTGCTACCTGAAAGAACGATTGGAATCAGGAAAGCACCACAACCGAGTCTAATCAAAGAAGTATGCAGGACAACTTCCGCTCTGTTGATGTTACTGATTAGCCCCTCAAGGCGAGAATGTATAGAATGTCTGTACAGAGGAGGCAAGGATCATCAAGCCCTCCGGAATTCGACTGATATGCTGTACCATGCATGTAATGGAATTAAACCCAATAATACTACATGGACCATTATCACCTCCTGTGCTTCCCAGGTCTTTTTGCTTGTGCTACCAGATGAACAGCAACCAGCTCATGTCACCTCTAATTATCTACTCAACCAAAACATGTGATTGCGTGCAAACAGGACTGACGCAAATCAAAGAAAGAAGGGAAAATAACTTAAGTGTGTCAACCGCAACGGCAACTTGTTAACTCCAAGAGTCCAAGTTTAACCTGTATCTGTAGATATTGGCATAAAATGCACCCAATGGCTAGAACTTCAGTCCTAGCAGTCCTCAAGATATATAATGCATCTAAAGTTCATTTAATATTGCAAAGGAAACAGCATGACCTATCTTTCTGTGCTTGAAAAAGCTTAACTAATATAAGGCTTTCAAAAGGGGAGGTAACCAAAATTCTGAGTATCCGCGGAACAGCCAAGCATTTTTCATAACAGAAACAGCTAGCGCCAATGGAAATGCTAGGTGCGGGGCACTTCCCCTCTGCAAGCGGGAGCATATTCTTTAGCGCGGTGCGGGGCAGCCTCCTTATGAGGGCATATGAAATTTTTCGATGAAAACCTTCTGGGCCACCATGGAAACTGTATTGTAGCTCAGGTCGCACTTGAGCAATCCATTTCCTTGAGAAACTTTACAGCATAGTATCAGGGCCTGAACTGGCCCTCTAGTTCTGACAAACTATGACAGATGTAAATGATGAGACTAATTCATTGTTGACCATGCTATAGTCCCAAATAGATTACCTTATCAAATTTGAAAATGTTCTCAGCGGAAGTAAAATCAGGTACAGGATTCAGGAACAAAGATATTCAACCTTAGAAGGATAATGGGAAAAAAAATCAAAAGGCCTCTGGGTTCTGGTTTCACAAGAAAATTGGTCTACTCACATATTCAATTTTCATTATCCTAAATGGAAGTCGGAAACACAAATATATTCATGGACTCTCCATTCCAGAGATTGTAGGCAATGCTTTCACATCTATTTAACGACGAACATCATTACATCAACACCACGGGGTTCAAGAATTAAACTATCAATTCATTAGGCATTAGCAACAAGCAAACCAGCATGTGGAATGCGTACTACAGCAAAAAAATCAATCTCTATTTAGAAAAAAAAACACTAATGTGAATTACCAGCTTACTAGGAATGGTAAAAACTCTGTCATAGTCATACACAGTTACCAATTTCCATAGCACGTCCTTGCTTCATGTAATTCTGAAATTAGTTGGCACTAGCCCTTTGCAAGCATCAGCATAGTCTTCAGCTAAGCAGGGTGCAGCTTCCTTGTGAGGGCATATGTACTTCTCTATGAATAACTTCTCACTCAATGCGACTGCGGAATACAAGTCTCGATCAGGACCTAGCAATCCATTTGCCTTAAGAAACTTCACAGCGTAGCACCGGGGCCTTAACCGGCCCTCCAGGCTGTACAAAAGCATTACCGGGCGATGAGCAATGTATGCCGGCTCCAACCCCAAATCAGAGATCAGGAACTCTGACTTTCTCTGCAGAAACTCGTTAGCCCTATTCAGCACCATTGGAGCCTTAGAAATAGCAATGCGCAGCTCAGCATCCGACCACCTGAACGTTTTCTTCAAGTGCTCCAATTTGGCGGCGATCTTCTCTTCGCTGATAAATGTAACAGCATTCAGCGCATGCCTGAACATCCCAGATCTACGGGGTACACCCAGACCTTCGACGCACACTGCCATCGCCCGCACACGCTCTGGGTTGCAGGTGAGGAGCCATGGCTGAGCATGGCACAGCTTGGCAATATCACAAGGACCAAGCCCAAACTCTCGCAGGACCGCGACGTTGGGCTTGATAACCCTCTCGACGTTGGACGAGAGAATGTAGGATTTGCGCTTGATAGCAGAGAGGAGATTCTCGTAGGACCCGAGGAGGCACAAGCAGTACTGCAGATTGGTGACCATGGATCTACAGCGGAAGTGATTGCCGGCAACCGAGACGAGGCGCGCGATGTCAGAACGCGAGAGACCGAGGCCGGTGAGCCCGACGACGTTGGGGGCCAGTATTGCCTCCACGCCGGCGCAGAGGAACTTGGGATCCCTGGCGACGAGGGCGGCCACGTCGGCGCCGGGGAGGCCGAGGCCGGCGAGGAAGGCGAGGACGGCGTCAGGCTTGGAGGGGGACTTGAGGTGGGAGAGCTTCGCGGACGCCTTGAGGGCCTGCGCTCGGGTGAGGCCGCAGGTGGAGACGAGGTAATCCTCGACGGCGAAGCTAGGGTTTGGGGAGACGACAGGCGCGGCGGCAGAGAGGAGGCGGCGGAGCTGGGAGATAGGAGAGGAGGAGGGGGACGAGAGGAGCTGGGAGAGGGCACGGCAACGGAGGCGGAGGCAGAGCATGGCGGCGCGACGGCGCGGTGGCGCCGGCGGCGAGGTAAAGGGGAACGCGCGACGGCCGGTTTGGTGCGGGAATGAGGAGCCGGGCACAAGATTTCCGTGGGTGCTCTGGTTCGACCCAAGTGGAGTGGGCCCCACACGTCAGTCTCTTCTCATGCTCGCTGGCCCGTACCATGTACAACCAGATCGGAATCATGCCTTGGCGCGAGGGTGCCGACCCCAACGATGTGGCAAAGTAAGTAATGGTCAAAGTTAGTAGAACGCCAGGCTTTATGAGGATATAATCGAATAAAGAAAAGAACAAACATTCATGTAGTACAACACATCTTCATAGCCAACAGAACGATAGCACAACACATTTGAAAGATGTGTTCATATACAAGGTAATTAAAGGATGCAATGTTCATACATGGTAGATATCGAGCACAAAAGGATGGATAGATGTGACAAAGGGGACGTGTTCACATGGTGCATCACAGTAGCTGGTGGCATCGAATGAAAGTCCACTCCTATGGTTCATGAATCCAAACAAAATAAGGACTTGTAATCCAAAAGCTCCTGGAATCACAATAATTTGTTATCAATAAATAAAAGTAACCACCAGTTTTCAAAACCCCACTATGTATTAGTAAACATATGGTTGTCACATAAAAGTGACTTCATCCCAAGGAAATCAAAAACAATATTTATGGCTGCTTGTTATGACCATGTCAATAATACAACGCATACATCAAGTACTCCAACCCTAATGGGGAAATGACACGCTGGTCCAATTCTTTTGCCAGAATCTGGTGATTCTCCCAGAATTCGACCCCTACCCAGCTTTTTCCAGAATCTTTGAGCCCCATTTGTTTTACAATCATATCTAGTTAGGGTCTAATTAGATAGGATTGTAAAACAAATGGGGCTCAAAGATTCTGGGAGAAGTTGAGTAGGGGTCGGATTCTGAGAGAATCCCTAGATTCTGGCAAAAGAACTGGGCCACTATCTTCCCATGAAAGGTTACTAGCATAAATGCCCGTGCGTTGCAATGGAAGAAAACACTTGTTCCTATGAATCAAAATTGGCCAGGTCGAACATGGGCTAGACACGTGCTAATGCTCGAAATCTTCTATCTAAAGCTTCCATGTCCACCGGCGTCGATGCTCACACAGCCACAGGTTCGACTCTGTCGCTAGGCCTGCTTTGTTATGGGCAAACAGTTAGACATGTATCTATTTTAACAACATGTAAGTAAAAGAAGCATAATCCACAATACTGCATCCTCTAGAAAAACCAACTATGCATAAGAGCACAGACTTTCTGCACAATAACATATTCTCCAAAAAAAACAGTGGTGTCATTTATATATGTATAGACACAGAAAATAGCGAAGTGAAAAATTCTTCACGGAGAATGCAAATTGATACTTTTGGACTTTTTTGGATAAACAAATGATTATGATGGCACAACCAATATATGCACATAAGATGATCTAGGTAGGTAATTGTGTAGCCAAGCAATGAAACATGGCACGGAACTTATAAAAATCTCACATGAAAACTATTAAAATCAATCTGTATCTCTAGCAAAGCTCGCCTCCATCTCAATAATCTATCACAAATCATAAGCACCAGGAAATAAATTGCCCAAGCCAAATAAAACAAAGTGAAAAATCCTTGTAGTACGTATAACAAGATAAAGAGAGTTGCATACACATACGACCATTGATATCAATGTTCTGCATTTACTAAGTTTGTACTCGGAGAATAAGTGGTAGAAAGTAAATAAAAATATGATAAAAGTGCACATGATTCTTAAGTAGCTCTCTGGCAGGTGACTAAAAAATGTGCTCTCTTTGCAGGCATAGAAGCAAGAGTAGTTAAGAAAGCTTCACGCTGCAGCTTCAACACAATACTAATTAAATCCAGTCTAAGCTAGCTTTGTTGGTATATACTGTGCAAATGCAAAACTATGTAATTTATCAAAAAAAAAACATCACGCAATGGGTCTTGCATTATTATCATATGCTTTAGCAGTGTACATATATACAGACAGCGCGCGGTATGTGAATTCAGAAACTAATTTTCTAAAGAAAAACAAATAGAATTTATATATGTATAGACAAGGAGATATATAGGATTTCTTCAGCACGCGTGTCATGCCCGACGGGGTTAATTCAACCTCTGTTGTCCTTATTCCTAAGATTTTAAACACAACTAAGATCTCTGATTACAGGCCCATTAGTCTCTGTAATGTGGTGTATAAGGTCATCAGAAAGTGCTTGGTGAACCGATCGAGACCATTGTTAGATGGTCTTATATCAGCAGAGCAGAGTGCGTTCATACCTGGCAGGTTGATGACGGATAACACACTGGTGGCCTTTGAGTGTATCCACTACATTAAGCAAGAAAAAGACCTACAAAAAGCTTCTATGCATATAAGCTTGATTTATCAAAAGCTTATGATAGGGTGGATTGGGTTTTCTTGGAGAAGGTGATGCAAAAGTTGGGGTTCTCTCAGCGATGGGTTGACTGGATAATGTCTTGTGTCACATCGATGACATACACTGTTAAATTAAATGGAACTCTCTTGGATTCATTTGCACCGTCGCAAGGGCGTCGGCAGGGTGACCCACTCTCACACTTTTTGTTTCTTTTGGTGGCGGATGGTTTGTCAGCTATATTAAAGAATAAAGTGGCATCTGGTGAGATAACACCTGTTAGAGTTTGTAGGAGAGCACCTGATATTTCCCATTTATTGTTTGCAGATGATACCATGCTATTTTTGAGGCCTTAAGAGCACAGGCAGAAAATGTGCGGGCATCTCTAGATTTATATGGGTCAGCTACAGGGCAAGTTCTAAACTACAATAAACGCTCTTTGTTTTTTGGAGGCTCTTGTCCAGCGGCAGTACAGGAACAAGTTCATGATGCCTTAAGTGTAACCAGTTTGGTCTTCGAGGAGAAGTATTTGGGGCTTCCTACTCCGGAAGGGCGAGTGTCGAGAGGGAAATTCCAGAATCTCCAGACACATCTCACTAAGCGGCTAATTCAGTGGGATGATGGATTCTTGGCCCAGCCTGGCAGAGAGGTGCTAATTAAGTCGGTGGCACAAGCGCTACCAACTTATATTATGGGAGTTTTCAAACTCCCTTTCTGTTTGTGACGATCCCACGAGGATGGTGAGGAATTTTTATTGGGGATCCTCGAAGGGGAAAATAAAGGTGCACTGGAGGGGGTGGAATCATCTTATGCAACCTAAAGATAGAGGTGGTGCAGGGTTTAGGGACTACCGGTTATTTAATCAGGCCCTG
Source organism: Triticum aestivum (assembly GCF_018294505.1). Lineage (NCBI taxonomy): Eukaryota > Viridiplantae > Streptophyta > Magnoliopsida > Poales > Poaceae > Triticum > Triticum aestivum. The sequence continues at coordinate 527,855,174 of NC_057808.1, read as the reverse complement.
CTCGCCCGACAAGCCTGGAGATTAATTACTAGACCTGATACTCTGTGTGCTCAGGTGCTGAATGTTGGGGAACATAGCATGCAATTTAAAAATATTTCCTACGCTCACGGAAGATCTATCTAGGAGATGCATAACAACGAGAGGGGGAGAGTGTGTCCACGTACCCTCGTAGACCGAAAGCAGAAGCGTTAGGTTAACGCGGTTGGTGTAGTCAAACGTCTTCACGATCCAACCGATCTAGTACCGAAAATACGGCACCTCCGAGTTCAGCACACGTTCAGCTTGAGGACGTCCCTCGAACTCTTGATCCAGCAGAGGGTCGAGGGAGAGTTCCATCAACACGACAACATGGTGATGGTGATGGTGATGTGATCCGCGCAGGGCTTCACCTAAGCACTACGACGCTATGACCGGAGGAGTAAACTGTGGAGGGGGCACCGCACACGGCTAAGAGAACAATTGATGTGCTATGGGGTGCCCCCTGCCCCCGTATATAAAGGAGGGGAGAAGGAGGCCGGCCACAAGGGGCGCGCCAGGGAGAGGGGAGTCCTACTAGGACTCCAGTCCTAGTAGGATTTGGCCCCCCTTTTTTGCTTCTTCCGGAGGGGGAAATGGGGAAAGGAGAGGGAGTAGGAGAAGGAAAGGGGGGAGCCGCCCCTTCCCTAATCCAATTCGGCCTCTGCTACCTCTTGAGCACTGCGTTGGTTTTCCCTTGAAGAGGAAAGGGTGATGCAACAAAGTAGCGTAAGTATTTCCCTCAGTTTTTGAGAACCAAGGTATCAATCCAGTAGGAGGCTACACGCAAGTCCCTCGTACCTACACAAACAAATAAGAACCTTGCAACCAACGCGATAAAGGGGTTGTCAATCCCTTCACGGCCACTTGCAAAAGTGAGATCTGATAGAGATAATAAGATAAATATTTTTGGTATTTTTGTTGTATAGATTGAAAAGTAAAGATTGCAAAATAAAATAGATCGAAAACTTATATGATGAAAGATAGACCCGGGGCCATAGGTTTCACTAGTGGCTTCTCTCAAGATAGCATAAGTATTACGGTGGGTGAACAAATTACTGTCGAGCAATTGATAGAAAAGTGCATAGTTATGAGAATATCTAGGCATGATCATGTATATAAGCATCACGTCCGCGACAAGTAGACCGAAACAATTCTGCATCTACTACTATTACTCCACACATCGACCGCTATCCAGCATGCATCTAGAGTATTAAGTTCATAAGAACAGAGTAACACATTAGGCAAGATGACATGATGTAGAGGGATAAACTCAAGCAATATGATATAAACCCCATCTTTTTATCCTCGATGGCAACAATACAATACGAATCAGTTCCCTTTCTGTCACTGGGATCGAACACCGCAAGATTGAACCCAAAGCTAAGCACTTCTCCCATTGCAAGAAAGATCAATCTAGTAGGCCAAACCAAACTGATAATTCGAAGAGACTTGCAAAGATAACAAATCATACATAAAAGAATTCAGAGGAGATTCAAATATTGTTCATAGATAATCTTGATCATAAACCCACAATTCATCGGATCTCGACAAACACACTGCAGAAAGAATTACATCGAATAGATCTCCAAGAAGATCGAGGAGAACTTTGTATTGAGAATCAAAGAGAGAGAAGAAGCCATCTAGCTAATAACTATGGACCCGAAGGTCTGAGGTAAACTACTCACACATCATCGGAGAGGCTATGGTGTTGATGTAGAAGCCCTCCATGATCGATTCCCCCTCCGGCGGAGCGCCGGAAAAGGCTCCAAGATGGGATCGCATGGGTACAAAAGGTTGCGGCGGTGGAAATAGGGTTTCGTGGTGCTTGTGGATGTTTTCGGGGTATAAGAGTATATATAGGAGGAAGAAGTAGGTCGGTGGAGCTGCGAGGGGCCCACGAGGGTGGGGGGCGCGCCCAGGGGGGGGGGCAGGCGCGCCTCCCTGCCTCGTGGCCTCCTCGCTTCTTTCTTGACGTCCACTCCAAGTCCCCTGGATTGCGTTTGTTCCAAAAATAACTCCCCCGAAGGTTTCATTCCGTTTGGATTCCGTTTGATATTCCTTTTATGTGAAACACGAAAATAGGAAAAAAACAACAACAATTTGGGCTGGGCCTCCGATTAGTAGGTTAGTCCCAAAAATAATATAAAAGTGTATAATAAAGCCCATTAAACATCCAAAACAGATAATATAATAGCATGGAACAATCAAAAATTATAGATACGTTGGAGACGTATCAAGCATCCCCAAGCTTAATTCCTGCTCGTCCTCGAGTAGGTAAATGATAAAAACATAATTTTTGATGTGGAATGCTACCTAGCATATTTCTCAATGTAATTTTATTTATTGTGGCATGAATATTCAGGTCTGAAAGTTTCAAGATAAAAGTTTAATATTGACATAAAAATAATAATACTTCAAGCATACTAACAAAGCAATCATGTCTTCTCAAAATAACATGGCCAAAGAAAGTCATCCCTACAAAATCATATAGTCTGGCTATGCTCTATCTTCATCACACAAAATATTTAAATCATGCACAACCCCGGTTTCAGCCAAGCAATTGTTTCATACTTTAGTATTCTCAAACTTTTTCAACTTTCACGCAATACATGAGCGTGAGCCATGGACATAGCACTATATGTGGAATAGAATGGTGGTTGTGGAGAAGACAAAAAAGGAGAAGATAGTCTCACATCAACTAGGCGTATCAACGGGCTTTGGAGATGCCCATCAATAGATATTAATGTTAGTGAGTAGGGATTGCCATGCAACGGATGCACTAGAGCTATAAGTGTATGAAAGCTCAACAAAAGAAACTAAGTGGGTGTGCATCCAACTTGCTCGCTCACGAAGACCTAGGGAAATTTGAGGAAGCCCGTCATTGGAATATACAAGCCAAGTTCTATAATGAAAAATTCCCACTAGTATATGAAAGTGACAAAATATGAGACTCTCTATCATGAAGATCATGGTGCTACTTTGAAGCACAAGTGTGGTAAAAGGATAGTAACATTGTCCCTTCTCTCTTTTTCTCTCATTTTTTTGTTTGGGCCTTTCTCTTTTTTTATGGCCTTTTTTTATATTTTTCGTCCGGAGTCTCATCCTGACTTGTGGGGGAATCATAGTCTCCATCATCATTTCCTCACTTGGGACAATGCTCTAATAATGATGATCATCACACTTTTATTTACTTACAACTCAAGAACTACAACTCGATACTTAGAACAAAATATGACTCTATGTGTATGCCTCCGGCGATGTACCGGGGTATGCAATGAATCAAGAGTGACATGTATGAAATAATTATGAATGGTGGCTTTGCCACAAATACGATGTCAACTACATGATCATGCAAAGCAATATGACAATGATGGAGCGTGTCATAATAAACGGAACGGTGGAAAAGTTGCATGGCAATATATCTCGGAATGGCTATGAAAATGCCATAATAGGTAGGTATGGTGGCTGTTTTGAGGAAGGTATATGGTGGACTTATGGTACCGGCGAAAGTTGTGCGGCACAAGAGAGGCTAGCAATGGTGGAAGGGTGAGAGTGCGTATAATCCATGGACTTAACATTAGTCATAAAGAACTCACATACTTATTGCAAAAATATATAAGTCATCAAAAACAAAGTACTACACGCATGCTCCTAGGGGAAGGGTTGGTAGGAGTTAACCATCGCGCGATCCCGACCTCCACACATAAGGAAGACAATCTATAAATAAATCATGCTCCAACTTCATCACATAACGGTTCACCATACGTGCATGCTACGGGAATCACAAACTTCAACACAAGTATTTCTCAAATTCATAACTACTCAACTAGCATGACTCTAATATCATCATCCTCATATCTCAAAACAGTCATCAAGTATCAAACTTCTCATAGTATTCAATGCACTTTATATGATAGTTTTTATTATACCTATCTTGGATGCTTATCACTTTAGGACTAGAATTTTAACCAAAGCAAATTACCATGCTGTTATAAAAGACTCTCAAAATAATATAAGTGAAGCATGAGAGATCAATAATTTCTATAAAATAAAACCACCACCGTGGTCTAAAAAGATATAAGCGAAGCACTAGAGCAAAATTATCTAGCTCAAAAGATATAAGTGAAGCACATAAAGTATTCTAATAAATTCCGATTCATGTGTGTCTCTCTCAAAAGGTGTGTACAACAAGGATGATTGTGGTAAAGTAAAAAGAAAAGACTAAAATCATACAAGACTCTCCAAGCAAAACCCATATCATGTGGTGAATAAAAATATAGCATCAAGTAAAGTTACCGATGGACGAAGACGAAAGAGGGGATGCCTTCCGGGGCATCCCCAAGCTTAGGCTTTTTGTTGTCCTTGAATTTTACCTTGGGGTGCCTTGGGCATCCCCAAGCTTAGGCTCTTGCCACTCCTTATTCCATAATCCATCAAATCTTTACCCCAAAACTTGAAAACTTCACAACACAAAACTCAACAGAAAATCTCATGAGCTCCGTTAGCGAAATAAAAACAAACCACCACTTTTAGGTACTGTAATGAACTCATTCTTTATTTATATTGGTGTTAAACCTATTGTATTCCAACTTCTCTATGGTTCATAACCTCCGATACTAGCCATAGATTCATCAAAATAAGCAAACAACACACGAAAAATAGAATCTGTCAAAAACATAACAGTCTGTAGTAATCTGTATCAAACGCAAACTTCTGGAACCTAAAAAATTCTGATAAATTAGGAAGTCCTAGATAATTTGTTTATTAAACTTCTGAAAAAAGAATAAATTGAAAATCACGTTTCTGTGAATTATGAAAACTAATCTCGTGCGTGCAAAAGTTTCTGTTTTTCAGCAAGATCAAATTAACTATCACCGTAGGTTATCCTAAAGGTTTTACTTGGCACAAACACTAATTAGAACACAAAACCACATATAACCAGAGGCTAGATGAAATATTTATTACTAAACAGGAACAAAAAGCAAGAAACAAAAATAAAATTGGGTTGCCTCCCAACAAGCGCTATCGTTTAACGCCCTAGCTAGGCATAAAAGCAAGGATAGATCTAAGTATCATCATCTTTGGTATGCAATCCATAAGTGGGTCTCATAATAGATTCATAAGGTTTAATTTTCTTCCTAGGAAAGTGTTCCATGCCTTTCCTTAACGGAAATTGGAATCTAATATTCCCTTCCTTCATATCGATAATTGCACCAATCGTTCTAAGGAAAGGTCTACCAAGAATAATAGGACATGTAGGATTGCAATCTATATCAAGAACAATAAAATCTACGGGCACATAATTCCTATTTGCAACAATAAAAACATCATTAATCCTTCCCATAGGTTCTTAATTGTGGAATCCGCAAGGTGCAAGTTTAAGGAGCAATCATCAAATTCACGGAAACCTAACACATCACACAAAGTTTTTGGAATCGTGGAAACACTAGCACCCAAATCACATAAAGCATAGCATTCATGATCTTTAATCTTAATTTTAATAGTAGGTTCCCACTCATCATAAAGTTTTCTAGGGATATAAACTTCTAATTCAAGCTTTTCTTCATAGGATTCTATTAAAGCATCAACGATATATTTGGTAAAAGCTTTATTTTGACTATAAGCATGAGGAGAATTTAGCACGGATTGCAACAAGGAAATACAATATATTAAAGAACAATTATCATAATTAAATTCCTTGAAATCAAAAATAGTGGGTTCATTGCTATGTAAAGTTTTGACCTCTTCAATCCCACCTTTACCAATTTTTGCATCAAGATCTAAAAACTCCGAAATATTGGGACGCCTTTTAACTAAAGTTGACTCATCTCCAGTCCATCATTATCAAGATTCATATTGCAAAACAAAGATTTAATAGGAGACACATCAATCACTTTTAGATCTTCATCCTTATTATCATGAAAACTAGAAGAACACGCTTTTATAAAGCAATCTTTCTTAGCACGCATCCTAGCGGTTCTTTCTTTGCATTCATCAATGGAAATTCTCATAGCTTTGAGAGACTCATTGGTATCATGCTTAGGTGGAATAGATCTAAGTTTCAAAGAATCAACATCAAGAGAAACTCTATCCACGTTCCTAGCCAATTCATCAATCTTCGGCAATTTTTCTTCAAGCAAAGCATTGAAATTCTTTTGAGAAATCATAAATTCTTCAACACTAATCTCAAAATCAGAGGGCATCTTATTAAAATTTCCATAAGAGTTGTTGTAGGAATTACCATAATTATTAGAGGAATTACGAGGAAAAGGCCTAGGATTAAAGTTCCCTCTATACGTGTTGTTACCAAAATTGTTCCTACCAACAAAATTCACATCCATAGATTCATTATTATTCTCAATCAAATAGACAAAGGCATATCATTAGGATCAGAAGCAACACTCTTATTAGCAAACAATTTCATAAGTTCATCCATCTTTCCACTCAAAACATTGATCTCTTCTATTGCATGAACCTTTTTACTATTAGATCTTTCGGTGTGCCATTAAGAATAATTAACCATAATATTATCTAGGAGTTTAGTAGCTTCTCCTAAAGTGATTTCCATAAAAGTGCCTCCCGCGGCCGAATCTAAAGGATTTCTAGAAGCAAAATTCAATCCAGCATAAAAATTATGTATGATCATCCATAAATTCAAACCATGTGTAGGGAAATTACGTATCATTAATTTCATCCTCTCCCAAGCTTGTGCAACATGTTCATGATCAAGTTGCTTAAAATTCATAATATCGTTTCTAAGAGAGATGATTTTAGCGGGAGGAAAATACTTAGAGATAAAAGCATCTTTGCACTTATTCCATGAATCAATACTATTTTTAGGCAAAAACAAAAACCAAGTTTTAGCACGATCTCTAAGCGAAAACAGAAATAGTTTCAATTTAACAATATCATTATCCACATCTCTCTTTTGCATATCGCATAAATCAACAAAGTTGTTTAGATGTGTAGCGGCATCTTCACTAGGAAGGCCCGAGAATTGATCTTTCATAACAAGATTCAACAAGGCAGCACTAATGTGACGCCCGGATATTTAAGCTACAGTAAACCTCTGCTAATGATGCCACGTCACCTCGATTACTATTGTTAATCTTGCGATGATTCAAGTCCCATTCGAATTCAAATTTAAAATAAAGTTAAACAACAAAAGTTTTCAAACATTAAAAGTAAAATGTTTGTTGGGTTGCAAATATTCAGTAGCTAATTATCTTGTAGAAATCAACATTTTACAAAGTATTGGAATGCCCCTTATATATTCAAAACAGGACCAAGAGCATTTAAATTAACCAATTAAAAACAAACAAATTTGTAAACTATTCAAAATAAATTGAAACTTGTTGTGCTAACTCAACTCACTACCTAGTATTTATTTGATAAATATTGGTTTTAAATAATTTGATTTAATATAGAAAATAAGTGCAAAACAAGAAAATGGAAATATAATATTGAAAATAGAAGGAACAAAAAAAATGGAGAAAAGGCTAAGTGCACACTGTTTACTTGCGGCCTGCTACTACAGTAACGAGGCCCAACCCACGAATGGCATTCTCCTTCCTCTACAGAGGAGGAGGCAGGAGATGTGCGTGTCGCACATCCACAGTTGCCGTGGCCGTAGATGGCCGCCACGTCGATCCCCTTCGCTTATAACTACGCCAACGCGAACCCTAGGTCGCCCTCGTCCATTCCCCCATCTTTCCCCCGTCGCCCCCTTCTTCTTTCGCTCGAATTCGAGCTTGGAAACTCTCACGGTGACCGCGCTCGTCATCGTCATTACCACGACCACCATCGCCGCCTTCGCGTGGGAGGACGTCCAGGAGGCCCGCCACGGACGTCTTCATCCGTCCCGAACACGGAACGGAGCCGAGGTGGCCCGTGTGCTCGCCATCGAGCCAGTCTTTGTCGCGTACGTCGTCGTCGTCCGTCGTTGATTACCGCCGTTCCGGTCAACCCCGACTCTCCCCGACCTCACCATCTGCATCACAGTGAGCTGCTCCTTCCTAACCCCCTCGCCCCGCTGTCGATCTGTCGCCGTAGACCCGTGCCCGCCCGAGGCCTCATAAAAGAGAGAAGACGAGTTCTTCTTTCTTTTATCACTTAGGAGCCGTGCGGGCCGGAGTTCCGCATCCGCGCACATCCACTCCTAGCCCTGCTCATGTTGCTCCTCCTGCCGTCGCCCGTCGCGTGTGACCACGCACGCGCTCGTCCGCCCACACACGCCCGTGCTCGCGCCGTGCCTATTGCCGCTCGCCCGCTGCCGCTCCCCTGTCTCGCTTGGCCACGCTCCGCGTGCCTCCTCGTCGGGCTCCACCGCGCCCATGGCCGCGTCTCGCCCCTGCCGTTGCCTGTTGCTGCTCCTTGCCGAGCCTGCTGCCCGCTACTGTGCTTTGCCGCTAGTTGTTCCTCTGCTGCTGCCGCTTAGTGCTGCCTGCTGCTATCATTGGCCATTGCGGCAGATTGGCCATGGTTCTGCGCGCATGCTCAATGTGCACAGCCGGTTGTGCCTCTGGCCGGCTTAATTAATTAGAGATAGATTAGTTTAGGATTAGATTAGTGGTATAAATAGCCTAATGTGTAGATGACATTGAAGGAAATATGCCCTAGAGGCAATAATAAAGTTATTATTTATTTCCTTATATCATGATAAATGTTTATTATTCATGCTAGAATTGTATTAACCAGAAACATAATACATGTGTGAATACATAGACAAACATAGTGTCACTAGTATGCCTCTACTTGACTAGCTCGTTGATCAAAGATGGTTATGTTTCCTAGCCATAGACATGAGTTGTCATTTGATTAACAGGATCACATCATTAGGAGAATGATGTGATTGACTTGACCCATTCCGTTAGCTTAGCACTCGATCGTTTAGTATGTTGCTATTGCTTTCTTCATGACTTATACATGTTCCTATGGCTATGAGATTATGCAACTCCCATTTACCGGAGGAACACTTTGTGTGCTACCAAACTTCACAACGTAACTGGGTGATTATAAAGGTACTCTACAGGTGTCTCCGAAGGTACTTGTTGGGTTGGCGTATTTCGAGATTAGGATTTGTCACTCCGATTGTCGGAGAGGTATCTCTGGGCCCTCTCGGTAATGCACATCACTTAAGCAATGCAACTAATGAGTTTGTTGCGGGATGATGTATTACGGAACGAGTAAAGAGACTTGTCGGTAACGAGATTGAACTAGGTATTGAGATACCGACGATCGAATCTCGGGCAAGTAACATACTGATGACAAAGGGAACAACGTATGTTGTTATGCGGTCTGACCGATAAAGATCTTCGTAGAATATGTGGGAGCCAATATGAGCATCCAGGTTCCGCTATTGGTTATTGACCGGAGACGTGTCTCGGTCATGTCTACATAGTTCTCGAACCCGTAGGGTCCGCACGCTTAAAGTTCGATGACGGTTATATTATGAGTTTATGTGTTTTGATGTACCGAAGGTAGTTCGGAGTCCCGGATGAGATCGGGGACATGACGAGGAGTCTCGAAATGGCCGAGACGTAAAGATCGATATATTGGACGACTATATTCGGACTTCGGAAAGGTTCCGAGTGATTCGGGTATTTATCGGAGTACCGGAGAGTTACGGGAATTCGCCGGGGAGAAGTATTGGGCCTTATTGGGCCATACGGGAATAGAGGAGAGAGGCCAAAAGGAAGGAGGCGCGCACCCCCCTCTGGTCCGAATTGGACAAGGGGTGCAGCCCCCTTTTCCTTCTCCCTCTCCCCCTCTTTCCTTCTCTCCTACTCCAACAAGGAAAGGAGGAGTCCTACTCCCGGTGGGAGTAGGACTCCCCCCTTGGCGCGCCCTCCTCCTTGGCCGGCCGCCTCCCCCTTGCTCCTTTATATACGGGGGCAGGGGGGCACCCCATAGACACAACAATTGATCGTTTGATCTTTTAGCCGTGTGCGGTGCCCCCTCCACCATAGTCCACCTCGATAATACTGTAGCGGTGCTTAGGCGAAGCCCTGCGTCGGTAGAACATCATCATCGTCACCACGCCGTCGTGCTGACGAAACTCTCCCTCAACACTCGGCTGGATCGGAGTTCGAGGGACGTCATCGGGCTGAACGTGTGCTGAACTCGGAGGTGCCGTGCGTTCGGTACTTGATCGGTCAGATCGTGAAGACGTACGACTACATCAACCGCGTTGTGCTAACGGTTCCGCTTTCGGTCTACGAGGGTACGTGGACAACACTCTCCCCTCTCGTTGCTATGCATCACCATGATCTTGCGTGTGCGTAGGAAAATTTTGAAATTATTACGTTCCCCAACAGTGGTATCAGATCCAGGTTTTATGCGTTGATGTTATATACATGAGCAGAACACAAGTGAGTTGTGGGCGATATAAGTCATACTGCTTACCAGCATGTCATACTTTAGTTCGGCGGTATTGTTGGATGAAGCGGCCCGGACCGACATTACGCGTACGCTTACGCGAGACTGGTTTTTCCGACGTGCTTTGCACAGAGGTGGCTGGCGGGTGTCAGTTTCTCCAACTTTAGTTGAACCGAGTGTGGCTACGCCTGGTCCTTGCGAAGTTAAAACAACACCAACTTGACAAACTATCGTTGTGGTTTTGATGCGTAGGTAAGAACGGTTCTTGCTAAGCCCAGTAGCAGCCACGTAAAACTTGCAACAACAAAGTAGAGGACGTCTAACTTGTTTTTGCAGGGCATGTTGTGATGTGATATGGTCACGACATGATGCTAAATTTTATTGTATGAGATGATCATGTTTTGTAACCGAGTTATCGGCAACTGGCAGGAGCCATATGGTTGTCGCTTTATTGTATGCAATGCAATCGCCCTGTAATGCTTTACTTTATCACTAAGCGGTAGCGATAGTCGTAGAAGCATAAGATTGGCGAGACGACAACGATGCTACGATGGAGATCAAGGTGTCGCGCCGGTGACGATGGTGATCATGACGGTGCTTCGGAGATGGAGATCACAAGCACAAGATGATGATGGCCATATCATATCACTTATATTGATTGCATGTGATGTTTATCTTTTATGCATCTTATCTTGCTTTGATTGACGGTAGCATTATAAGATGATCCCTCACTAAATTATCAAAGTATAAGTGTTCTCCCTGAGTATGCACCGTTGCGAAAGTTCTTCGTGCTGAGACACCACGTGATGATCGGGTGTGATAGGCTCTACGTTCAAATACAACGGGTGCAAAACAGTTGCACACGCGGAATACTCAGGTTAAGCTTGACGAGCCTAGCATATAACAGATATGGCCTCGGAACACGGAGACCGAAAGGTCGAGCGTGAATCATATAGTGGATATGATCAACATAGTGATGTTCACCGTTGAAACTACTCCATCTCACGTGATGATCGGACATGGTTTAGTTGATATGGATCACGTGATCACTTAGAGGATTAGAGGGATGTCTATCTAAGTGGGAGTTCTTAAGTAATATGATTAATTGAACTTAAATTTATCATGAACTTAGTCCTGATAGTATTTTGCAAATTATGTTGTAGATCAATAGCTCGCGTTGTTGCTTCCCTATGTTTATTTTGATATGTTCCTAGAGAAAAATTATGTTGAAAGATGTTAGTAGCAAAGATGCGGATTGGATCCGTGATCTGAGGATTATCCTCATTGCTGCATAGAAGAATTATGTCCTTGATGCACCGCTAGGTGACAGACCTATTGCAGGAGCAGATGCAGACGTTATGAACGTTTGGCTAGCTCAATATGATGACTACTTGATAGTTTAGTGCACCATGCTTAACGGCTTAGAATCGGGACTTCAAAGACGTTTTGAACGTCATGGACCATATGAGATGTTCCAGGAGTTGAAGTTAATATTTCTAGCAAATACCCGAGTTGAGAGATATGAAGTCTCCAACAAGTTCTATAGCTAAAAGATGGAGGAGAATAGCTCAAGCAGTGAGCATGTGCTCAGATTGTCTGGGTACTACAATCGCTTGAATCAAGTGGGAGTTAATCTTCCAGATAAAATAGTAATTGACAGAATTCTCTAGTCACCATCACCAAGTTAGTAGAACTTCGTGATGAACTATAGTATGCAAGGGATGACGAAAGTAATTCCCGAGCTCTTCGCGATGCTGAAATCGACGAAGGTAGAAATCAAGAAAGAGCATCAAGTGTTGATGGTTAACAAGACCACTAGTTTCAAGAAAAGGGCAAAGGGATAGAAGGGGAACTTCAAGAAGAACGGCAAGCAAGTTGCTGCTCAAGTGAAGAAGCCCAAGTCTGGACCTAAGCCTGAGACTAAGTGCTTCTACTGCAAAGGGACTGGTCACTGGAAGCGGAACTGCCCCAAGTATTTGGTGGATAAGAAGGATGGCAAAGTGAACAAAGGTATATTTGATATACAGATTATTGATGTGTATTTTACTAGTGTTCGTAGCAACCCCTCGGTATTTGATACTGGTTCAGTTGCTAAAGAGTAGTAACTCGAAACGGGAGTTGCATAATGAACAGAAACTAGTTAAGGATGAAGTGACGATGTGTATTGGAAGTGGTTCCAAGATTGATATGATCATCATCGCACACTCCCTATACTTTCGGGATTAGTGTTGAACCTAAATAAGTGTTATTTGGTGTTTGCGTTGAGCATGAATATGATTTGATCATGTTTATTGCAATACGGTTATTCATTTAAGTTAGAGAATAATTGTTGTTCTGTTTACATGAATAAAACCTTATATGGTTACACACCCAATGAAAATGGTTCGTTGGATCTCGATCGTAGTGATACACATATTCATAATATTGAAGCCAAAAGATGCAAAGTTAATAATGATAGTGCAACTTATTTGTGGCACTGCCGTTTAGGTCATATTGGTGTAAAGCGCATGAAGAAACTCCATGCTGATGGGCTTTTGGAATCACTTGATTATGAATCACTTGATGCTTGCGAACCATGCCTTATGGGCAAGATGACTAAGACTCCGTTCTCCGGAACAATGGAGCGAGCAACTGACTTATTGGAAATAATACATACTGATGTATGCGATCCGATGAGTGTTGAGGCTCGCGGCGGGTATCGTTATTTTCTGACCTTCACAGATGATTTGAGCAGATATGGGTATATCTACTTGATGAAACATAAGTCTGAAGCATTTGAAAAGTTCAAAGAATTTCAGAGTGAAGTGGAAAATCATCGTGACAAGAAAATAAGGTTTCTACGATCTGATCGCGGAGACAAATATTTGAGTTACGAGTTTGGTCTTCAATTAAAACAATGTGGAATAGTTTCACAAATTCGTGCCACCTGGAACACCACAGCATAATGGTGTGTCCGAACGTCATAACCGTACTTTATTGGATATAGTGCAATCTATGATGTTTCTTACCGATTTACCACTATAGTTTTGGGGTTATGCATTAGAGACAGCTGCATTCACGTAAAAAAGGGCACCATCTAAATCCGTTTGAGACGACACCGTATGAACTGTGGTTTGGCAAGAAACCAAAGTTGTCGTTTCTTAAAGTTTGGGGTTGCGATGCTTATAAGAAAAAGTTTCATCCTGATAAGCTCAAACCCAAATCGGAGAAATGTGTCTTCATAGGATACCCAAAGGAGACAATTGGGTACACCTTCTATCACAGATCCGAAGGCAAGGTATTCGTTGCTAAGAATGGATCCTTTCTAGAGAAGGAGTTTCTCTCAAAAGAAGTGAGTGGGAGGAAAGTAGAACTTGATGGGGTAACTGTACCATCTCCCGAATTGGAAAGTAGTTCATCACTGAAATCAGTTCCAGTGATGCTTACACCAATTAGTGAGGAAGTTAATGATGATGATCATGAAGCTTCGGATCAAGTTACTACCGAACCTCGTAGGTCAACCAAAGTGAGATCCGCACCAGAGTGGTACGGTAATCCTGTTCTGGAGGTCATGTTACTTGACCATGACGAACTTACGAACTATGAGGAAGCGATGGTGAGCCTAGATTCCGCAAAATGGCTTGAGGCAATGAAATCTGAGATGGGATCCATGTATGAGAACAAAGTGTGGACTTTGATTGACTTGCCCGATGATCGGCAAGCCATAGAAAATAAATGGATCTTCAAGAGGAAGACGGACGCTGATAGTAGTGTTACTATCTACAAAGCTAGAATTGTCGCAAAAAGGTTTTCGACAAGTTCAAGGTGTTGACTACGATGAGAGTTTCTCACTCGTATCTATGCTTAAGTCTGTCCGAATCATGTTAGCAATTGCCGCATTTTATGAAATCTGGCAAATGGATAAACAAAACTGTATTCCTTAATGGATTTATTGAAGAAGAGTTGTATATGATGCAACCAGAAGGTTTTGTCAATCCTAAAGGTGCTAACAAAATATGCAAGCTCCAGCGATCCATCTATGGATTGGTGCAAGCATCTCGGAGGTTGAATATACGCTTTGATAAGTTGATCAAAGGATATAGTTTTATACAGACTTGCGGTGAAGCCTGTATTTACAAGAAAGTGAGTGGGAGCACTACAGCATTTCTGATAAGTATATGTGAATGACATATTGTTGATCGGAAATAATGTAGAATTATTCTGCAAAGCATAAAGGAGTGTTTGAAAGGAGTTTTTTTAAAGAAAGACCTCGGTGAAGCTGCTTACATATTGAGCATCAAGATCTATACAGATAGATCAAGATGCTTGATAAGTTTTTCAATGAGTACATACCTTGACAAGATTTTGAAGTAGTTCAAAATGGAACAGTCAAAGAAAGAGTTCTTGCCTGTGTTACAAGGTGTGAAATTGAGTAAGACTCAAAGCCCGACCACGGCAGAAGATAGAAAGAGAATGAAAGTCATTCCCTATGCCTTGGCCATAGGTTCTATAAAGTATGCCATGCTGTGTACCAGATCTATTGTATACCCTACACTGATTTTGGCAAGGGAGTACAATAGTGATCTAGGAGTAGATCACTGGACAGCGGTCAAAATTATCCTTAGTGGAATAAGGATATGTTTCTCGATTATGGAAGTGACAAAAGGTTCGTCGTAAAGGGTTACGTCGATGCAAGTTTTGACACTAATCTAGATGACTCTAAGTCTCGGTCTAGATACATATTGAAAGTGGGAGCAATTAGCTAGAGTAGCTCCGTGCAGAGCATTGTAGACATAGAAATTTGCAAAATACTTACGGATCTGAATGTGACAGACCCGTTGACTAAAATTATCTCACAAGCAAAACATGATCACACCTTAGTACTCTTTGGGTGTTAATCACATAGCGATGTGAACTAGATTATTGACTCTAGTAAACCCTTTGGGTGTTGGTCACATGACGATGTGAACTATGGGTGTTAATCACATGGTGATGTGAACTATTGATGTTAAATCACATGGCGATGTGATCTAGATTATTGACTCTAGTGCAAGTGGGAGACTGAAGGAAATATGCCCTAGAGGCAATAATAAAGTTATTATTTATTTCCTTATATCATGATAAATGTTTATTATTCATGCTAGAATTGTATTAACCGGAAACATAATACATGTGTGAATACATAGACAAACATAGTGTCACTAGTATGCCTCTACTTGACTAGCTCGTTGATCAAAGATGGTTATGTTTCCTAGCCATAGACATGAGTTGTCATTTGATTAACGGGATCACATCATTAGGAGAATGATGTGATTGACTTGACCCATTCCGTTAGCTTAGCACTCGATCGTTTAGTATGTTGCTATTGCTTTCTTCATGACTTATACATGTTCCTATGACTATGAGATTATGCAACTCCCGTTTACCGGAGGAACACTTTGTGTGCTACCAAACGTCACAACGTAACTGGGTGATTATAAAGGTACTCTACAGGTGTCTCCGAAGGTACTTGTTGGGTTGGCGTATTTCGAGATTAGGATTTGTCACTCCGATTGTCGGAGAGGTATCTCTGGGCCCTCTCGGTAATGCACATCACTTAAGCCTTGCAAGCATTGCAACTAATGAGTTTGTTGCGGGATGATGTATTACGGAACGAGTAAAGAGACTTGCCGGTAACGAGATTGAACTAGGTATTGAGATACCGACGATCGAATCTCGGGCAAGTAACATACCGATGACAAAGGGAACAACGTATGTTGTTATGCGGTCTGACCGATAAAGATCTTCGTAGAATATGTGGGAGCCAATATGAGCATCCAGGTTCCGCTATTGGTTATTGACCGGAGACGTGTCTCGGTCATGTCTACATAGTTCTCGAACCCGTAGGGTCCGCACGCTTAAAGTTCGATGACGGTTATATTATGAGTTTATGTGTTTTGATGTACCGAAGGTAGTTCAGAGTCCCGGATGAGATCGGGGACATGACGAGGAGTCTCGAAATGGCCGAGATGTAAAGATCGATATATTGGACGACTATATTCGGACTTCGGAAAGGTTCCGAGTGATTCGGGTATTTATCGGAGTACCGGAGAGTTACGGGAATTCGCCGGGGAGAAGTATTGGGCCTTATTGGGCCATACGGGAATAGAGGAGAGAGGCCAAAAGGAAGGAGGCGCGCACCCCCCCTCTGGTCCGAATTGGACAAGGGGTGCAGCCCCCTTTTCCTTCTCCCTCTCCCCCTCTTTCCTTCTCTCCTACTCCAACAAGGAAAGGAGGAGTCCTACTCCCGGTGGGAGTAGGACTCCCCCTTGGCGCGCCCTCCTCCTTGGCCGGCCGCCTCCCCCCTTGCTCCTTTATATACGGGGGCAGGGGGGCACCCCATAGACACAACAATTGATCGTTTGATCTTTTAGCCGTGTGCGGTGCCCCCCTCCACCATAGTCTACCTCGATAATACTGTAGCGGTGCTTAGGCGAAGCCCTGCGTCGGTAGAACATCATCATCGTCACCACGCCGTCGTGCTGACGAAACTCTCCCTCAACACTCGGCTGGATCGGAGTTCGAGGGACGTCATCGGGCTGAACGTGTGCTGAACTCGGAGGTGCCATGCGTTCGGTACTTGATCGGTCGGATCGTGAAGACGTACGACTACATCAACCGCGTTGTGCTAACGGTTCCGCTTTCGGTCTACGAGGGTACGTGGACAACACTCTCCCCTCTCGTTGCTATGCATCACCATGATCTTGCATGTGCGTAGGAAATTTTTGAAATTATTACGTTCCCCAACAGACATGTGGCCCCACTAGTTTGAATTGGTTTAGACTAATTAAATTATCCCTTGTCACTTACATGTGGGCCACACCTGCCCCTTTGACTAGTCAAGTTTGACTTGGTCAATTCAGATTTTTACTAAATACAAAAATTTCAGAATATTTGTTAAACTTTAAAAAATCATAGAAAATAAACCGCAAGTTAGATGAAAATACTTTGTACATGAAAGTTGCTTAGAACAACGAGACGAATCCGGATACGTAGCCTGTTCGTCTGCCACACATCCATAACATAGTGAACACACAACTTTCCCCCTCCGGTTCATCTGTCCGAAAACGCGAAACACCGGGGATACTTTCCCGGATGTTTCCCCCCTTTGCCGATATCACCTACTATCGCATTAGGGCACATCTAGCACCGCGTTTGTCATGTTATGTTTTGTGATGCTTTGATTGCTCTGTTATTTATTGTGTTCCCCCTTCATTACTTCTTTTCGGTAGACCCTGAGTCCGATGCCGGTACCCCTGTGATCAACTACATCGACGATGAACCCTTCTTGCCAGAGCAACCAGGCAAGCCCCCCCTTTGATCACCAGATATCGCCTATTCCTTCTCTCTACTGCTTGCATTAGAGTAGTGTAGCATGTTACTGCTTTCGGTTAATCCTATTCTGCTGCATAGCCTGTCATTGTTGCTACAGTTGTTACCCTTACCTGCAATCCTAAATGCTTAGTATAGGATGCCAGTGTTCCATCAGTGGCCCTACACTCTTGTCCGTCTGCCATGCTATACTACTGGGCCGTGATCACTTCGGGAGGTGATCACGGGCATATGATATATACTTTATACTGTTACAATACTTATGATACTGTTCGGAGATGGGGCCTGAAGGGGCAAGTGGCTCCATCCCGGTAGAGGTGGGCCTGGGTTCCCGACGTCCCCTGACTGTTACTTTGTGGCGGAGCGACAGGGCAGGTTGAGACCGCCTAGGAGAGAGGTGGGCCTGGCCCTGGTCGGCGTCCGCGGTTACATCGATTAACACGCTTAATGAGATCTTGGTATTTGATCTGAGTCTGGCCACTGGCCTATACGCACTAACCAGCTACGCGGGAATAGTTATGGGCACTCGACGTCGTGGTATCAGCTGAAGCCTTCTTGACGTCAGTGACTGAGCGGTGCGCCCCGGATTGGACTGGAACGCCTGCTAGGCTAGGTCTGCTTCCGGCCGCCCACGCAACATGCAGGTGTGCAATGGGCGATGGGCCCAGACCCCTGCGCCATAGGATTTAGACCAGCGTGCTGACCTCTCTGTTGTGCCTAGGTGGGGCTGCGACGTGTTGATCTTCCGAGGCTGGGCATGACCCAGGAAAGTGTGTCCGGCCAAATGGAATCGAGCGTGTTGGGTTATGTGGTGCACTCTTGCAGGGAAGTTTATCTATTCGAATAGCCGCGATCCTCGGTAACAGGACGACTTGGAGTTGTACCTTGACCTTATGACAACTAGAACCGGATACTTAATAAAACACACCCTTCCAAGTGCCAGATATAACCCGGTGATCGCTCTCACACAGGGTGACGAGGGGAGGATCACCGGGTAGGATTATGCTATGCGATGCTACTTGGTGAACTTGCCATCTACTCTCTTCTACATGCTGCAAGATGGATTCTGCCAGAAGCGTAGTCTTGGATAGGATTAGCTATCCCCCTCTTATTCTGGCATTCTGCAGTACAGTCTGCCGATATTTCCCTTTACACAAATACCCATGCATATGTAGTGTAGATCCTTGCTTGCGAGTACTTTGGATGAGTAGTCGCGGTTGCTTTGCTCCCCCTTTCCCCCCTTTCCCTTCTTCCTGGTTATCGCAACCAGATGCTGGAGCCCAGGAGCCAGACGCCACCATTGATGATGACTCCTACTACACCGGAGGTGCCTACTACTATGTGCAGGCCGATGACGACGACCAGGAGTAGTTTAGGAGGATCCCAGGCAGGAGGCCTGCGCCTCTTTCGATCTGTATCCCAGTTTGTGCTAGCCTTCTTAAGGCAAACTTGTTTAACTTTTGTCTGTACTCAAATATTGTTGCTTCCGCTGAATCATCTATGATCGAGCACTTGTATTCGAGCCCTCGTGGCCCCTGGCTTGTACTATGATGCTTGTATGACTTATTTTATTTTTAGAGTTGTGTTGTGATATCTTCCCATGAGTCCCTGATCTTGATCGTACACGTTTGCGTGTATGATTAGTGTATGATTGAATCGGGGGCGTCACAAGTTGGTATCATAGCCGACTGCCTGTAGGAATCCCCCTTCAAAACTCCTTGGCCGAAGTTGAGTCTAGTCATTGCAAAACCTTTACTAACATGGCTGTGTGGCCTGTGGGCCCACGTCACCATTGGTGGTATTCGGATCTTTTATTCCTCGGCCTATACTCTGGGACTCTGACCTCTCTTCTATTCGGGTGAAATGATTTTACTAACTCTGACTCTAGGTTCTTGTAACTACTTTCTCCCGGAGAGCCCCTTCGGTCCAGATGATCGCCTGCTGCACCAGAAAATTTTGAAGATACTCTCCGACATTTCCCCGAGACCCTTGTGCCCTTTGTCGTTGCAATTCCATACCACCAATAAATCCCTACAGAAAACTACATACACTTGTCGTCCATAACTTCACTTCCAATTGTTGTTGTTATTACAAGATACCCTGAAATACTTCGGATATTCCGAGAATCTTTTGTGTCTGCTGCCTTGCAGCTCCTTTTCCTCATGAATACCCTTACGGATAATTCCTCGCACTTATCGAGTATCCGCTCATTCCCAGTTGTTTATGTGTTTCACAAAAGTTTTCGAAATACCATTCGATCTTTCGAAATTCCTGAGCATCCTATTGCTCTTGAAATTCTTGCTTGCTTGCATTATGGTTAATCCCATAAGTCTCGTAATCTTATTGGCATCTCTTGTCATTATCATTTTGAGTCTGTTGACTCAGTTTGTTGCGAATGCTCGCAATCCTCAATCAGATCCTAGAATTCATCCTTCCGGCTCAGACGTCATTTTAAACATGAGCTGGTTCTCGCCAATCAAATTGTCGTCGATTGTGCCCCTAGGTCTATTGAACTTATCCATCCTTGATCAGAGCGTCTGCTTCTGATCCTTCGCTTTGTAAATTATAATTCCTTTGCAATTGAGCTCTAAGTTATTCAGTTGTTTCTATAATCCAATGTCTTTGCATTGATTCTTCCTCTGG
Source organism: Triticum aestivum (assembly GCF_018294505.1). Lineage (NCBI taxonomy): Eukaryota > Viridiplantae > Streptophyta > Magnoliopsida > Poales > Poaceae > Triticum > Triticum aestivum. The sequence goes on along the minus strand of NC_057808.1, from coordinate 527,834,786 downwards.
TTGTGTGCCGATACTCACATCAGATCCTTTGTGGACCACCAGATCCTTTGTTGGATTTTATCCGACAATGTCCTTCATATTCAATAACCTTGTGAGCCTTTCCTAGGATACATAATGCCTTTGCGAAATTGTATCCTCTGCTTTACCAACCATGCTCTATTTTCGAGCTTGTATAAATTACTCCTGAAGTTGTGGTATATGTTTCTAAGATGCCCCAGTGGGTTGAAGCTATGCCTTTTCTAATCTGTGTGAACCTGGAAACTACTAAGGGTCATACTCTATTGTTGTTATGTTAGATAAAATTTCAACACTACAACTTTGTCGCAGGCGAGAAGTGAATGAAAGGTTATGCATTTGAGAAGTGGGAGTCGACCTTGAACTTTGTGTTCATGCCCATGGACACGATGTAGATCCTATCATGGAAGCTTCTTGTAATAATAACTATTTCCTTGATAAATATCATGTGGTATCAGTGAATTGATCCTTTGCAACCGTGGTTCCGACCATGATTGTTCTCCTCTCATTCTATTTCTCGGACAAGTTATAGTACTTGCCTTCTGCAGATCAGTACGCCTGCCCAACCTCTATTTTGTTCTACCTTCGAGTATTATCCCCCGATATCTCGAGGATATCATGCCATTGCACTACATCTTATGAATTTGTGCTGGAATAATACCTTTCCCTATCATAGTCACTCCACGAGTTCTGGGTTGTTGTCAACCGAGAACACCGAATAGTGAATTGAGTCCGCACTGCAATTCGACAACTCTTAGTAATCTTCATTGCTAAACGAGTTTGTACTCGATCATGTCATTCCCAACTGATTGACTACATCATCATCGTCAGGCTAACTGCTTGACCATTCTACATATGTCCTTCATCCCCGGGACACAATCCCGACAGTGCTCTAAGCTTACATCAAACTTTCCGCATCATATTGTTTGTCTTGAGAGACAACTCCGAATTCCGAGGTGGCATCTTATCTATGGTTATAGTAACCTTTTGCCTCACCATTCCCTTGGTGTGATGTCGTCACCGATCGATTACATCTTCTTGTAACCTCTCGATAAATGTGCCGTGATCATCGTCAACATTTTAACTTCTTCCGAGACGTACATTGAGTTCCTGATGAGAAATTCCATGCTTGCCCCCTCGATGATTTGTGTTAACATCAACAACATTATTGATTTCCCTCCCAACACAAAACTTGTTCTAGTTTTGCGTTGTACTTTGAGTTCCTTGCTATCCGACTTATGTTATGCTCTACCTTGGAGTATTACCATTGTTTATGTCAAGAATGTCGTGAGAATTTCACCACCTCTTAAGAATTCTTGATATAGTAATACTTCTCACCATCACCATTTTTTCTTGGTCCCCGTGTTGATTCTAACCGGGATACTAACAAGTGAACGGTGCTGCTTGGATTCTTTACTTCTAGCAACCCTATTGTTTTGAAGTTGATGAACGATAGTTCGTTCTTAGACTATTGGTTGTTGAACCACCATTCTAACTTGATCATGCACCCTAAGCCCATATTTCGGGTGCAACTTTCAACCAATGTTTAAGTGTGTATGTTTTTCCTCGAGCATACATCATTATATCATTTGATATGACAAATGTTATCTCCTTGTTCACATAAATGTGGAATCCCATCTTTTGGAGATCCCAATGAGTTGTCGCTGAGTCCATCAGCCACACCCTCATCCTCTCCTTGGTTTAATGATGAAGTCTGGTTTAGGAGCTCGCTTCCATAGTTCATTTCCCGAGAACCTTACAATGTCATCTCGACAATATGTGTTGCACCATCTTCTCACGCATCCTGAGTCTGAGGTATCCTGACACCAATCAGATCTGAATCTCGGTCAGATATGATGGTTGGATCATATTTTCAGGAGTTATAACGTTGGTCTTTATATGACCCGGTAAGGTGATATCATGCCCAGCACCCCTGGCCGGAGGACCTATTGTTATAATTCTTTCTTTTTAGCAAGGTTAACCATTCTTCCATGAGGAAATTGTAAGACTTATTCTACAAGTTATTCCTGATGAATCCTTTGTGTTTCCAAAGTCTGATCTTCACCTGATGACCATGTCAATGCTATCTCGAAGCATGTCTAAGGTACTCCGATTTTCAACAAGAACATTTGAAGCCCAATGCTAAATGTTTCCTGCTCAATTATCCAAACAACGCTGTATGGGTAATGTCATGAAATTTCTCTCCCCTTACCTAAAGAGTTTTCTACATTATATCCTGTCATGGATATGATGCTCTGCTTGTCCTTGGGAAGGAAATACCCCTGAAATATGTGTTTTAACACATTTTTCTTTCCATTGTTCTGTTTAATCTGATAATCATATTTTCCTTTCCATTGTTTGGTTTAACCTTTCTTGTGATCTATATGATCTAAGCAGTAATATTCTCCTGCTTATGTAAACACCTCGTTGTACAATTCTGTCAGCAAGACCCTGTTACTATTGTTGATGACATTCCGGTAGCCACCGATGGACGAGAACTTTGCCTATTGGTCCGCATCGTTTCGACGAGCAGGAAAATGGTTCTCTTCGTCCCTCGCCCTTGGTACTGATGTTGTCGCCGACATAACTGATAGGCTATCCTCTGACATACCTTACTTACATGATCGTGCAAGAAGTCACCGCCCTTTCCACCTTTATCCCACATGGTGGGCCCATAACCCACAGTTCCACAGGATCGAAACTTGACTCTCCTGTACACATCCTTTGTTCCCGAAGTTATTCCTCGGGCGTGGCCTCATATGTAATTCGCGAGCCACCTTCTGAGTGATCATCAATTCTGGTATCAGATGCCATGGTTTTTCTCGTTGCTCTGGACCCCCTTTCACACTTTGTTTCAGGCATCGAAAGATTGCCTATCCGCTCAAAACTTCTCATGGTACCTTCTTACTTTGCTCTCGATATTTTCTTAAATTTCAATTCGAGAGTTACTTTCCGCCACCTTCCCCGTTGTTTTCGACCAGATAGTCAACCTTGCAGAATTCCGTTCTCTCGGACTACCCCCTTTATTCTTTCGTAAGTACGATGGAGTTCCCGAAGAAAGGATGCTGACTTCATCATGATGACTTGAAGCAGAGAAATGAAGACAACACTGTAATGGATCGATCTCTTCGAGAAGAGCAAGCCAGAATGAGAAGACCCGCTAGATTCGTTACCAAACCTTCCCCCTTCCACTACCTCTTAAATCTCAGGACGAGATTTCTTGTAGTGGAGGAGAATTGTGACGCCCAGATATTTAAGCTACAGTAAACCTATGCTAATGATGCCACGTCACCTTGATTACTATTGTTAATCTTGCGATGATTCAAGTCCCATTCAAATTCAAATTTAAAATAAAGTTAAACAACAAAAGTTTTCAAACATTAAAAGTAAAATGTTTGTTGGGTTGCAAATATTCAGTAGCTAATTATCTTGTAGAAATCAACATTTTACAAAGTATTGGAATGCCCCTTATATATTCAAAACAGGACCAAGAGCATTTAAATTAACCAATTAAAAACAAACAAATTTGTAAACTATTCAAAATAAATTGAAACTTGTTGTGCTAACTCAACTCACTACCTAGTATTTATGTGATAAATATTGGTTTTAAATAATTTGATTTAATATAGAAAATAAGTGCAAAACAAGAAAATGGAAATATAATATTGAAAATAGAAGGAACAAAAAAATGGAGAAAAGGCTAAGTGCACACTGCTTACTTGCGGCCTACTGCCACAGTAACGAGGCCCAACCCACGAACGGCCTTCTCCTTCCTCTACAGAGGAGGAGGCAGGAGATGTGCGTGTCGCACATCCACGGTTGCCGTGGCTGTAGATGGCTGCCATGTCGACCCCTTCGCTTATAACTGCGCCAACGCGAACCGTAGGTCGCCCTCGTCCATTCCCCCCTCTTTCCCCCGTCGCCCCCTTCTTCTTTCGCTCGAATTCGATCTTGGAAACTGTCACGGTGACCGCACTCGTCATCGTCATTACCACGACCACCGTCGTCGCCTTCGCGTGGGAGGACGTCCAGGAGGCCCGCCACGGACGTCTTCATCCGTCCCAAACACGGAACGGAGCCGAGGTGGCCCGTGCGCTCGCCGTCGAGCCAGTCTTCGTCGCGTACGTCATCGTCATCCGTCATCGATTACCGCCGTTCCGGTCAACCCCGACTCTCCCCGACCTCACCATCTACATCACAGTGAGCTACTCCTTCCTAACCCCCTCGCCCCGCTGTCGATCTGTCGCCGTAGACCCGTGCCCGCCCGAGGCCGCCTTGGCTGGAGTTCCGCATCCGCACACATCCACTCCTAGCCCTGCTCGTGTTGCTCCTCCTGCCGTCGCCCGTCGCGCGCGACCACGCACGCGCTCATCCGCCCACACACGCCCATGCTCGCGCCGTGCCTATTTCCGCTCGCCCACTGCCGCTCCCCTGTCTCGCTTGGCCACGCTCTGCGTGCCTCCCCGTCGGGCTCCACCGCGCCCAGGGCCGCGTCTTGGCCGCCCTCGCCTGTGCACGCGCGCCCGTGGGCCGCGCCCAGCCCCTCCTCCCCCTCGCTGCTGTGCTCCCGCCGCTGCTTCCCGTTGTTTGCTTCTGCTGCTGCGTACTGCTGTTGCCTGCAGCAGCTCGCCCCTGCCGCTGCCAATTGCTGCTCCTTGCCGAGCCTGATGCCCGCTACTGCTTTGCCGCTAGTTGTTCCTCTGCTGCTGCCGCTTAGTGCTGCCTGCTGCTATCGTTGGCCGTTGCGGCAGATTGGCCATGGTCGTGCGCGCATGCTCAATGTGCACAGCCGGTTGTGCCTCTGGTCGGCTTAATTAATTAGAGATAGATTAGTTTAGGATTAGATTAGTGGTATAAATAGCCTAATGTGTAGATGACATGTGGCCCTACTAGTTTGAATTGGTTTAGACTAATTAAATTGCCCCTTGTCACTTACATGTGGGCCACACCTGCCCCTTTGACTAGTCAAGTTTGACTTGGTCAATTCAGATTTTTACTAAATACAAAAATTTCAGAATATTTGTTAAACTTTAAAAAATCATAGAAAATAAACCGCAAGTCAGATGAAAATACTTTGTACATGAAAGTTGCTCAGAACGACGAGACGAATCCGGATACGTAGCCCGTTCGTCTGCCACACATCCATAGCATAGTGAACACGGAACTTTCCCCCACCGGTTCATCTATCCGAAAACGCGAAACACCGGGGATACTTTCCCGGATGTTTCCCCCCTTTGCCGATATCACCTACTACTGCGTTAGGGCACATCTAGCACCGCGTTTGTCATGTTATGTTTTGTGATGCTTTGATTGCTCTGTTATTTATTGTGTTCCCCCTTTGTTACTTCTTTCCGGTAGACCCTGAGACCGATGACGGTACCCCTGTGATCGTCTACATCGACGATGAACCCTTCTTGCCAGAGCAACCAGGCAAGCCCCCCCTTTGATCACCAGATATCGCCTATTCCTTCTCTCTATTGCTTGCATTCGAGTAGTGTAGCATGTTACTGCTTTCGGTTAATCCTATTCTGCTGCATAGCCTGTCATTGTTGCTACAGTTGTTACCCTTACCTGCAATCCTAAATGCTTCGTATAGGATGCTAGTGTTCCATCAGTGGCCCTACACTCTTGTCCGTCTGCCATGCTATACTACTGGGCCGTGATCACGGGCATATGATATATACTTTATACTGTTACAGTACTTATGATACTGTTCGGAGATGGGGGCTGAAGGGGCAGGTGGCTCCATCCCGGTAGAGGTGGGCCTGGGTTCCCGACGGCCCCTGACTGTTACTTTGTGGTGGAGCGACAGGGCAGGTTGAGACCGCCTAGGAGAGAGGTGGGCCTGGCCCTGGTCGGCGTCCGCGGTTACATCGATTAACACGCTTAACGAGATCTTGGTATTTGATCTGAGTCTGGCCACTGGCCTATACGCACTAACCAGCTACGTGGGAACAGTTATGGGCACTCGACGTCGTGGTATCAGCCGAAGCCTTCTTGACGTCAGTGGCTGAGCGGCGCACGCCGGATTGGACTGGAATGCCTGCTAGGCTAGGTCTGCTTCCGGCCGCCCACGCAACGTGCAGGTGTGCAATGGGCGATGGGCCCAGACCCCTGCGCCATAGGATTTAGACCAGCGTGCTGACCTCTCTGTTGTGCCTAGGTGGGGCTGCGACGTGTTGATCTTCCGAGTCCGGGCATGACCCAGGAAAGTGTGTCTGGCCAAATGGGATCGAGCGTGTTGGGTTATGTGGTGCACCCCTGCAGGGAAGTTTATCTATTCCAATAGCCGTGATCCTCGGTAACAGGACGACTTGGAGTTGTACTTTGACCTTATGACAATTAGAACCAGATACTTAATAAAACACACCCTTCGAAGTGCCAGATATAACCCGGTGATCGCTCTCACACAGGGCGACGAGGGGAGGATCGCCGGGTAGGATTATGCTATGCGATGCTACTTGGTGAACTTACCATCTACTCTCTTCTACATGCTGCAAGATGGAGGCTGCCAGAAGCGTAGTCTTGGATAGGATTAGCTATCCCCCTCTTATTCCGGCATTCTGCAGTACAGTCTACCGATATTGCCCTTTACACAGATACCCATGCATATGTAGTGTAGATCCTTGCTTGCGAGTACTTTGGATGAGTACTCACGGTTGCTTTGCTCCCCCTTTTCCCCCTTTCCCTTCTTCCTGGTTATCGCAACTAGATGCTGGAGCCCAGGAGCCAGATGCCACCGTCGATGATGATTCCTACTACACCGGAGGTGGCTACTACTACGTGCAGGCCGATGACGACGACCAGGAGTAGTTTAGGAGGATCCCAGGCAGGAGGCCTGCGCCTCTTTCGATCTGTATCCCAGTTTGTGCTAGCCTTCTTAAGGCAAACTTGTTTAACTTATGTCTATACTCAGATATTGTTGCTTCCGCTGACTCGTCTACGATCGAGCACTTGTATTCGAGCCCTCGAGGCCCCTGGCTTGTACTATGATGCTTGTATGACTTATTTTATTTTTAGAGTTGTGTTGTGATATCTTCCCGTGAGTCCCTGATCTTGATCGTACACGTTTGCGTGTATGATTAGTGTACGATTGAATCGGGGGCGTCACAATTAATTTCACAAGATTCGGCATCGATAATAGGAGCAATCAGAGTGCTAAGAAAATCATTGTTGTTGGTGTTGGAAAAGTCACACAATTTAGTATTTTCTTGAGCCATCGTGACAAACAAGCAATCCAACACACAAGCACACAAGAAGCAAGCGAAAAAGAGGCGAACGGAAAAGAGGGCGAATAAAACGGCAAGGGTGAAGTGGGGAAGAGGAAAACGAGAGGCAAATGGCAAATAATGTAATGCGAGGGATAAGAGTTTGTGATGGGTACTTGGTATGTCTTGACTTGTGCGTAGACTCCCCGGCAACGGCGCCAGAAATCCTTCTTGATACCTCTTGAGCACTGCGTTGGTTTTCCCTTGAAGAGGAAAGGGTGATGCAGCAAAGTAGCGTAAGTATTTCCCTCAGCTTTTGAGAACCAAGGTATCAATCCAGTAGGAGGCTACACGCAAGTCTCTCGTATCTACACAAACAAATAAGAACCTTGCAACCAACGCGATAAAGGGGTTGTCAATCCCTTCACGACCACTTGCAAAAGTGAGATCTGATAGAGATAATAAGATAAATAATTTTGGTATTTTTGTTGTATATATTGAAAAGTAAAGATTACAAAATAAAATAGATCGGAAACTTATATGATGAAAGATAGACCCGGGGGCCATAGGTTTCACTAGTGGCTTCTCTCAAGATAGCATAAGTATTATAGTGGGTGAACAAATTACTGTCGAGCAATTGATAGAAAAGTGCATAGTTATGAGAATATCTAGGCATGATCATGTATATAGGTGCTACCTCTTGAGCACTGCGTTGGTTTTCCCTTGAAGAGGAAAGGGTGATGCAGTAAAGCAGCGTAAGTATTTCCCTTAGTTTTTGAGAACCAAGGTATCAATCCAGTAACAGGCCACGCACGAGTCCCTCGCACCTACACAAACAAATAAAATCGTCGCAACCAACGCAATAAAGGGGTTGTCAATCCCGTCACGGTCACTTACGAAAGTGAGATCTGATAGATATGATAAGATAATATTTTTGGTATTTTTATAATAAAGATGCAAAGTAAAATAAAAGGCAATGAAAATATCTAAGTGTTGGAAGCTTAATATGATGGAAAATAGACCCGGGGGCCATAGGTTTCACTAGTGGCTTCTCTCGAGAGCATAAGTATTACGGTGGGTAAACAAATTACTGTTGAGCAATTGACAGAATTGAGCATAGTTATGAGAATATCTAGGTATGATCATGTATATATGCATCACGTCCGCGACAAGTAGACCGACTCCTGCCTGCATCTACTACTATTACTCCACACATCGACTGCTATCTAGCATGCATCTAGAGTATTAAGTTCAAAAGAACAGAGTAACGCTTTAAGTAAGATGACATGATGTAGAGGGATAAACTCATGCAATATGATATAAAATCCATCTTGTTATCCTCGATGGCAACAATACAATACGTGCCTTGCTGCCCCTACTGTCACTGGGAAAGGACACCGCAAGATTGAACCCAAAGCTAAGCACTTCTCCCATTGCAAGAAAGATCAATCTAGTAGGCCAAACCAAACTGATAATTCGAAGAGACTTGCAAAGATAACCAATCATACATAAAAGAATTCAGAGAAGATTCAAATATTGTTCATAGATAAACTTGATCATAAACCCACAATTCATGGGTCTCAACAAACACACCGCAAAAGAAGATTACATCGAATAGATCTCCACAAGAGAGGTGGAGAACATTGTATTGAGATCCAAAAAGAGAGAAGAAGCCATCTAGCTAATAACTATGGACCCGAAGGTCTGAGGTAAACTACTCACACATCACCGGAGAGGCTATGGTGTTGATGTAGAAGCCCTCCGTGATCGATGCCCCCTCTGGCGGAGCTCTGGAAAAGGCCCCAAGATGGGATCTCACGGGTACAGATGGTTGCGGCGGTGGAATTAGGTTTTTGGCTCCGTATCTGGTAGTTTGGGGGTACGTAGGTATATATAGGAGGAAGAAGTACGTCGGTGGAGCAACATGGGCCCCACGAGGGTGGAGGGCGCGCCCCCTACCTCATGCCTTCCTGGTTGATGTCTTGACGTAGTGTCCAAGTCCTCTGGATCACGTTCGTTCCGAAAATCACGTTCCCGAAGGTTTCATTCCGTTTTGACTCCGTTTGATATTCTTTTTCTGCGAAACTCTGAAATAGGCAAAAACAGCAATTCTGGGCTGGGCCTCCGGTTAATAGGTTAGTCCCAAAAATAATATAAAAGTGTATAATAAAGCCCAATAATGTCCAAAACAGAATATAATATAGCATGGAACAATAAAAAATTATAGATACGTTGGAGACGTATCAAGCATCCCCAAGCTTAATTCCTGCTCGTCATCGAGTAGGTAAATGATAAAAACAGAATTTTTGATGTGGAATGCTACTTAGCATAATTTCAATGTAATTCTTCTCATTGTGGCACGAATGTTCAGATTTAATATGATTCAAGATAAAAGTTTAATGTTGACATAAAAACAATAATACTTCAAGCATGCTAACCAAGCAATTATGTCTTATCAAAATAACATGGCCAAAGCAAGTTTTCCCTACAAAATCATATAGTCTGGCTATGCTCCATCTTCCCCACACAAAATATTCACATCATGTACAACCCCGGTTTTAGCCAAGCAATTGGTTCATACTTTTAACGCGCTTCAGCCTTTTCAACTCTTACGCAATACATGAGCGCAAGCCATGGATATAGCACTATGGTGGAAATAGGTATAATGGTAGGGGTTATGCGGGAAGACAAAAAAGGGAGAAAGTCTCACATCAATGAGGCTAATCAACGGGCTATGGAGATGCCCATCAATTGATGTCAATGCAAGGAGTAGGGATTTCCATGCAACGGATGCACTAGATCTATAAGTGTATGAAAGCTCAAACAAAAGAAACTAAGTGGGTGTGCATCCAACTTGCTTGCTCACGAAGACCTCGGGCATTTGAGGAAGCCCATCATTGGAATATACAAGTCAAGTTCTATAATGAAATTTCCCACTAGTACATGAAAGGACAAAACGAGAGGCTCTCTATCATGAAGATCACGGTGCTACTTTGAAGCACAAGTGTGGTAAAAGGATAGTAACATTGTCCCTTCTCTCTTTTTCTCTCATTATTTTTATTTGGGCCTTTTCTCTTTTTTATGGCCTCTTTTTTTTAGTCCGGAGTCTCATCCCGACTTGTGGGGGAATCATAGTCTCCATCATCCTTTCCTCACTTGGGACAATGCTCTAATAATGATGATCATCACACTTTTATTTACTTACAACTCATGAATTACAACTCAATACTTAGAACAAAATATGACTCTATGTGGATGCCTCCGGTGGTGTACCGGGATATGCAATGAATCAAGAGCGACATGTATGAAAGAATTATGAATGGTGGCTTTGCCACAAATACAATGTCAACTACATGATCATGCAAAGAAATATGACAATGATGGAGCGTGTCATGATAAACGAAACGATGTAAAGTTGCATGGCAATATATCTCGGAATGGCTATGGAAATGCCATAATAGGTAGGTATGGTGGCTGTTTTGAGGAAGATATAAGGAGGTTTATGTGTGATAGAGCGTATCATATCACATGGTTTGGATGCACCGGCGAAGTTTGCACCAACTCTCAAGGTGAGAAAGGGCAATGCACGGTACCGAAGAGGCTAGAAAATTGCGGAAAGGTAAGTGTGCGTATAATCCATGGACTCACATTAGTCATAAAGAACTCATATACTTATTGCAAAAATTTATTAGCCCTCGAAGCAAAGTACTCTTACGCATGCTCCTAGGGGAAGGGTTGGTAGGAATTAACCATCGCGCGATCCCGACCGCCACACAAAGGATGACAATCAATAAATACCTCATGCTCCGACTTCGTTACATAACGGTTCACCATACGTGCATGCTACGGGAATCACAAACTCCAACACAAGTATTTTTCAATTCCACAATTACTCAACTAGCACAACTATGATATTAGCACCTTTATATCTCAAAACAATTATCAAGCATCAAATTTCTCATGATATTATCATTAAAGCAAATTGCCATGATATTTTAAGACTCTCAAAATAATATAAGTGAAGCATGAGAGATCAATAGTTTCTATAAAACAAATATACCGCCATGCTCTAAAAGATATAAGTGAAGCACTAGAGCAAAAACTATATAACTCAAAAGATATAAGTGAAGCACATAGAGTATTCTAACAATTTCCGAATCATGTGTGTCTCTCTCAAAAGGTGTGTACAGCAAGGATGATTGTGGCAAACTAAAAAATAAAGACTCAAATAATACAAGACGCTCCAAGCAAAACACATATCATGTGGTGAATAAAAATATAGCTCCAAGTAAAGTTACCGATGGAAGTAGACGAAAGAGGGGATGCCTTCCGGGGCATCCCCAAGATTTGGCTTTTAGGTGTCCTCAGATTATCTTGGGGTGCCATGGGCATCCCCAAGCTTAGGATCTTTCCACTCCTTGTTCCATAATCCATCAAATCTTTTACCCAAAACTTGAAAACTTCATAACACAAAACTTAACAGAAAATCTCGTGAGCTCCGTTAGCGAAAGAAAACAAAACACCACTTCAAGGTACTGTAATGAACTCATTCTTTATTTATATTGGTGTTAAACCTACTTTATTCCAACTTCTCTATGGTTTATAAACTATTTTACTAGCCATAGATTCATCAAAATAAGCAAACAACACACGAAAAACAGAATCTGTCAAAAACAGAACAGTCTGTAGTAATCTGTAACTAATGCAAACTTCTGGAACTCAAAAAATTCAGCAAAAATAGGAAGACATATAAAATTTGTTTACTGATCAGCAGCAATTGGAATCAATATTTTATCACGTTCTGGTGATTTTTAACAATTATTTTCGTGAACAGAAAGTTTCTGGAATTTTCAGCAAGATCAAATAACTATCATCCAAGAAGATCCTATAGGTTAAACTTGGCACAAACACTAATTAAAACAAAAAAACACATCAACCAGAGGCTAGATCAAACATTTATTCCTAAACAGAAGCAAAAAGTAAAAAAACTAAAAATAAAATTGGGTTGCCTCCCAACAAGCGCTATCGTTTAACGCCCCTAGCTAGGCATAAAGGCAAGGATAGATCTAGGTATTGCATCTTTGGTGTTCAAATTCTTAATAGAGTTATGCTCGGTGATCTTTTGATCTAAAGCATCCAACCGCTTATTGCAAAGGGAAATCAAATTATTCATGCGGTTAATATTCCCACCAATATTTTTAAGAGGTTCAACAAATTTTTGCAATTCACATAATTTTTCTAGAATTTGAGTTACTTCTTGGGTAAGGGGTGATTCTTTTTGTAGGGGAAGTACTCCTACTATCCCCTCTATAATTTCATAAGCGGAGCTAGGATCAATTTCAAGGAAACTCCCTTTGGCGGAAAAATCGAGGAGTTGTCTATGGGATAGGGTTAGCCCAACATAAAAATTGTGAAGTAAAATTTTGAAATCTCCCTCCATGTTGCAACTACGATAAGATTCTAGCATCCTAAACCAAGCATCTTGTAAATTTTCCCCTTGCCTTTGCTTGAAGTGAAGGACTTCAAAGTCGGGAGACGAAGGGATGAAGACCGAGCTAGCCGTAACGACGAAACAAGCGCAAAAGAGACGAACGGAAAAGAGAGGGCGAATAAAACGGCAAAGGTGAAGTGGGGGAGAGGAAAACAAGAGGCAAATGGCAAATAATGTAATGCGGGAGATAAGGGTTTGTGATGGGTACGTGGTATGTTGACTTTTGCGTAGACTCCCTGGCAACGGCGCCAGAAATCCTTCTTGCTACCTCTTGAGCACTGCGTTGGTTTTCCTTGAAGAGGAAAGGGTGATGCAGTAAAGCAGCGTAAGTATTTCCCTCAGTTTTTGACAACCAAGGTATCAATCCAGTAGGAGGCTACGCATGAGTCCCTCGCACCTACACAAACAAATAAAATCCTCGCAACCAACGCAATAAAGAGGTTGTCAATCTCTTCATGGTCACTTACGAAAGTGAGATCTGATAGATATGATAAGATAATATTTTTGGTATTTTTATAATAAAGATGCAAAGTAAAATAAAAGGCAACGAAAATAGCTAAGTGTTGGAAGATTATTATGATGGAAAATAGACCCGGGGGCCATAGGTTTCACTAGTGGCTTCTCTCGAGAGCATAAGTATTACGGTGGGTAAACAAATTACTGTTGAGCAATTGACAGAACTGAGCATAGTTATGAGAATATCTAGGTATGATCATGTATATAGGCATCACGTCCGCGACAAGTAGACCGACTCCTGCCTGCATCTACTACTATTACTCCACACATCGACCGCTATCCAGCATGCATCTAGAGTATTAAGTTCAAAAGAACAGAGCAACGCTTTAAGTAAGATGACATGATGTAGAGGGATAAACTCATGCAATATGATATAAGCCCCATCTTGTTATCCTCGATGGCAACAATACAATGCGTGCTTTGCTGCCCCTACTGTCACTGGGAAAGGACACCGCAAGATTGAACCCAAAGCTAAGCACTTCTCCCATTGCAAGAAAGATCAATCTAGTAGGCCAAACCAAACTGATAATTCGAAGAGACTTGCAAAGATAACCAATCATACATAAAAGAATTCAGAGAAGATTCAAATATTGTTCATAGATAAACTTGATCATAAACCCACAATTCATCGGTCTCAACAAACACACCGCAAAAGAAGATTACATCGAATAGATCTCCACAAGAGAGGGGGAGAACATTGTATTGAGATCCAAAAAGAGAGAAGAAGCCATCTAGCTAATAACTATGGACCCGAAGGTCTGAGGTAAACTACTCACACATCAACGGAGAGGCTATGGTGTTGATGTAGAAGCCCTCCGTGATCGATGCCCCCTCTGGCGGAGCTCTGGAAAAGGCCCCAAGATGGGATCTCACGGGTACAGAAGGTTGCGGTAGTGGAATTAGGTTTTTGGCTCCGTATCTGGTAGTTTGGGGGTACGTAGGTATATATAGGAGGAAGAAGTACATCGGTGGAGCAACATGGGCCCCACGAGGGTGGAGCGCAAAGGGGGATAGGCGCGCCCCCTACCTCGTGCCTTCCTGGTTGATGTCTTGACGTAGGGTCCAAGTCCTCTAGATCACGTTCGTTCCGAAAATCACATTCCCGAAGGTTTCATTCCGTTTGGACTCCGTTTGATATTCTTTTTCTGCGAAACTCTGAAATAGGCAAAAAACAACAATTCTGGGCTGGGCCTCCGGTTAATAGGTTAGTCCCAAAAATAATAAAAAAGTATATAATAAAGCCCAATAATGCCCAAAACAGAATATAATATAGCATGGAACAATAAAAAATTATAGATGCGTTGGAGACATATCAATAGGCATCACATCCGCGACAAGTAGACCGAAACGATTCTGCATCTACTACTATTACTCCACAAATTGAGCGCTATCCAGCATGCATCTAGAGTATTAAGTTCATAAGAACAAAGTAACGCATTAGGCAAGATGACATGATGTAGAGGGATAAACTCAAGCAATATGATATAAACCCCATCTTTTTATCCTCGATGGCAACAATACAATACGTATCGGTTCCCTTTCTGTCACTGGGATCGAACACCGCAAGATTGAACCCAAAGCTAAGCACTTCTCCCATTGCAAGAAAGATCAATCTAGGAGGCCAAACCAAACTGATAATTCGAAGAGACTTGCAAAGATAACAAATCATATATAAAAGAATTCACAGGAGATTCAAATACTGTTCATAGATAATATTGATCATAAACCCACAATTCATCGGATCTCGACAAACACACCGCAAAAAGAATTACATCGAATAGATCTCCAAGAAGATCGAGGAGAACTTTGTATCGAGAATCAAAGAGAGAGAAGAAGCCATCTAGCTAATAACTATGGACCCAAAGGTCTGAGGTAAATTACTCACACATCATCGGAGAGGCTATGGTGTTGATGTAGAAGGCCTCCGTGATCGAGCCCCCCTCCGGCGGAGCGCCGGAAAAGGTTCCAAGATGGGATCGCACGGGTACAGAAGGTTGCGGCGGTGGAAATAGGGTTTCATGGTGCTCCCGGATGTTTTCGGGGTATAAGAGTATATATAGGAGGAAGAAGTAGGTCGGTGGAGCTGCGAGGGGCCCACGAGGATGGGGGCGCGCCCAGGGGGGCAGGCGCGCCTCCCTGCCTCGTGGCCTCCTCACTTCTTTCTTGACGTCCACTCCAAGTCCCTTGGATTGCGTTTGTTCCAAAAATAACTCTCCCAAAGGTTTCATTCCGTTTGGATTCCGTTTGATATTCCTTTTCTGCGAAACACTGAAATAGAAAAAAAACAACAATTTGGGCTGGGCCTCTGATTAGTAGGTTAGTCCCAAAAATAATATAAAACTGTATAATAAAGCCCATTAAACATCGAAAACAGATAATATAATAGCATGGAACAATCAAAAAATTATAGATACGTTGGAGACGTATCAGCCTCCTCCTTTGTGGGGGGCGTGCCAGCCCCTTGTGGGCTGCTTAGCCTCCCTCCTATGGCCCATATGGCCCATATCTTTCCCCGGGGGGTTCCGGTAACCTCTCCGGTACTCCGGTATGTACCCAATACACTCCGGAACCCTTGCGGTGTTCGAATACTACCTTCCAATATATCAATCTTTTACCTCTCGATCATTTTGAGACTCCTCGTCATGTCTGTGATCTCATCCGAGACTCCGAACAAACTTCGGTCACCAAAACACATAACTCATAATACAAATCGTCATTGAATGTTTAGCGCGTGGACCCTACGAGTTCGAGAACTATGTAGACATGACCGAGACACATCTCCGGTCAATAACCAATAGCGGAACCTAGATGCTCATATTGGTTCCTACATATTCTACGAAGATCTTTATAGGTCAAACTGCAATGACAACATACGTTATTCCCTTTGTCATCGGTATGTTACTTGCCCGAGATTCGATCGTTGGTATCCTCATACCTAGTTCAATCTCGTTACCAGCAAGTCTCTTTACTCGTTCCGTAATGCATCATCCCGTAACTAACTCATTAGTCACATTGCTTGCAAGGCTTATAGTGATGTGCATTACCGAGAGGGCCCAAAGATACCTCTCCGATACTCGGAGTGACAAATCCTAATCTCGATCTATGCCAACTCAACAAACACCTTCGGAGACACCTGTAGAGCATCTTTATAATCACCCAGTTACGTTGTGACGTTTGATAGCACACAAGGTGTTCCTCCGGTATTCAGGAGTTGCATAATCTCATAGTTAAAGGAATATGTATAAGTCATGAAGAAAGCAATAGCAATAAAACTGAATGATCAACATGCTAAGCTAATGGATGGGTCTTGTCCATCACATCATTCTCCTAATGATGTGATCCCGTTCATCAAATGACAACACATGTCTATGGTCAGGAAACTTAACCATCTTTGATTAACGAGCTAGTCAAGTCGAGGCATACTAGGGACACTTTGGTTTGTCTATGTATTCACACATGTATCAAGTTTCCGGTTAATACAATTCTAGCATGAATAATAAAAATTTATCATGATATAAGGAAATATAAATAACATCTTTATTATTGCCTCTAGGGCATATTTCCTTCAGTCTCCCACTTGCACTAGAGTCAATAATCTAGTTCACATCGCCATGTGATTTGACACCAATAGTTCACATCGTCATGTGATTTAACACTCTATAGTTCACATCGCCATGTGACCAATACCCAAAGGGTTTACTAGAGTCAATAATCTAGTTCACATCACCATGTGATTAACACCCAAAGAGTACTAAGGTGTGATCATGTTTTGCTTGTGAGAGAAGTTTAGTCAATGGGTCTTCCACATTCAGATCCGTATGTATTTTGCAAATTTCTATGTGTACAATGCTCTCCACGGAGCTACTCTAGCTAATTGCTCCCACTTTCAATATGTATCCAGATTGACACTTAGAGTTATCCGGATCAGTGTCAAAGTTTGCATCGACGTAACCATTTACGACGAACTTTTTATCACCTCCATAACCGAGAAACATATCCTTATTCCACTAAGGATAATTTTGACCACTGTCCAGTGATCCACTCCTGGATCACTATTGTACCCTCTTGCCAAACTCATGGTGAGGTACACAATAGGTCTGGTACACAGCATAACATACTTTATAGAACCTATGACTGAGTGATGACCCACAAGTGTAGGGGATCTATCGTAGTCCTTTCGATAAGTAAGAGTGTCGAACCCAACGAGGAGCAGAAGGAAATGACAAGCGGTTTTCAGTAAGGTTTTCTGCGTCACTGAAATTATCGGTAACAGATAGTTTTGTGATAAGATAATTCGTAATAGGTAACAAGAAATAAAAGTAAATAAGCTGCAGCAAGGTGGCCCAATCCTTTTCGTAGCAAAGGACAAGCCTGGACAAATTCTTATATGGAGGAAACGCTCCCGAGTACACATGGGAATTATCGTCAAGCTAGTTTTCATCACGCTCATATGATTCGCGTTCGTTACTTTGATAATCTAATATGTGGGTGGACCGGTGCTTGGGTGCTGCCCTTCCTTGGACAAGCATCCCACTTATGATTAAACCCTATTGCAAGCATCCGCAACTACAAAAGAAGTATTAAGGTAAACCTAACCATAGCATGAAACATATGGATCCAAATCAGCCCCTTACGAAGCAACGCATAAACTAGGGTTTAAGCTTCTGACACTCTAGCAACCCATCATCTACTTATTACTTCCCAATGCCTTCCTCTAGGCCCAAACAATGGTGAAGTGTCATGTAGTCGACGTTCACATAACACCACTAGAGGAAAGACAACATACATCTTATCAAAATATAGAACGAATACCAAATTCACATGACTACTAATAGCAAGATTTCTCCCATGTCCTCAGGAACAAATGCAACTACTCACAAATCATATTCATGTTCATAATCAGAGGGGTATTAATATGCATAAAGGATCTGAACATATGATCTTCCACCAAATAAACCAACTAGCATCAACTACAAGGAGTAATCAACTCTACTAGCAACCCACAGGTACCAATCTGAGGCTTCGGGACAAAGATTGGATACAATAGATGAACTAGGGTTTGAGAGGAGATGGTGCTGGTGAAGATTTTGACGGAGATTGACCCCCTCCCGATGAGAGGATCGATGGTGACGATTTCCCCCTCCCGGAGGGAAGTTTCCCCGGCAGAACAACTCCGCCGGAGCCCTAGATTGGTTCCGCCAAGGTTCCGCCTCGTGGCGGCGGTGTTTCTTCCCAAAAGCTTCCTCCTGATTTTTCTAGGGTGAAAGACACCATATAGCCAAAGATGGGCACCGGAGGCCTGACAGGGGGCCCACGAGGCAGGGGGGCGCGCCCAGGGGGTAGGGCGTGCCCCCACCCTCGTGGATGGTGGGTGGCCCCCCTCTGGTGCTTTCTTCGCTCAGTATTTTTTATAAATTCCAAAAATAACTTCCGTGGAGTTTCAGGAATTTTGGAGTTGTGCAGAATAGGTCTCTAATATTTGCTCCTTTTCCAGCCCAGAATTCTAGCTGCTGGCATTCTCCCTCTTCGTGTAAACCTTGTAAAATAAGAGAGAAAAGGCATAAGTATTGTGTCATAATGTGTAATAACAGCCCATAATGCAATAAATATCAATATCAAAGCATGATGCAAAATGGACGTATCAACTCCCCCAAGCTTAGACCTCGCTTGTCCTCAAGCGGGAGCCGATATCGAAAAATATGTCCGCATGTTTAGAGATAAAGGTGTCGATAAAATAAAATACGGACATGAGGGCATCATGATCATTCTTATAACAGCAACATAAATATATATTGTCATATGATTTCTTATGCTAAAGTAACAATCTATCCACAACGTCAAGTATGAATCAGAAACTTCATTGAAAACTAACAAACTATAATCTCGGTCATTGAAGCAATTGCAATTTATCATAACATCAGAAAGAGTCAATATAAGAGTTTTTCAGCAAGTCCACATACTCAACTATCATTTAGTCTTTCACAATTGCTATCACTCACGCAATACTTATGGGTATGGAGTTTTAATCGGAAACAGAGAAAGATAGGGGCTTATAGTGTTGCCTCCCAACTAAAAAATGGTAAAGATAGGAGTGTCATGGTGATACGATATCGGGGCACCTCCCCCAAGCTTGGCAGTTGCCAAGGGGAGTGCCCATACCCATGTGATTATGTCTCTTTCTTTGGAGGTGGTGATGATGGAGTTGTTGATGATGTAAATTGTGCTTTCAGCTTCTTCATATTGTAATTGAGAAGAGCAATTTCCTCCTTTAAATCATTGACTTCCGATTCCAGCTTCAAGATCTTGTCACATAAATCTCCTTTGCTTTTCTGCCGAAAACAAGAAGGAATAGATCGATTGTTAGACAGTTTAGCCCTCTTAGGGAGACTAGACTTCTTGAACTTCACGTGCATATCCCCAGGTTGAGGTAGAGGGACATGCTCCTCCTCATCCGTAGTTCGACCACTAGGAGATAGATCCCCATAGGTCTTTGGGTCAGCAATGAGGTGTGAGACATAGCTCTCTCCGTCGGAATCCTGAGACGACATCTTGCTCCAAACCTGCTACAGAGACAACTCGAAACAAAAACAGAGGATATTTGCATGATACGAGGGTCAAAACCTTCGGGAGATTATATAATGAATTTTTACCGACCAAAAGAAGTATCGTGCAAGAAAACGGAGTCCGGAGAGCACACGAGGTGCCCATGAGGCAGGGGGCGCGCCCAGGGGGGTAGGGCGCGCCCTCCGCCCTCGTGGACGCCTCGTGTCCTTCCCGGACTACTTCTTATTTTCCTATTTTCTTAAATATTCCAAAACTGAGTAAAATTGCCACTAGAACTGTTTTGGAGTCGGTTTACTTACCGTACCACATACCTATTCCTTTTCGGAGTATGAAACATTCTGGAAAGTGTCCCTTATGTATTCTTCCGTGTTACGGTTTCAATAACATTAGACTTTTATGGGGTTACCTGAGATATAATGTTTGATTCTTTGACCATTCACCACCTTTGGATTTGTGCCTTCGAAGTTGTTGATTTTTATGGCACCGGAACGATAGACCTCCTCGATAACGTAAGGGCCTTCCCATTTAGAGAGAAGTTTTCCTACAAAAAATCTTAAACGAGAGTTGAATAGCAAAACATAATCACCTACATTAAACTCACGCTTTTGTATCCTTTTGTCATGCCATCTTTTAACTTTTTCTTTAAACAGTTTGGCATTCTCTTAAGCATGGGTTCTCCATTCATCAAGTGAGCTAATGTCAAATAGCCTCTTCTCACCGGCAAGTTTGAAATCATCATTGAGCTCTTTAATAGCCCAATATGCCTTATGTTCAAGTTCGAGAGGTAAGTGACATGCTTTTCCATAAACCATTTTATACGGAGACACACCCATAGGATTTTTATATGCAGTTCTATAGGCCCATAAAGCGTCATCAAGTTTCTTGGACCAATTCTTTCTAGATCTATTAACAATTTTTTGCAAAATTAATTTAAGCTCTCTATTACTCAGTTCTACTTGACCACTAGATTGTGGGTGGTATGGAGATGCAATTCTATGGTTAACATCATACTTAGCAAGCATTTTAAGAAAGGCACCATGAATAAAGTGTGAACCACCATCAGTCATTAGATACCTAGGGACTCCAAACCTCGGAAAAATAACTTCTTTAAGCATCTTAATAGAGGTGTTATGATCAGCACTACTAGTTGGAATAGCTTCTACCCACTTAGTAACGTAATCAACAATAACTAAAATATGTGTATACCCATTAGAGGAAAGAAACGGTCCCATATAATCAAAGCCCCAAACATCAAATGGTTCAATAACAAGGAATAGTTCATAGGCATTTCTTGACGTCTGCTAATATTACCAATTCTTTTACATTCATCACAAGACAAGACAAACTTACGTGCATCTTTGAAGAGAGTAGGCCAATAAAAACCGGATTGCAATACCCTATGTGCAGTTCTATCTCCAGCGTGGTGTCCTCCATAAGCTTCGGAGTGACACTTGCGTAGGATCTTTTCCTGTTCATGCTCAGGTACACAACGTCTAATAACACCATCTACTCCTTCTTTATAAAGGTGTGGGTCATCCCAGAAGTAATGTCATAAATCATAGAAAAGTTTTTTCTTTTGCTGGTATGTGAAACTAGGTGGTATAAATTTAGCAACAATGTAATTAGCATAATCAGCATACCATGGAGCAGTACGAGAAGCATTTATGACAACTAGTTGTTCATCAGGAAGGCTATCATCAATAGGTAGTGGGTCATCAAGAACATTCTCTAACCTAGACAAGTTGTCTGCAACGGGTTCTCAGCTCCCTTTCTATCAATAATATGCAAATCAAATTCTTGTAGTAGGAGAACCCATCTAATAAGTCTAGGTTTAACATCTTTCTTTTCCATAAGATATTTAATAGCAGCATGATCAGTGTGAACAGTTACTTTAGAATCAACAATGTAAGGTCTGAACTTATCACAAGCAAATACAACTGCTAAAAATTCTTTTTCAGTAGTAGCATAATTTCTTTGGGCACTGTCTAGAGTTTTACTAGCATATTGGATAACATTTAATTTCTTATCAACTCTTTGTCCTAGAACAGCACCTACAGCATAATCACTAGCATCACACATAATTTCAAAGGGTACATTCCAATCAGGAGGCTGAACAATAGGTGCAGAAATCAAAGCTTTCTTGAGTATTTCAAATGCTTCTACACAATCATCATCAAAGACAAAAGGAATATCTTCTTGTAAGAGATTAGTCAGAGGCCTAGAAATTTTTGAGAAGTCTATAATGAACCTCCTATAAAAACCGGCATGACCAAGGAAACTTCTTATACCTTTAATGTCCTTGGGACAAGGCATCTTTTCAATAGCGTCAACTTTAGCTTTATCAACTTCAATACCTCTTTCAGAAATTTTATGCCCCAAGACAATACCTTCATTAACCATAAAGTGGCATTTCTCCCAATTCAAGACAAGATTAGTTTCTTCACATCTCTGCAAAACTCGATCAAGGTTGCTCAAGCAATCATCAAAAGAAGACCCATAAACGGAGAAATCATCCATGAAAACCTCAACAATCTTTTCACAAAAGTTAGAGAATATAGCCATCATGCATCTTTGAAAGGTAGCAGGTGCATTACATAAACCAAAAGGCATACGTCTATAAGCAAAAGTACCGAAAGGGCAAGTAAAAGTAGTCTTTTCTTGATCCTCTTTTGACACAGGTATTTGAGAGAAACCAGAATAGCCATCTAGAAAGCAAAAACGTGTATGTTTGGATAATCTTTCTAGCATTTGATCAATAAAAGGCAAAGGGTAATGATCCTTTTTAGTAGCTTTATTTAATTTGCGGAAATCAATTACCATTCTATAACCTGTAACAATTTTTTGTGGGATCAATTCATCTTTATCATTAGGAACAACAGTAATACCTCCCTTCTTAGGGACACAATGGACATGACTTACCCACTGACTATCAGCAACGGGATAAATTATACCTGCCTCCAGAAGCTTTAGTATTTCTTTTCTTACCACTTCTTTCATCTTAGGATTTAACCATCGTTGATGATCAACAACCGGTTTAGCGTCTTTCTCCAATTTTATTTTGTGCTGGCATAGAGTGGGACTAATGCCCTTAAGATCGTCAAGAGTATATCCAATAGCAGAACGGTGCTTCTTCAGAGTTTTCAATAATTTCTCTTCTTCTTGCTCTGAAAGGATAGCACTAATAATAACAGGATATATCTTCTTTTCATCAAGATAAGCATCTTTAAGAGTATCTGGTAATGGTTTAAGCTCAAACACGGGATCACCCTTGGCTGGAGTAGGATCCCCTAGGATTTCAATAGGCAAGTTGTGTTTCAAAATAGGATCTTGTTTAAAGAATATTTCATCTATTTCCCTCCTTTCATTCATAAACATATCATTTTCATGGTCTAGCAAATATTGTTCTAAAGGATCATTAGGAGGCACGACAATAGAAGCAAGACCAATAATTTCATACTTGCTAGGTAATTCTTTATCATGGGGTTTTCTACAAAATTTAGCAAAATTAAACTCATGAGACATATCCCCTAAACCGATAGTGACAACATCCTTATTGCAATCTATCCTAGCATTAACAGTATTCAAGAAGGGTCTACCAAATATAATGGGACAAAAGTCATCTTGTGGGGAGCCAAGAACAAGAAAATCGGCAGGATATTTAACTTTCCCACACAAGACTTCAACATCTCTAACAATCCCAATTGGTGACATAATATCTCTATTGGCAAGTTTAATAGTAACATCAATTTCTTCTATCTCAGCAGGTGCAACATCATGCATAATTTCTTTGTATAAGGAATGAGGTATTGCACTTGCACTAGAACCCGTATCACACAAGCCATGATAACAATGATATCCTATTTTAACAGAAATAACAGGCATGCCAACAACAGGTCTATGTTTATTTTTAGTATCGGGTCCAGCAATTCTAGCAGCTTCATCACAGAAATAAATAACATGCCCATCAATATTATCAGCCAAGAGATCCTTAACAATAGCAATAATAGGTTCAACTTTAATTTGCTTAGGGGTTTTGGGTGTCTTAATATTACTTTTGTTAACCACAGTGGAAGCTTTAGCATGATCCTTTATTCTAACAGGGAAAGGTGGTTTCTCGATATAAGTAGTCGAAACAATAGGATCATTATGAGTGATAGTTTTTTCTTCAACTTTGATAGGTTCAACTACTTTTACTTCAATGGGGGGATGATATTTAAACCACTTCTCCTTAGGGAGATCAACATGAGTAGCAAAGGATTCACAGAAAGCAGCTATTATCTCAGAGTCAAGTCCATATTTAGTGCTAAACCCATGGAACACATCAGTATCCATAAAAGATTTAACACAATCAAACTTAGGTGTCATACCTGACTCCTTACCTTCGTTGAGATCCCAATCTTCAGAGTTGCGTTTAATTCTTTCCAATAAATCCCATCTGAATTCAATAGTCTTCATCATAAAAGAACCAGTACAAGAAGTATCGAGCATGGAGCGATTGTTGTCAGAAAGCTGAGCATAAAATTTTTGAATAATTATTTCTCTTGAGAGCTCATGATTGCGGCATGTATATAACATTGACTTAAGCCTCCCCCAAGCTTGAGCGATGCTTTCTCCTTCGCGAGGCCAAAAATTATATATATAATTACGATCACGATGAACAAGATGCATAGGATAAAACTTCTGATGAAATTCCAATTTCAATCGCTTGTAGTCCCATGATCCCATATCATCACATAGCCTATACCATGTCAATGCCTCTCCCTTCAAAGATAAAGGGAAGACCTTCTTCTTGATAACATCCTCGGGCATACCTGCAAGCTTAAATAATCCACAAACTTCATCCACATAGATTAGGTGCAAATCGGGATGCAATGTTCCATCTCCTGTAAAGGGATTAGCTAGCAGTTTCTCTATCATACCCGAAGGAATTTCAAAGTAAACATTTTCAGTAGGTTTAGTAGGTTGAGGAGAAACTCTTTGCTCTACTGGACGGGGTGAAGATACCCCGAACAAGCCCCTCAAAGGATTATTTTCCATAGTAACAAGTGACAGTAAATTTCAGCACACTATATAAATTTTTCCTTACCAATTTCCACTCACCAAAGGCGCTTCACTCCTCGGCAACGGCGCCAGAAAAGAGTCTTGATGACCCACAAGTGTAGGGGATCTATCATAGTCCTTTCGATAAGTAAGAGTGTCGAACCCAACGAGGAGCAGAAGGAAATGACAAACGGTTTTCAGTAAGGTTTTCTGCAAGCACTGAAATTATCGGTAACAGATAATTTTGTGATAAGATAATTCGTAACGGGTAACAAGCCATAAAAGTAAATAAGTTGCAGCAAGGTGGCCCAATACTTTTTGTAGCAAAGGACAAGCCTGGACAAATTCTTATATGAAGGAAAACGCTCCCGAGGACACATGGGAATTATCGTCAAGCTAATTTTCATCACGATCATATGATTCGCGTTCGTTACTTTGATAATCTAATATGTGGGTGGACCGGTGCTTGGGTGCTGCCCTTCCTTGGACAAGCATCCCAATTATGATTAAACCCTATTGCAAGCATCCGCAACTACAAAAGAAGTATTAAGGTAAACCTAACCATAGCATGAAATATATGGATCCAAATCAGCCCCTTACGAAGCAACACATAAACTAGGGTTTAAGCTTCTGTCACTCTAGCAACCCATCATCTACTTATTACTTCCCAATGCCTTCCTCTAGGCCCAGACAATGGTGAAGTGTCATGTAGTCGACGTTCACATAACACCACTAGAGGAAAGACAACATACATCTTATCAAAATATCAAACGATTACCAAATTCACGTGACTACTAATAGCAAAACTTCTCCCATGTCCTCAGGAACAAACGTAACTACTCAAAAATCATATTCATGTTCATAATCAGAGGGGTATTAATATGCATAAAGGATCTGAACATATGATCTTCCACCGAATAAACCAACTAGCATCAACTACAAGGAGTAATCAACTCTACTAGCAACCCACAGGTACCAATCTGAGGCTTTGGGACAAAGATTGGATACAAGAGATGAACTAGGGTTTGAGAGGAGATGGTGTTGGTGAAGATGTTGACGGAGATTGACCCCCTCCCGATGTGAGGATCGATGGTGATGACGATGGTGACGATTTCCCCCTCCTGGAGGGATGTTTCCCCGGCAGAACAGCTCCGCCGGAGCCCTAGATTGGTTCCGCCAAGGTTCCGCCTCGTGGCGGCGGTGTTTCTTCCCGAAAGCTTCCTCCTGATTTTTTCCAGGGTGAAAGACACCATGTAGCCGAAGATGGGCACCGGAGGCCTGACAGGGGGCCCATGAGGCAGGGGGCGCGCCCAGGGGGGTAGGGCGCACCCCCACCCTCGTGGATGGTGGGTGGCCCCCCTCTGGTGCTTTCTTCGCTCAGTATTTTTTATAAATTCCAAAAATAACGTCCGTGGAGTTTCAGGACTTTTGGAGTTGTGCAGAATAGCTCTCTAATATTTGCTCCTTTTCCAGCCCAGAATTCCAGCTGCCGGCATCTCCCTCTTCGTGTAAACCTTGTAAAATAAGAGAGAAAAGGCATAAGTATTGTGTCATAATGTGTAATAACAGCCCATAATGCAATAAATATCAATATCAAAGCATGATGCAAAATGGACGTATCACTGAGGGATAGGGAATGACTTTTCATTCTCTTTCTATTTTCTGCCGTGGTCGGGTTTTGAGTCTTTACTCAACTTCACACCTTGCAACACATGCAAGAACTCCTTCTTTGACTGTTCCATTTTGAACTACTTCAAAATCTTGTCAAGGTATGTACTCATTGAAAAAACTTATCAAGCGTCTTGATCTATCTCTATAGATCTTGATGCTTAATATGTAAGCAGCTTCACCGAGGTCTTTCTTTGAAGAACTCCTTTCAAACACTCCTTTATGCTTTCTAGAAAATTCTACATCATTTCCGATCAACAATATGTCATTCACATATACTTATCATAAAGGGTGTAGTGCTCCCACTCACTTTTTGTAAATACAGGCTTCACCACAAGTCTGTATAAAATTATATGCTTTGATCAACTCATCAAAGCGTATATTCCAACTCCGAGATGCTCGCACCAGTCCATAGATGGATCGCTGGAGCTTGCGCATTTTGTTAGCACTTTTAGGATTGACAAAACCTTCTTGTTGCATCATATACAACTCTTCTTTAAGAAATCCATTAAGGAATGCATTTTTGACATCCATTTGCCAGATTTCATAAAATGTGGCAATTGCTAACATGATCCGGACAGACTTAAGCATTGCTACGAGTGAGAAAATCTCATAGTAGTCAACACCTTGAACTTGTCGAAAACCTTTTGCGATAACTTGAGCTTTGTAGATAGTAACACTACCATCAGCGTCCATCTTCCTCTTGAAGATCCATTTATTCTCTATGGCTTGCCGACCATCGGGCAAGTCAACCAAAGTCCATACTTTGTTTTCATACATGGATCCCATCTCAGATTTCATGGCCTCAAGCCATTTTGCGGAATATGGGCTCATCATCGCTTCCTCATAGTTCGTAGGTTTGTCATGGTCTAGTAACATGACTTCCAGAACATGATTACCATACCACTCTGGTGCGGAACATACTCTGGTTGACCTACGAGGTCCGGTAGTAACTTGATCCGAAGTTTCATGATCATCATCATTAACTTCCTCGCTAATTGGTGTAGGCATCACCGGAACTGATTTCTGTGATGAACTACTTTCCAACTCGAGAGAAGGTACAATTACCTCATCAAGTTCTACTTTCCTCCCACTCACTTCTTTTGAGAGAAACTCCTTCTCTAGAAAGGATCCATTCTTAGCAAAAAATCTTGCCTTCGGATCTGTGATAGAAGGCGTACCCAACAGTTACTTTTTGGGTATCCTATGAAGATGCATTTCTCCAATTTAGGTTCGAGCTTATCAGGCCGAAGCCTTTTTTCACATAAGCATCGCAACCCCAAACTTTAAGAAATGACAGCTTAGGTTTCTTGCCAAACCACAGTTCATACAGTGTCGTCTCAACGGATTTAGATGGTGCCCTATTTAACGTGAACGCAACTGTCTCTAATGCATAACCCCAAAACGATAGTGGTAAATCGGTAAGAGACATCATAGATCGCACAATATCTAATAAAGTGCGGTTACGACTTTCGTACACACCATTACGTTGTGGTGTTCCAGGTGGCGTGAGTTGCGAAACTATTCCACATTGTTTCAAATAATGACCAAACTCATAACTCAAATATTCGCCTCTGCGATCAGATCGTAGAAACTTTATTTTCTTGTTACGATGATTTCTACTTCACTCTGAAATTCTTTGAACTTTTCAAATGTTTCAGATTTATGTTTCATTAAGTAGATATACCCATATCTGCTCAAATCATCTGTGAAGGTCAGAAAATAATGATACCCGCCGCGAGCCTCAACACTCATCGGACCGCATACATCGGTATGTATTATTTCCAATAAGTCAGTGGCTCACTCCATTGTTCCGGAGAATGGATTCTTAGTCATCTTGCCCATGAGGCATGGTTCGCAAGCATCAAGTGATTCATAATCAAGTGATTCCAAAAACCCATCAGCATGGAGTTTCTTCATGCGCTTTACATCAATATGACCTAAACGGCAGTGCCATAAATATGTTGCACTATCATTATCAACTTTGCATCTTTTGGCATCAATATTATTAATATGTGTATCACTACGATCGAGATTCAATAAACCATTCACATTGGGTGTATGACCATAGAAGGTTTTATTCATATAAACAGAACAACAATTATTCTCTGACTTAAATGAATAACCGTATTGCAATAAACATGATCTAATCATATTAATGCTCAATGCAAACACCAAATAACATTTATTTAGGTTCAATTCTAATCCTGAAGGTAGAGGGAGTGTGCGATGGTGATCGTATCAACCTTGGAATTACTTCCAACACACATCGTCACCTCGCCCTTAACTAGTCTCTGCTTATTTTGTAACTCCTATTTCAAGTTACTACTCTTAGCAACTGAACCAGTATCAAATACCGAGGGGTTGCTATAAACACTAGAAAAGTATACATCAATAATATGTATATCAAATATACCTTTGTTCACTTTGCCATCCTTCTTATCCGCCAAGTATCTAGGGCAGTTCCACTTCCAGTGACCATTTCTTTTGTAGTAGAAGCACTCAGTTTCAGGCTTGGGTCTGGCTTTGGGCTTCTTCATGGGAGTGGTAACTTTCTTGCCATTCTTTTGAAGTTTTCCCTTTCTTTCCCTTGCCCTTTTTCTTGAAACTAGTGGTCTTGTTAACCATAGACACTTGATCCTTTTTCTTGATTTCTACCTTCGCTCATTTCAGCATTGCGAAGAGCTTGGGAATCGTTTTCATCATCCCTCGCATATTATAGTTCATCACGAAGTTCTAGTAACTTGGTGATAGTGACTAGAGAACTATGTCAATCACTATCTTATCTGGAAGATTAACTCCCACTTGATTCAAGTGATTGTAGTACCCAGACATTCTGAGCATATGCTCACTAGCCGAGCTATTCTCTTCCATCTTGTAGGCAAAGTACTTTGTCAGAGGTCTCATACCTCTTAACACGGGCATGAGTCTGAAATACCAATTTCAACTCTTGAACATCTCTTATGTTCCATGCCGTTCAAAACATTTTTGAAGTCCCGGTTCTAAGCCGTAAAGCATGGTGCACTAAACTATCAAGTAGTCATCATACCGAGCTTGTGAAATGTTCATAACGTCTGCATCTGCTCCTGCAATAGTTCTGTCACCTAGCGGTGCATCAAGGACATAATTCTTCTGTGCAGCAATGAGGATAATCCTCAGATCACGGACCTAGTCCGCATCATTGCTACTATCAACTTTGAACTTAGTTTTCTCTAGGAACATATCAAAAATAAACGGGGAGCTACATCGCGAGCTACTGATCTACAACATAATTTGTAAATACTATCAAGACCAAGTTCATGATAAATTTAAGTTCAATTAATCATATTACTTAAGAACTCCCACTTAGATAGACATCCCTTGAGTCATCTAAATGATCACGTGATCCATATCAACTAAACCATGTCCGATCATCACGTGAGATGGAGTAGTTTTCAATGGTGATCATCTCTATGTTGATCATATCTACTATATGATTCATTCGACCTTTTGGTCTCAGTGTTCCGAGGCCATATCTGCATATGCTAGGCTCATCAAGTTTAACCCGAGTATTCTGCACGTGCAAAACTGGCTTGCACCTGTTGTATGTGAACGTAGAGCTTATCACACCCGATCATCACGTGGTGTCTCGGCACGACGAACTGTAGCAACGGTGCATACTCAGGGAGAACACTTATACCTTGAAATTTAGTGAGGGATCATCTTATAATGCTACCGCCGTACTAAGCAAAATAAGATGCATAAAAGATAAACATCACATGAAATCAAAATATGTGACATGATATGGCCATCATCATCTTGTGCCTTTGATCTCCATCTCCAAAGCACTGATACGTCTCCAACGTATCTATAATTTTTTATTGTTCCATGCTATTTTATTATCAATCTTGGATGTTTTATAATCATTTTATAGTCATTTTATATCATTTTGGGTACTAACCTATTGACATAGTGCCAAGTGCCAGCTGCTGTTTTCTGCATGTTTTTTAGATCGAGGAAGTTAATATCAGACAGAGTCCAAATGCCACGAAACTTCACGGAGAATTTTTATGGGCCAGAAGGAACATGTTAGGCCCTGGCTATGCCTGGGGGAGTCCCGAGGAGGGACAACCCACCAGGGCGCACCCTGGTGGGTTGTGCCCACCTCGGATGCCCCCCGGACCGCCTCTTTGCTCTATAAATACCCCAAAAATCCCAGAACCCTAGGGGAGTCGACAAAATATTCATCCAGCCGCCGCAGAGTCCAGAACCACCAGATCCAATCTAGACACCATCTAGGATGGGGTTCACCACCTCCATTGGTGCCTCTCCAATGATGCGTGAGTAGTTCTTTGTAGACCTTCGGGTCTGTAGTTAGTAGCTAGATGGCTTCCTCTCTCTCGCTGAATTCTCAATACAATGGTCTCTTGGAGATCCATATGATGTAACTTGCGGTGTGTTTGTTGGGATCTGATGAACTTTGAGTTTATGATCAGTTATATCTTCTTATATCCATAAAAGTTATTTGAGTTTCTTTGATCTCTTATATGCATGATCTCTTATAGCCTCGTATTTCTTCTCCAATATTTGGGTCTTGTTTGGCCAACTTGATCTATTTATCTTGCAATGGGAAGAGCTGCTTTGTAGTGGGTTCGATCTTACGGTGCTTGATCCCAGTGACAGAAAGGGAAACGACACATATGTATCGTTGCTACTAAGATAAAACGGTCAGGTCTATCTCTACATAGTTAGATCTTGTCTACATCATGCCATCGTTCTTATTGCATTACTCCGTTTCTTCATGAACTTAATACACTAGCATGCTAGATAGTGGTCGATGTGTGGAGTAATAGTAGTAGATGCAGGCAGGAGTTGGTCTACTAATCTTGGACGTGATGCCTATATAATGATCATTGCCTGGATATTGTCATAATTATTTGAAGTTCTATCAATTGCCCAACAGTAATTTGTTTACCCGTCGTTTGCTATCTTTCTCGAGAGAAGCCACTAGTGAAACCTACGGCCCCCGGGTCTTCTTTCTCATATTTGCCTTTGCGATCTACCTTTCCCTTGCATTTATTTTCAGATTTATTAAACAAAAAATACAAAAATACTTTGCTGCACTTTATTTTATTTGCGATCTATTTATTCAATCTATTACAGCTTTCTCCCGTCCGCACGCCGTTTCTGGCGCCGTTACCCGAAAGGGATTGCCAACCCCTTTAACACGTCGGGTTGCGAGTGGTTGTTATTTGTGTGTAGGGGTTGTTTACGTTGTGTTGCTTGGTTCTCCTACTGGTTCGATAACCTTGGTTTCATATCTGAGGGAAATACCTACCGCCGCTGTGCTGCATCATCCCTTCCTCTTTGGGGAAATACCGACGTAGCTTCAAGCGACATCAAGCACCGTCATGATCTCCATCTTCACCGGCTTGACACCTTGATCTCCATCGTAGCATCGTTGTCGTCTCGCCAACTATTGCTTCTACAACTATTGCTACCGCATAGTGATAAAGTAAAGAAATTACATGGTGATTGCATTTCATACAATAAATCGACAACCATAAGGCTCCTGCCAGTTGCCGATAACTTTTACAAAACATGATCATCTCATACAATAATGTATATCGCATCATGTCTTGACCATATCACATCACAACATTGCCTGCAAAAACAAGTTAGATGTCCTCTACTTTGTTGTTGCAAGTTTTACGTGGCTGCTACGGGCTTCTAGGAAGAATCGTTCTTACCTACGCATCAAAACCACAACGATTTTTCGTCAAGTGTGCTGTTTTAACCTTCAACAAGGACCGGCCGTAGTCAAACTCGATTCAACTAAAGTTGGAGAAACAGAAACCCACCAGCCACCTGTGTGCAAAGCACATCAGTAGAACCGGTCTGATGAACGTGGTCATGTAATGTTGGTCCGGGCCGCTTCATCCAACAATACCGCCGAATCAAAGTAAGACGTTGGTGGTAAGCAGTATGACTATTATTGCCCACAACTCTTTGTGTTCTACACATGCATATCATCTACGCATAGACCTGGCTCTGATGCCACTGTTGGGGAACGTAGCATGCAATTTCAAAAATTTCATACGCTCACGGAAGATCTATCTATGAGATGCATAGCAACGAGAGGGGGAGAGTGTGTCCACATACCCTCGTAGAACGAAAGCGGAAGCATTAGGTTAACGCGGTTGATATAGTCGAACGTCTTCACGATCCAAACGATCTAGTACCGAACGTACGGCACCTCCGAGTTCAGCACATGTTCCGCTCAATGACGTCCCTCGAACTCTTGATCCAGCAGAGGGTCGAGGGAGAGTTCCATCAACACGACGCCATGGTAACGGTGATGGTGATGTGATCCGCGCAGGGCTTCGCCTAAGCACTACGACGCTATGACCGGAGGAGTAAACTGTGGAGGGGGGCACCGCACACGGCTAAGAGAACAACTGATGTGCTATGGGGTGCCCCCTGCCCCCGTATATAAAGGAGGGGAGGAGGAGGCCGGCCACAAGGGGCGCGCCAGGGAGAGGGGAGTCCTACTAGGACTCCAGTCCTAGTAGGATTCGGCCCCCCTTTCTTCCTTCTTCCGGAGGGGGAAAGGGGGAAAGGAGAGGGAGTAGGAGAAGGAAAGGGGGGAGCCGCCCCTTCCCTAATCCAATTCGGCCTCCTCCTTTGTGGGGGCATGCCAGTCCCTTATGGGCTGGTTAGCCTCCCTCCTATGGCCCATATCTTTCCCCGGGGGGTTCCGGTAACCTCTCCGGTACTCCGGTATGTACCCGATACACTCCGGAACCCTTCCGGTGTCTGAATACTACCTTCCAATATATCAATCTTTTACCTCTCGATCATTTTGAGACTCCTCGTCATGTCCGTGATCTCATCCGGGACTCCGAACAAACTTCAGTCACCAAAACACATAACCCATAATACAAATCGTCATCGAACATTAAGCGTGCGGACCCTACGGGTTTGAGAACATGTAGACATGACCGAGACACATCTCCGAGCAATAACCAATAGCGGAACCTAGATGCTCATATTGGTTCCTACATATTCTACGAAGATCTTTATCGGTCAAACCACAATGACAACATACGTTATTCCCTTTGTCATCGGTATGTTACTTGCCCGAGATTCGATCGTCGGCTCATACCTAGTTCAATCTCGTTATCAGCAAGTCTCTTTAATCTTTCCGTAATGCATCATCCCGTAACTAACTCATTAGTCACATTGCTTGCAAGGCTTATGGTGATGTGCATTACCGAGAGGGCCCAGAGATACCTCTCCGATACTCGGAGTGACAAATCCTAATCTCAATCTATGCCAACTCAACAAACACCTTCGGAGAAACCTGTTGAGCATCTTTATAATCACCCAGTTATGTTGTGACGTTTGATAGCACACAAGGTGTTCCTCCGGTATTCGGGAGTTGCATAATCTCATAGTCAAAGGAATATGTATAAGTCATGAGGAAAGCAATAGCAATAAAACTGAACGATCAACATGCTAAGCTAACGGATGGGTCTTGTCCATCACATCATTCTCCTAATGATGTGATCCCGTTCATCAAATGACAACACATGTCTATGGTCAGGAAACTTAGCCATCTTTTATTAACGAGCTAGTCAAGTAGAGGCATACTAGGGACAGTTTGTTTTGTGTATGTATTCACACATGCATCAAGTTTCCGGTTAATACCTAGCATGAATAATAAACATTTATCATGATATAAGGAAATATAAATAACATCTTTATTATTGCCTGTAGGGCATATTTCCTTCACTGAATGCGAGATACTACCATGTGGGCAAGCTAGAGGACACTGTTTTTACGGGCAACACATCTTCTTCATGGCAAGCTATCAGCTATGGCCTAGAACTTCTCAAGAAAGGACTAGTTTGGTGGATTGGCAGTGGAAAAAGTGTAAGGGTGTGGCGTGATAACTGGATTCCTAGACCGTTCTCATATAGACCTATTTCTCAGCAAGGAAGATGTCATATTCATTTTGTGTCTGATTTGCTGAATTCGAATGGTTCATGGAATATGAACCTGCTCACACAATATTTTGTTAGTAGATGTGGACGAGATTTTGAAAATCCGAGCTTCACCAAGATTGGGTGAAGATGTTATAGCATGGGTCCTTTGATGAGCTGAATCGGGATAGTTCAGTAGCTTTGAGCTCGGTGCCAACAGGGAGCAAAATTTCCTGGAGGTTCATTTGGAATTGTGATGCAACGCCTACTATCAAGAACTTCGGTTGGCGAGTGGCTACAGATGCTCTCCCAACATGGAAAAATAAGCATCGGATTGGTCTTGAAGTAACTAGCATTTGCCCAGTGTGCGGTGTTGAAGAGGAGGATAATTACCACCCATTCATCCGATGCCAACTAGGGCGTGATCTATATATTGCCATGGCCAGTAAATGGTGTCTGCCGAACATCGATTCTCTCAGGCCTGTCGGCAAAGAGTGGCTGGTGGAAGTCCTTGCTCCATTAACCGAGATCGAATGGTGTATGATGCTAATGATCTTTTGGAGGATCTGGTTCATGCGTAATGAACTTGTCCATTTTAAACCAGCACCATCAATGGAATCCTCCGTCATATTTCTTCAGAGTTACCTGCAGTCTCTAGTTACCATCAAGCTGAATACTCATATCGATCCTACTAAAGGGAAGTCTGTCATTGAGTTTATTTCAGCCCCAACATCTGCATGAGTTTCAACTGTGGAAGTGAGATGGACCAAACCAATACAAGGCTGGGTGAAGCTTAATACTGATGGCTCTTTTGCCGCATCTAAAGCGGCCGGAGCGGGCATATACTGAGGAACTCTACCGGCGATATCATATTTTTTGCATGCAGGGCTTTATACTCTTGCAGGGATGCGTTGGAAGCGGAGCTTTGTTCTGTTATGGAGGGCTTGTCTGCATCTATTCAGCGTACGGAATCTGCTATCTTTGTGGAGATGGATTCACTCGAAGTGATCTCCATGATCACCGGAAGTGAAACGAACCAATCAGTCTATGCTTCTCTTGTCAATGAGATCAAATATCTCTTGAGTCTTAGACATACTTGTATTACTCACATTTTGTGTTCCCAGAACAAGGCTAGTGATTGCTTAGCCACCTTTGGTAGACTTCAGAGTAGGACCGTGACTTGGATTGCTTCGGCTCCTATAGAGGTTTTGAACATTGTTCGTGATGATTGTAAGGTTCCGATGAACGAGTAATACAAGTATTTCCCCCGCAAAAGAAAATAGAATATGTGTGTAATGTAATGTTAGCCGGCGGCCTCCGTTTGCACCATAGCCGTGTGCATCCATTATTCCCGATATAGGTTGCACATGCACATCTCCTCCGAGCCGCTGCACCACACGCACGTACGAACCCTGCTAGCCGCAAACGTGCTGCCGCGCTAACACTGCTGGTTTTGGCATCACGGCCCGATGCCGCCGCCCATAGCGTTGCCGGTTGCCGGCTGCCGCTACCCGCCACAAAATTAAGACTATATTTTTAGATAAAAGGCTAGAGGCCGACTTTATAAATAAAGCCATCAAGCAGAGTCAACAACGCAACCACAACGTAGCCAAACACAGAATAGTATCAACGCCCACAAAGACAGTTTAGAAAGGTAGACATACATGGCTCCCAGTCCAGCACACGACACGCAGGTCGGAAAAAGGAGAGAGACGACATAGGGACCACCAAGTTGCTAGTCACTGGACTGGTGCTACAGAAGAGAAGTAGCAGTAGCTCGAATCTTGGTGGTCATGACATCAAAAGCCTCACGGTCCGGCTCCTTAGTCAATAATATCCACTGCCGCAACAATATACATGATAGCAATCAGAAGGTTTAGCAGGGAAGACATGCTCGATGGTAAACTTGTTCCTACTGGTCCATAAAGTCCAGCACATAGCCGAGAATCCCACCCAGAACATTTTCCTCTCGGCCCCAATCAGGTTAGAAGCCAAAATTCAAAGATCTGAGAAGGAAACAGGCCTCCAAGAGACATGAAGCCAGGACCTAATGCAACACCAAAAAAGTTTGGCCAGAACACAGCTAAAGAAAATATGGTCCGTATCCTCACTCTCACCACACAACACACATCTATCGGAGCCCGGTCCGCTACCCCTACGAATCTGGTCAGACGTCGGCAACCGGCCTCTGAATGCTTGCCACATAAAGACCTTAATCTTGGGTGGGATACGAGCCCGCCAGATCACCTTGAACTTGGAAGTATTGGAGCCGGATATAAGCTAGGAGTAAAGCGACTTGACAGAAAAACGCCAGACGCACTATGAGGCCAGAGTTGATTCTCTTCGAACTATCGGTTTGGTTTGGCCAACTAGATTGGTTTTTATTGCAATTGGAGAAGTGCTTAGCTTTGGGTTCAATCTTGCGGTGTCCTCACTCAGTGACATTAGGGGTAGCGAGGCACGTATTGTATTGTTTCCATCGAGGATAAAAAGATGGGGTTTACATCATATTGCTTGAGTTTATTCCTCTACATCATGTCATCTTACTTAAAGCGTTACTTTGTTCTTCATGAACTTAATACACTAGATGCAGCCAGGAGTTGGTCGATGTGTGGAGTAATAGCACTAGATGCAGGAGGAGTCAGTCTACTTGACACGGACGTGATGTCTATATTTCATAATCATTGCCTTGGATATCGTCATAACTTTGCACTTTTCTATCAATTGCTCGACAGTAATTTGTTCACCCACCATATTATTTGCTATCTTGAGAGAAGCCTCTAGTGAAACCTATGGCCCCCGGGTCTATTTTCCATCATATTAGTTTCCGATCTACTATTTTGCAATCTTTTATTTTCAGATCTATAAACCAAAAAACCCAAAAATATTTACTATATCTTTTGTTTAGTTTTATCTATCTCTATCAGATCTCACCTTTGCAAGTGACCGTGAAGGTATTGACAACCCTTTATCGCGTTGGGTGCAAGTGTTTGATTGTTTGTGCAGGTATTGGTGATTTGTGCGTTCTTCTCCTACTGGATTGATACCTTGGTTCTCTAACTGAGGGAAGTACTTATCTCTACTTTGCTGCATCACCCTTTCCTCTTCAAGGGAAAAACCAACCGCAAGCTCAAAAAGTAGCAATGAGATTTGTGATTAGGAACCTAGTAGATATTGATGATGTCTCCTGGGCAACGGCGCCAGAAATTCCTTTTGATGCGGCTTGAACTACGTCGGTATTTCCCCAAAGAGAAAGGGATGATGCAGCACATCGATGGTAGGTATTTTCCTCAGTGATGAGACCAAGGTTATCGAACCAGTAGGAGAATCACTCAACACTAAGTAAACGGTACCTGCACACAAAGAACAAATACTTGCAACCCGACGTGTTAAAGGGGTTGTCAATCCCTTTCGGGTAACGGTGCCATAAATTGTCGAGTTGATGGGATAAAAATATGATACATTGGATAAATTGATCGCGAATAAAAGCAAAATAAAATAAAGTGCAGCAAGGTATTTTTTTGGTTTTTGGAAATATAGATCTGAAAATAAAAGCGAATAAAAATAGATCTTGAAGGCTAATATGATAAAGAAGAGACCCCGGGGCCATAGGTTTCACTAGTGGCTTCTCTCGAGAAAAATAGCAAACGGTGGGTGAACAAATTACTGTTGGGCAATTGATAGAACTTCAAATAATCATGACGATATCCAGGCAATGATCATTACATAGGCATCCCGTCCAAGATTAGTAGACCGACTCCTGCCTGCATCTACTACTATTACTCCACACGTCGACCGCTATCCAGCATGCATCTAGTGTATTAAGTTCATGGAGAAACGGAGTAATGCAATAAGAACGATGACATGATGTAGACAAGATCTATCTATGTAGAGATAGACCCCATCGTTTTATCCTTACTAGCAACAATACATACGTGTCAGTTCCCCTTTTGTCACTAGGATCAAGCATCGTAAGATCGAACCCACTACAAAGCACCTCTTCCCATTGCAAGATAAATAGATCAAGTTGGCCAAACAAAACCCAAATATCGAAGAAGAAATACGAGGCTATAAGCAATCATGCATAAAAGAGATCAAAGAAACTCAAATACTTTCATGGATATAAAAAGATATAACTGATCATAAACTCAAAGTTCATCAGATCCCAACAAACACACCGCAAAAAGAGTTACATCATATGGATCTCCAAGAGACCATTGTATTGAGAATTCAGCGAGAGAGAGAGGAAGCCATCTAGCTACTAACTACGGACCCGAAGGTCTACAAAGAACTACTCATGCATCATCGGAGAGGCACCAATGGAGGTGGTGAACCCCATCTGTGATGGTGTCTAGATTGGATCTGGTGGTTCTGGACTCTGCGGCGGCTGGAATTGATTTTCGTCGACTCCCCTAGGATTTTGGGAATATTGGGGTATTTATAGAGCAAAGAGGCGGTCCGGGGGCACCCGAGGTGGGCACAACCCACCAGGGCGCGCCTGGGCCTCCTAGCGCGCCTTGGTGGGTTGTGCTCTCCTCGGAGCACCCCCAGGCGCAGCCTTGGCCCATTAGTTGTCTTCTGGTCCATAAAAAATCTCCATGAAGTTTCGTTGCATTTGGACTCCGTCTGATATTGATTTCCTGCGATGTAAAAAACATGCAGAAAACAGCAACTGACACTTGGCACTATGTCAATAGGTTAGTACCAAAAAATGATATAAAATGATTATAAAACATCCACGATTGATAGTATAACAGCATGGAACAATCAAAAATTATAGATACGTTGGAGACGCATCAAGGCAACATGTCCAAGATTAGTAGACCGACTCCTACCTGCATCTACTACTAGTACTCCACACATCAACCGCTATCCAGCATGCATCTAGTGTATTAAGATCATGGATAAATGGAGTAATACAATAAGAACGATGACATGATGTAGACAAGATCTATTTATGTAGAAATAGACCCCATCTTGTTATCCTTAATAGCAACGATACATACGTGTCGTTTCCCCTTCTGTCACTGGGATCAAGCACCGTAAGATCGAACCCATCACAAAGCACCTCTTCCCATGGCAAGAAAAATCGATCTAGTTGGCCTAACTGAACCAAAGATTCGAACAAGAAATACGAGGCTATAAGTAATCATGCATATAAGAGATCAAAATACTCAAATTACTTTCATGGATAAAAGCATAGATCTGATCATAAACTCAAAGTTCATCGGATCCCAACAAACACACCACAAAAAGAGTTACATCAAATAGATCTCCAAGAGACCATTGTATTGAGAATCAAAAGAGAGAGAGAGGAAGCCATCTAGCTACTAACTACGGAACCATAGGTCTACAATGAACTACTCATGCATCATCGGAGAGGCACCAATGAGGATGATGAACCCCTCCGTGTTGGTGTCTAGATTGGATCTGGTGGTTCTAGAACTTGCGGCGGCTGGAATTGATTTTTGTCGACTCCCCTAGGGTTTCTGGAATATTGGGGGCATTTATAGAGCAAAGAGGCGGTGCGGGAGGCCACCGAGGTGGGCACAACCCACCAGGGCGTGCCTGGGCCCCCAGGCGCGCCCAAGTGGGTTGTGCCCCCCTCGGGGCACCCCTCTGGTACTTCTTCGGCCCATCTTGTGTCTTCTGGTCCAGAAAAATTCTCCAAAAAGTTTCGCTCCGTTTGGTATTGATTTTCTGCACGTAAAAAACAAGCAGAAAACAACAACTAGCACTGGGCACTATGTCAATAGGTTAGTCTCAAAAAATGATATAAAGTTGTTATAAAGTGATTGTAAAACATCCAAGAATGATAATATAACAACATGAAACAATAAAAAATTATAGATATGTTGGAGACGTATCAACGTCCACCGTGCCCGCGAGGGGAAGAGCCATCCTGCCCACCGGCACCTCCCGGACCTTGCACAACCTCACCATCCCAGAGCAACAACTCTGACCCTCTCCGGGCCAAAAAAGGCCTGCCTGAGCAAGGGCACCCGGTTGGAGCTGTCGGGCAAGGCCGACCCATAGCCACGCCCACCGCCGGTCCACCCCAAGGAGAATGGCAGCTGCCTCCACTACTCGCTCCAACTGCACGAGCCGTCACCAGGCAGTGGTCCAGGCGTCATGTTCATGTCGCCTGGGCCAAGCTGATGGCTCTCTCAGGTTTTGGACTAGGCTAATGACACTTTTAGATTGCCTAGGCCAGGCTAGCATGAATCACTTAGGATACAATCCAAACACACCGTAGGCAGCTCCAGGCAGCATCCAGGTAGGCACATTTGGCACCAAAGGGCTCGGCAGCGACAATCCCATCCAATCCAGGACCTTCGTCGGCGGCGGCCATAGGTGGTATATTCAATACTACCCTGATGGCAGCACCCCTGATGTGGCCGAATGGATATCTATCTACATCTGCCTTCATGACAATGATACCAGTGAAGGCAGACTAAGGCATAGCCTAGTGGTGGGGAGGGGTTGATGCCTTTCCACCCACCCAGGTTCAAGGCATGGTACTTGCAATTTGGGTTTGTTGCATCAATTATACTGTAGGGGGTTCCCTTACAGTCTTTCTATAAAAAAAGATACCAGTGAAGTCAAATCAACATACAGGATTAGTCTGCTAAACCAAGACGGGAATCCGGTCCCGTCTTATAGCTTTGCTGGCCCGACGAAAGGCGACATCTTCTCCAGAAATGTTAAGCAAGTATTCAGAAATTTTTGAACGTCTATAGAAAAATTGTTGATCATGTCTTAAAAAACGATGAATTTTTTTATTATGTATATAAAAATGTTAATCAAGAATTTGAAAAAAAATGT
Organism: Triticum aestivum; assembly: GCF_018294505.1. NCBI lineage: Eukaryota > Viridiplantae > Streptophyta > Magnoliopsida > Poales > Poaceae > Triticum > Triticum aestivum. Next base: position 527,793,495 of record NC_057808.1, on the reverse strand, counting down.
TGAACAAATATTTGAAAAATGTTAAACAAGCATTTAGAAAATGTAAAATGTGTATAGTAAAAAAAATTATCATGTATTAGAAAATTATGATTTTTTATCATGTATATAAAAAGGTTAATCAAGCATGTGAGAAAATGTTGAACAAGTGTTTGAATAATGTTAATCAAGTGTTTAAAAATTGTTAAATGTGTATAGAAAAAATGTTGACATTTATTCAAAAACTGTTAAATCTTGTTATTCAAAAACTGTTAATCAGGCATTTGAGAAAAGTTTACAAAGTGTGTATAGGAAAAATGTTGAGCAAGTATTCAAAAAATATTAGTCTTATACTTACAAAATATTAATCAAGTATTTGAAAAATTGTATACAATGTGTATTAGAAAACATATTGATCATGTATTAAAAAAATTATAATGGAAAAATGTTAGACATTTATTAGGAAAAAGTTTGTTGACATATACAAAAATTGTAGAATGGAACCAAAAGAAACTAAGAAAAATAAAATAAATAAAAATAAAAACAAAATAACAGAGAAGAAATAAGAAAACCAAATAAGAAACAAAGAAGACGAAAACAAAAAACACAAAAAACTGACAAAAAATGAGAAAGAAACAAACAAAATGGAAGAAAAAAGAAAAAGTAAAGTAAAAACCCGAGTGAAAACAAGAAAACCAAAGAAAAATAACAAAAAATAAAAAATAAAACATTGAAAATTGAAAAAAAATCGGTGAAAAGACAAAACAAAGAACTTGGAAAAAACAGAGAAGAATTAGTGGAAACCTTGCTCGATTCGAATTAAGTTGGTCCAATCTACTGGTTTAGCACGAACGCGATTCTAGCCCAGTGACAACTAGCCCATGCAATCAACCAGTAGAGCAATGCTCAGGAGCAACTAACGAATGAGCGCACCTTCGAGAGCCTCCCCAACAATCACTTGGGGTGGCTAAGAGCGCGCTACTTGACGCGCTCTCAGCCGCCGCCACATGTCGTGCTCTGGGCGCTCCCTCCGGATTTTATTTTTTATTTTATTTTCCGCACGTGTTTTCAGCTTTTAAATGGGTTTTTCTGGGTTTTTTTTTCAGGTTTTGGTTTTCCACCGCTCTTTCTTAACTTTTGAAAAGAAGTTTCAGTGCATTTTTTGCTTCTGCAAGAGGCACGATTTTGTTTTCGCAAGAGGTACGAATTTGCTTCCGCGAGAAGCACGACCATGCCTCTCGGAAACGAAAAACGCGTTTTTTTCATGAGAGGCAGGACCATGCCTCTCGAAAACGAAAAAACATTATTTCTTTTTTTCCTTCCGTGAGAGGCATGATTTTATTTCCGCGAGAGGCACGACCGTGCCTCTCAGAAATGGGAAAAAAACATGTTATCTTTTCTTTTCCTTCCGCGAGAGGCACGATTATATGTCCGTGAGAGGCACAACCATGGCTCTCGGAAACGGCAAAAGCGTGTTTTTCCCTTCCGCGAGAGGCATGGTTTTGCTTTGGCGAAAGGTACCGCCGTGCCTCTCGGAAACGAAAAAAACGCATTTTTCTTCTTCTGCAAGAGGCATGGTTTTGCTTCCGCGAGAGGCACGGATTTGCTTTCGCGAGAAGCACAACCGTGCCTCTCGGAAATGAAAAAAATACTTTTTTTTCTTCTACAAGAAAAAAACACATGTTTCTCGTGGAGGCATGGATTTGCTTCCACGAGAGGCGTAGTCATGCCTCTTTCGAAAAGAAAAAATTGTGCTCTCGTTTCGGTTTTCTCGTACTTTTCTTTCAATTTTTCGTGAAAAAAGTTCGTCGAAACCTTTAACATGGGATCTAGTTTTGATGATCTTGAAGCGAGAAATCCAATAGTGAAAATGGTTTGAGATTCGACACATGGTTTAAGAGATAAAATATTTTGAATAAACAGATCTACGAAAAAAAGACAAACTCGCAGGTTGCGACAAGTGACGCACATGCATAATGCGCCACTTCTGTCAACCTGGAGGGGTGGAAATGATCTTTGGAAGAAGTACTCCTCAATTAATGATTTCGGCAAAGTTCGAATCCCCGGATGTGTTTCCTTTTCTCTTCCTATTTCTTTTAAATGCCCCCTATTGGATGGCCCGTTATTGCACAAAAGTTTCACGCGCTAAAATAGTTTTAGCGCGGCGGACGCAACATTGGTTTATCATATGCCTAAAAACACGCGCCAAAAAACATGCAGTGCAAATTGTGAAGCGCACAATTCGGCGCCCCAAATTTGCAGCATGCGATAGTGCTTTTTAGCGCATGCCCAAACCTTTTTGCGCGCACACTATTTTACAGCTTCTGGTGGAGCTGTCAAGCGCCTAAAAAACCCGAATTTTAGCACGCGGAGCAATTTTTATGCACCTGCTGGAGATGCTCTTAATGCGAGATATAGTCGCTGCGGTAAGCTTCCTGGGCTTCTTGAGTTCTCCGTACTTGTCGTGGGCTTGCTGGGCTTCTTGAGCTTCACCTTCTAGCCTGGGTGCTTGGAAAATGGTCTAGTGGGCCTACCCATAGTCAGCCCCCCTTGTCAATGGTCGCCTTGTTCGTCAGGCAGAAACCAAGAGCAAGAGGATGAGGAAGAAGGGAGGAAGCCGACATGGGGTGGGACTCACCTTTATAGAGACGCGTTAGTGGGAAGAAACGTTTTCTCCGAGGCGGAAGTGGAGGTGAAGGCTCACGTTGCGAATGCTCTCAAGGAGTATGACGCCAAGGGTTACCTCGAGTGCACCGTCAATGGTAAGATCCTCTGCCTCACGTAGATTAAGTACTAATATGTATCCCTGTTCTTCGTTGGACACTTGCCGAGCTATATATATACTATGTACTAGTAGATAATACGGATGAGATGCTAGCGGCATGCAAGGATTTAGTTTCACTATTGTAACGCACGAACATATTTGCTAGTGACCCTCTTAAGAATTATGGGAATGTGACTTCAGATGATGAACTGGTACAAATTTAACAACTCTGCAAGCTGTACTGAACTGGTACAGAAATTTGGTCACACAACAAATTGAAATTCGAACATCGATGTAAAATAATGAATGGTATTGGGGAGGAGCTCTAGTCCAAACTCCAGGCCCGTCCATGCAAACCACTCCGCAAGCTGTTTGAAACTGTTCTAATTGCTTCATCCAATATCAAAAACTATTTCTGAATTTCTTCCTTGCATACATGATCCATATGCTACCCTGCTGATCTTTCTTCTGATCCTGATTGGTTGCCAGATGTGCTTCTAGACTTGTATCGGCCTTTGGCTCTTTCAACCCTTTCAACATAGGCTTGACACTTGAGTACTTTTTTTCTTTTGAAAAATTTACACTTGAGTACTTGTTCTAGAGTGACTTCCGTTATTTTTCTCATCGTCTACACAAAACCATGAGAGAGTGCCACTGCCACCGCTCTCCCGCTGGTCGATCGCTTTTAGCTCTGCTCGCTCTCACATAAGCAAAAAATATGTCCTTCATTCTACTTTCCCCATCGTGGACAACGATGATATTTGTACATGTCATTCTCCATTCACTTTTGCTATTTTGTGCCGAGTGCTATTTCTCCTTTTATACTACTCCTATTTTGAAACCAGGCTTAGATATTTCAATTTTGAATGCATGCTCCTGTGGTTGTACGGAGTTCCCTGGGAGCTAGGTAACTTCAATACTAGTACTTGTCAAAATTGTTGGAGTTATGTCGAATATAGTGTATGAGGTAGGTTACAGTTGGACTTATAGTTGTATTGTGTTTACATAGGATGTGGAGTCGTGTCCTAGTAGGACACTTGTATCCTAGGCCTCTCATATATAGCGGGGTAGACACACGATATAACCTATGCCAACTTAATAGCACAAGAACGCAGGGGAAGCCGGCGGCATGTGCCGGCGTCCAGGGCGACCGGGTGCGGTATTGTAGCGGTGCCATGGGGAGGAGCGCCCATAGTCAGACCCCGAAGATGTAGCCATATCGGTGAACCTCGTTAACAAATCTCGGTGTCGTGCTCGTGTGATTGCTTGGTGCTTGGATAATCGACGGTGTGCCTCGGATGTATTCTAACGAGTGGTATCATGAGCTAGGTTATCCGGAAGCGTGGATTGTTGATCTGGACGAAATATAAGTTTGAGATGCAGCCGGCTGCGGCGTGGTCTGGCAGGCTTCGTGCGTTTGTTTTCAAGGTGCATACATAGCGCTGGAGGCCGCAGTACAAAGGCATCGTTCGTGAGATTTGTTTTGGACAAAAAAGGACCGAGTCCTCGTTATGACAGCACAAGGCAGCAGATCGATTCAACGGAAGAAAAGATCCATCGTTCTATTTCATCGGGTAGCAGGAGGTTTTGGCAAAGCAATTACTAGCATTGGAAGTGGTGCCTGGAAGCTACACGTGAGTACAAGAAGGATTTTTGGTAGGAATTTGCTACTGGTGCATCTTGTGTACTTGAGCACGTGTTGGAAGCTTGGATATTTTTTCATACTGTCATCCGTATAAAGAACCATGGCGCCAACAAGTACCAGGTTTGAGGTGGAGAAGTTCACGGAACTGAAAACCTTGGGTTATGGTAGACAAGAGTGAAAGATTTGTTGGCACAATGGGGATGCTTGAAGGACTTGCAGGAAGTCATGTCAGCTAAGATGGAATTATCAGGTGATGGACGGAGATTTGCAGAAGACGATTTGGGAGCCTCGAGCGTGTCATACAGTCGAACGAGTTCGGCTGGGTCGGACTAGGCAGTCTGACGGATCGAAGGAAGTCGGTTGGTACAGAAGACGGTGGTGGGATCGGCGACGACGACATAGGAGCGTGATGCTGATGGCGACCGACTTCTGGGACGTGAAAACACGTGGCACAGGCACGAGTGCTTGTGTGGCTTCGACAAGGCTATGGCGCGGGGTTGATTCAAGACGGTGCACATGGGACCTTGAAGTCGACGGGGCACGGGGGTGGACTGATCATCTACCATGGAGTCATGTTGAAGGTGGAGCTGGATTGAGGGGCTACAGTGTAAGGATCCAGAGAATCGAAGACTATTCAGCGGGGAAAAGCGAGGGACACGTAGTTCGGACTGGAGCCCAGTGGTCTGATGGAAGCGTGAAGCTCGTCATCGGTTGGTGATGATCGGTGGTACTCTGCAGTGGGGGTTGAGTGGTGTGGTTTCACAACCCTTGAGACTCAACCGGGACAGCGGAGGCTCGACGCAGTAATAGCGGCGAGGCGTGCGGTATGCATGGGGCATGGAGATGGGCCAGGGCTTTGGTGGTCATACATGTGGCGAGACAACTGCGAATTTGACTCGGGATAACTACAAGCAATGGTGAAATTCCTTCAAGTTTCAGACATGCGGTCAAGAATGGAGTGGTGATGTTGAGTTCGGTAACTCTTATATGTGTGACACCCAATATGTGAGTTGTTCACTTTCACGCAGGTCTGTGATCGGTGTGTTATAGCGTTGAACGGATACTCTGGAAGTTGGAAGCACGGACTAGAGTAACAAGGAACTTATGTTTGCTCGAGTGTTGACTGTGGTCAAGAAAAGGAGGGACTACAAGTTGCAGGTGGAGTAACATGGAGTCTTTGGAGTAGCAGATGCACTCATGGGATAAGCTCAAGTCCAATGTACATGGAAGTTTGACGCATGGACAAATCCAGGGTGGTGGAGTATATTCGCCAAGGTGGAGTTTGTTGGAGTTGTGTCGAATATAGTGTACGAGGTAGGTTACAGTTGGACTTGTAGTTGTATTGTATTTACATAGGATGTGGAGTCGTGTCCTAGTAGGACACTTGTATCCTAGGCCTCTCATATATAGCGGGGGTAGACACACGATGTAACATATGCCAACTTAATAGCACAAGAACGCAGGGGAAGCCGGCGGCATGTGCCGGCGTCCAGGGCGACCGGGTGCGGTATTGTAGCGGTGTCATGGGGAGGAGCGCCATAGTCAGGCCCCGGGGATGTAGCCATATCGGTGAACCTCGTTAACAAATCTCGGTGTCGTGCTCGTGTGATTGCTTGGTCCTCGGATAATCGACGGCGTGCCTCGGATGTATTCTAACAAGAACCACAATATTTTTTTGCCGAATGTCTATCAGAGAGGTCATTAATTCAGACTTTACTTTTAGGAAGCTTTATGAGCGGCACTGTTAACCTTGTCTTTCTTTCTTCATTAGGGGTCGTGGGTCCATGTTAGAAAACTACCTAGCTGCACTTCCTATGAATTCTTCCTTTTCCAAATTCAAAACACTGTTCAAGCAGTAAAAGTAATCACATATATATGTTTGAATATGGAGTAAGTTTTTGTTGTATACCGAGGGATCAACGAAAGCAGAGAGGGAATACTACACAGCAATATAGATGTCGGGGCGACATGGAATTTCAACCTTTATCTTAAAAAGTAACAGTAATACAGATCATGAACCAAAGGTGGGTATTCCTTGTTATATTTTTTGACCATAAGTTTAGAGACATCTAATGCAACTTGCTCTAAACATTACAGAGATTTACATACCAGCTGTCATACATATATAATATCCAGAAAACAAGTTTTAGCACTGCTACATAGAGTATTAACTAGGATTCTGAGCAGCATGAGAATATCATCTCCCTCCAGAGAGGCCACTTACCATGGACATACTCATCGACGCTTCACTTTGCATAAGTGCTAGCATACTAAAGCTCATCTGTGAAAGTGTTGGCTCCGGGAATGCCATGTCTCCATCAAGATACTGCATCACTTGCCGCATGGTAGGCCTTGCACTAGGGACGGGATGCGAGCACAGCAATCCTATTTTTGATACAAGTATCGCCTCATCAGCGTCATAGTTGCCGTGGAGCCGTGCATCAACTACCTCCATGAGTGCTTCCTTTTGCCAATGCTCGAGCACCCAGTCGACCAATATGCGCCGGTTGTCCTGCATGGCTTGGTCAATAGGTCTCCGCCCGCAGACGACTTCAAGAACGAATGCACCAAAGGCAAACACATCGGTGATAGGAGACGCCTTCCCCGTGCGCGCTAACTCAGGGGCTAGGTACCCCATCGTGCCAATTATGTGCGTTGTCTGTGGATCTGCACCATGATCACACAGTTTTGCGAGACCGAAGTCACCCAGCCTTCCGTTCATCTCACTATCCAGGAGAACATTGCTCGCCTTGATGTCACGGTGTATGACAACCTGCTCGAATTCCTCATGGATGTACAACAAGCTGGATGCGATGCCTTTGATGATTTGGAACCTCTGGGCCCAGTGTAGTGTATTCTTACACTTGGGGTCATACAGGTACTGATCAAGGCTGCCATTTGGCATGAAGTTGTAGACCAGGAGGAGCTCACCATTTCGCCGGCAGTAACCCAGAAGCTGAACAAGGTGGCGGTGGCGGAGACGGCCAACGGTGACCACCTCCGCGATGAACTCCTTTATTCCTTGACTTGAATCATGTGACACTTTCTTCACCGCGATCTCCATCTTAGAGTTGGGAAGCACTCCTTTGTACACACCCCCAAATCCACCGGTGCCAAGCAACATTTTGCTCTTGAAACCTTCCGTTGCACGGTACAGATCCTTGTAGGAGAATCTGTGTGGACCAAACTCAACCTCCCAGTCCTCTCTCACCTCGGCGTACTTTATACGCCTTCGAATAAGCAAGACCATGATTGAAACCACTCGGAGGGCGAACACTATGATGGCTGTTGACAGAGTGATACCCAATACCCAGTGCTGTTTCTTGGAGACCTTCTCTGGCAACTTGGGCAGCTTGCTGATGTCAATGGCTGGAGCAGGTCCATCCATGGCAAAGCTCCAACCCAGCACGTAGTGGCGAGAGCTGATCATCGAGCCCGTGGACGACGAGAACCCAAGAAATGATGGCTCCAGCAGCACTTGTGAGAGGTTGTACATGGAAGATACTAGCGGCCTTGCAGGCTTGGCCATCTCCAGGGGGGCCAAGAACACGTTGATCTGCGTGGATTCCCCGTGGTAGTCCACCCAGACTTGCATGGCCTTGCCGCTGATCAGTAACAGGTCCCGGAAAGCACCGGTCTTGTCGTCGTGATAGCCAGCGGCATGGACAGCAACGGAATGGAGGCCATTGATGTCTATGCCGACATGGTTGTTGTCCGGGTCGCGAAACTCGGTGGTCATTATGGTGTCGAGCTCGACGCCAAAGACATGGTTGGTTGTGTTGCCGTTGTTCCGGTCGTTGAGGAGGCCCAGGTACGGACCCGGGAAAGCCGTCGAGAAGTTCTTGGTCCCGATGAAGAAGACGATACCGTGGCCGCTCAGGTTCAGCTCAGGGTAGTTGGTGCGGATGCCGAAGACGAACCACGTGGAGAAGGACCGCACGGCGCCTCCTGGTGACCTCTTCAGACGCAGCGGCGTTGGGTGAACCGCATGGCCCTTGAGGTGGATCGTGCCATTGGTCAGCTCGAGGAGGCCGTTCGGTGACGCTGGCAGTGCCGTCCAGCGAGAGGGGCGCGCCGGTGAATCCAGAGTAGACGAACTGGTCTTTGTTGTCGCCAGCGCCATGAACGTCGCCACCAAAGCTAAGAAGGAGAAGACCGGCAAGGAGAGAGCATGTGCTCTTGATCATGCCGGCCATGGCACCGGCGAAGCGAGGACTGTTGGTGTGCCGTTGCAGCTGGCGCCCTGCTCAAGGTATGAAGCATTCAGCTCAGAGCAACATCCAAATCACAGTTACTACATACTTGACGGGTGCCACATGCCAAAGGGAGCGAGGTGGCGATCGACAGCAACTGCTGGTGACCTGTACAGATTACCTGGAATGCAGGGAACTGGTACATCAACATGACAACATCTACATTACCAATCGATGTCAATTCATCCTGCTTGAGGTCTTCCCTACAAGAGAGGATCGACAATCAAGAGCCACCACAAGAGATATGCTAAGGAATCTGATTGATTTGCCCAGAAAAAAATCTTGCTAGAAACTCTACATGGAGATAGGATTTAAGATAACGGATTTTCGGTGCTCGATATCAGGCCCGCAAAAGTTTGTAGAAAAATACATCGATTCGAGACCTGAAAAAGCGAAATGAGAAAAAGGGATCAAAATAAAAAAATGCACCAGTTAAGAACTCCCCCCTTTTTTGCCCAGCTAGTAAAACCGCATCAATTTGCACCAAAATGTACAAACCCGCAGACGGCAAAAATGGGTTTCTATATATATTTTTCATGTTTGTTTGAAAATAGGAAATTGAGTGGTGTTAGCAAAACATCACAATGGTGCATGACATGTAAAACACCACACCGGTTGTTAAAGGTGCAGGAATGGCTTACAGGCATGCTATGTGGAAGCTGGCCCTTACTCTATACTACTAGAAGGGTTGTGTGTGCTTTGCTGCGCCGTTAGTATTGTTGGATTTCTTAAAAAAATTACTCACTTTGTTTCAAAAATATAAGTGCAACTTTTTTGAAAGTCAAACCTTTTAAGTTTCATCAAATTTGTAGAGAAATATATCAAAATTCATAATACCAAATCGGTATGATTTCATTCATCATGAGATGAATTTCCATACTTTTTTGTTTAATATTTGTAGATGTCAATATTTTTTCTCTGAACTTGGTCAAAGTGAAAGAAATTTGACTTTCCAAAAAACTAATACCCCTTATATTTTGGAACTGCTAAAATATTTCGTTTGGCTGGTGGGGGAGATTACGTAGTGTGTTTTATTTTTATTTATATAATGCAGTGATTTGATAGGCCTTTGTGGTGTGGTTCTATGTCATCTGCTAACCAACATATATTTACGTGCAAATTTTGTGTGTGTCGTACTTGCATGTACTATGTTGGTTGTACATTATCACATGGTGACATTTCTTTTTTCTAGGGGGTGGGCGGGTGCGCGGGAGTGATACACTTTTATAGGCCGGTTGCTGCTGATTGATTTAAAAAATCATCGGCCTGGTCAAAATCGTAATTCAAGTCCAAAATTGAATACCTTAATTGAAGGAAAGAGCTTCAGAATGAGAACATAGTGAACTAAAATAGTTGAATGGGATAGTTTTGAGATTGACCCGGTCAAAATTGGCTGACCCAATCTCAATTGGAGACCGTAATTAAACATGGCCTCTTTAAAACTAGGGAGCTTAGTGTTACAGAGGATGTGCTTATCGTGTGAAATTACTTGTACTGAAAATAATGTGGTAAAATGAAATTGTAGTGTAAGAAATTCAGCCCAGTTTACATAAAGAAGTAACAAGTTCGGGTAATGCATTCGATGTTTTAAATGCAGTTAGGGCCAGTTCTTTTGCTAGCTGTTTTGGGCTTCCAGAATAAGCTGCCCTCTACCCAGCTTATTCTAGAAGCCCAACCAAAATTTTCTTTTTAGAAGCCTACTAGTCAAGTCTTAACTACTAGGCTTCTAAAAAATATATTTCTTTCGGCTTCTAGAATAAGCTAGGTAGGGGCAGCTTATTGCAGCTTATTCTAGAAGCCACCAAAAGAACTGGCCCTTAGTCAAAATGATCTTACATGCCTATAAATTTTTAACGGAAATGTAGGCAGCAACTTTTCACTTGCTTCTTCTGTACTGGAGAGAACATGTCTTTTTTGTGGAAATGGAGGCATGCCCCCGGCCTCTGCATCATGATGATGTAGCTAGACGGACTAGACTTTTCTCAATCTATTGTCCCTAGTTTATATTTGTCGTCGTTACATCTCCAATGCACCACAAATGTCATATTTTTAATTTCACTTTTCCTTAATTATCATTCTCTATGGCCTCACACTAAGACCATCTATTTGTGCTAATTTTTTTGTAGTTATGATACTACAGTTGAATACACCGAGGGCTAGAAGCCCAACAGTTAGCTACATTTTTAGTACTCCCTCCGTAAACTAATATATCATCTAAACGCTCTTATATTAGTTTACAGAGGGAGTACAACATAAAAATAATAGCCATTAAATATAGCTTACCACTTAAAATATCACTCCAAATCGACATTAAGAAAGGTAGAGGTGAATAATACAGTGTCAACTTGAAGTGTTCTGTCAATAGGAATCGAACCAATTGTCTCTGCCAGTGGTACTTCCGTGAGATCATTAGTTGATCACTTTTCATTGATCAACACCTAATTAGTGATTTATTTTTCAGATATCACTTGCTTTGTCCAATGTTGATGGTCATCATGTGATTGTGCTTTAATTTAACAACTATTTCTTATGTTATGCATGATCCGATTGTGATGAGCGTTACTTCGAAGTAAATCCATTTTAGCTTTGTGTTAATAATTTATAACTACAAACATTTTACTACGTGTGTTGTTGGGATATCTATTTTCAAATATGGACATGACAGGGCTGGTGGAGATTCCACTTATACTTGGAGCAACATGCAGAATGCCCCTCTTCCAGATAAGTTTGATGGATCTTCCCATCTAAGGCTTGGACTTTATCATATCCTAATACTCTAGATCTACCTCTTTCCAGACCAACTTCTGACCACACTCCTTGAGTGGTCCAAACTGGCACAACAATTCCAAAATCCAAAATTTTTAGGTTTGATTTTTGATTTGTAAGAAAAGGAGGGTTACCCGATCTATCTGGGTTAAAAAATTATTGGCTGTAGGCTGAAGTACCCTTATTGATTTCAAACAAGTTGTTTCTGACATATGGAGTCAGTAGGTTCCTGAGCTGACAGTGTTAGCTAATCCAAGAGGCTTAAGTAAGGCCTTAAATCTTGTTCTAGAAGCATTTCTAACCTCTCAGCTGCAATCCAAGCAACCAATAATGCCATTTTCTTAAATGACACCATCGGAGGATTCAGGAATCTTAACACAAAATAAGGAATGGGAGATTAATCCTTAAAGCACATCTTCTTTAGTCACCAAAGAACTTACTGGAACAAAGGGCCCGAGGGATGCGGAGAGACGAGAGAGAGCGTGCATGCAGCAGTGGTTCGCTAATTTCAGGTGGAATAATTGTTGCATGCAGGAGGCCAACAATTGCCGCATATATTACGGGAGTTAATTGAGCGCATTGGTTGGCTAATTGTGCGCTTCAATTTCTGCATGATGGACCACTTGCCTTCTCGACTGGAGGGAGTAATAGTCTAGCTGTTTCCTATATTCAGGGATCAGAACTGATTGCTGTTGTGATTTGCTAATAATCACAACGGATTGTATTCCATTTCCTCTTGTATAGGCCGCATGCGCATATAAATATGATGGTAGGCGTACATCGTCTGGAGCGGAAAACCAGTCTTCAACCATGGTGAAATCCAAAGATGATCGGTACTCTTCCGGTGATCGGAGCGGCCGCGGCGGCATCACGGCGTCGGCCATCGTCGCCCCAGCCGTCTCCGGGTCGCACGTTCTCAAGATCGAAGGCTACTCCCGAACCAAAGGGCTCGGCAACGGCAATTGCATCGTATCCAGGACATTCGCAGTCGGTGGTCATAGGTGGTATATCCAATACTTCCCTGATGGCAGCGGCACTGACGCTGCCGATTGGATATCCATCTTCATCTGCCTCCATGACGATGATACCAGTGAAGTCAAAGCATCATACAAGATTAATCTGCTCGATCAAGGCGGGAATCCGGTCCCGTCGTACTGCTTTGCCAGGTCGACTAAAACCTTCTCCAGAAGAATGCCATGGGGTTGCAGAGCATTCATCAAGAGAAGGGACTTAGAGGAATCAGCTTACCTCAGGAATGATGTTTTCAGCGTCAGGTGTGATCTCACTGTGAACACGGGCATCTTCACCAAGCACCTTGTCCCGGTTACCACCCTTCTTAGGGTCAAAAAAGAAAGATTGTAGCAAGTACTGGCAACTACTCCCTCCGTCCCATAATATATATGAGCGTTTTTTACACTAGTGTAGTGTCAAAAACGCTCTTATATTATGGGATGGAGGGAGTACTAGTCTATAATGTTGATTTTACCATGCAAGCCAAGTTATATGCAAACCAGTCCGTAGGATTGGTATGAATATGATGTCCAATTTTTACTCGCAGATTAGAAATCTTCGTGTCTTCTTTGGTTTATTAGTCCATGTCGAATTTTGAGTCTTCAGAGTTTCATCAAAAAGTGTTGTCACTGGATTTGTATGTGAAAGAAGTTTCAAAGAATATGTTTTTGTGGCGTGTGATTCATGATTGATTACTCAAATTTTGAGTCAAAGTTTGACTAACAACTCCGGGGGACACAGACGAAGAGTAAATATTTGCAATGAGCGATAGAACAACGAGTTGTGATGGAAGCGTTCGTGGAAATTGAAGAGGCGCCGCATCACTGCGGCGCGTTGGCTTCTCGCTTTGCCGTCTTAGATTCACTGGCCTGTCCACTCGCGAGGTTATTAAGAACCGGCGGTTGGTATTCTACGCAAATAGTGGATGCCATGGATCCGTCTACTCGGCGCACCGCGCATGCACGGGGATGAATAAAACCAAATAAGGCCACCATAAGTACCACGATTGTTCAGCTCCGTCCCATTCTGGCCATAGCCAAACTCCATTCTTCTTCCACTTTTTCACCTCTGCTCTCCTATCCATGGGCGACAGCGGTTGTGGCACGCAGTGGCAGTCCTCGTCGGCCATCGTGGCGCGAGCTGCGCAAGTGTATGGCTCGCACATTTTGAAGATTGATGGGTACTCCCGAACCAAGGGGCTGGGCACCGGCAAATGCATCACGTCTGAGATCTTCCAGATCGGGGGCCATCGCTGGTGTATGAAGTACTACCCGGATGGCTACACAGGCTACAATAACTCAATATCCATCAGTCTATGTCTTGATCAGGCTGAGGTCAATGAAGTTCGAGCACGATACAAGATTAGTTTGCTTGATCAGGATGGGGAAACAGTGCCTTCGCCTACCTACAACCAAGCATGTTACACTTTCTCCAAAGAACATGGCCCACAGGTTTGCTATAATCTCATCAGTAGGAAGGACTTAGAGGAGTCGGTCTACCTCAAAGATGATATTTTCAGCGTCAGGTGTGATATCACTATTCCAAAGGAGATCTTCACATAGCCGATCCAGCTATTTGTCACGGTGCCACCGTCCGACGTGCATCACCATCTTGGCCGGTTTCTCTTGGCAGGCGATGGGGCCGATATCACCTTCAAGGTTGATGGGGAGACTTTCGCTACACACAGGTGCGTGCTCGCTGCCCGGTCCTCTGTCTTCAGGGTGGAGCCCTTTGGTCCTATGGGGGAGAAGACCACAACTTGTGTACATATAAAGGACATGGAAGCTAAGGTCTTCAAGGCCATGCTCCACTTCATCTACTCGGACTCGCTGCCGCATACCGACGACGCCGACGCGATTGGGACGGCTCAACATCTACTTGTAGCGGCGGACAGGTATAACCTCGAGAGGCTGAAGCTGATATGCGTGCAGAAGATGTGCAGCAACATGGACACAAGCATGACGGTGACAACCTTAGCATTGGATGAGCAACATGGATGCCGCGGGCTGAAGGAAGTATGCGACGACCAATACCGTTGCCAGAATGAGCTGCGGACGCGTCGCTATCGCCGCTCCCCTACTGAAGCCGGCTTCACCTTGTTGATGACAACCATGAAGTCTTCGTGCACTTGCCCCTAAGGACCAGCGCCCTGCAGTTGTAGTCGTCGTCGTTGAACCCTTGAATAGATCTGAAGCACATGACACCAAATCTCGTCACACGACGAGAAACCCTAACCTCTCTGTCCCAAGGAGAGGACAGGAATCTACGCCGGAGCTCTGTCGACTATGTCCAGATGGATGAACCTGAGGAGGATCCGAGGCCAAAAAAACTCGAGGAAGAAGCGTCGTCATTCTTCTGAGCAGCGCACCTACGAGGACTAAAAAAACCTAACCTAAACTACTAACTGGAGTGCAGGCACCGGGATTCTCCTCCTCGCCACCGGCTGCCGGAGCGGCATGCAGAGGGGAGGCGAATACACGGGCTCGATGGCAAAGCCTGGAGGAAAGAGTTGGCCTAGTCGCCAAGGGATAGACAATTAAGTTAGAACTAGAAAACATGCAAATAGGAGAAGATATCTCATACAAAGAAGATACATGTCTTTTCTTTCTTTGTAAGAGATGAGATCATCTCTGACGTAAGAGAAGGAAAAACTCATTTTTACGTCCTGTCTCTTACACCTCATCAGTTATCCTACATGGCATCATTAAGATAACATCATTGTACACATCCTTAATCGTGAGAAATTACTAGTCTTATAATATCCCAACCGAAGCCGCAAGCAGAGGAAATGAAATGTCCATGGAAATAGAAGAGGCAACGTGATAGTAATGAAACGTGCATACAAATCATGCACATTTATGAACTTCGGTTAAAGGCTAGTCATGGTGAGGATAGCGAGGAGTAACTTTGTCATGTATATGACACTAGTCTACTCTTTCCGTCCGTGAATAAGTGTACTTTGAACTTTTGTCCTAAGTGAAAGTTTTAAAATTTTGATCAACTATAACAAAAGAGTAGTAATATAGGAGTATAGGACATCAACTTCATATATTATGAAAGTATATTATTAAATTATACTAATTTAATGACATAATGTTGTTACTTTAACTTTCCTATAAAGTTGTCAAAATTTTAAAACTTTGAATTAATACAAAAGCTAGAAGTACACTTATTCGCGGACGGAGGGAGTATGTTACTAGTGTGATGCGTATATCACTAGTCTATATAATGCAAAGTGTCATAGAAACAGTATTATATATGGTTGCATTTATTGACATATAGACTCAACCTCAACAGGTTTGCTATAATCTCATCAGTAGGAAGGACTTTGGAGGAACCGGTTCACCTCAAAGATGATGTATTCAGCGTCAGGTACGATATCACCGTACCCAAGGAGATCTTCACAGAGCCCATCCAGCTATTTGTCACGGTGCCTCCGTCCGACGTGCATCATCATCTTGGCCGGTTTCTCTTGGCAGGCGATGGGGCCGATATCACCTTCAAGGTTGATGGGGAGACTTTCGCTGCACACAGGCGCGTGCTAGCTGCCCGGTCCTGTGTCTTCACGGCGGAGCTCTTTGGTCCTATGAGGGAGAAGACCACAACTTGTGTACATATAAAGGACATGGAAGCTAAGGTCTTCAAGGCCATGCTCCACTTCATCTACTCAGACTCGCTGCCGCATATCGACGACGCCAACTCGATTGGGATGGCTCAACATCTGCTTGTAGCCGCGGACAGGTATAACCTTGAGAGGCTGAAGCTGATATGCGTTCAGAAGCTGTGCAACAACATGGACACAAGCATGGCGGCGACAACCTTAGCATTGGCTAAGCAGCATGGATGCCGCGGGCTGAAGGAAGTAACTGGAGTGCAGGCACCGGGATTCTCCTCCTCGCCACCGGCTGCCGGAGCGGCATGCAAAGGGGAGGCGAATACACGGGCTCGCCGACAAAGCCTGGAGGGAAGAGTTGCCCTAGTCGCCAAGGGATAGACAATTAAAGTTAGAACTAGAAAACATGCAAATATATCTCATACAAAGAAGATACATGTCTTTTCTTTCTTTGTAAGAGATGAAAGAGAAGGCAAAACTCATTTTTACGTCTTGTCTCTTACACCTGACCAGTTATCCTACATGGCATCATTAAGATAACATCATTGTACACATCCTTAATCATGAGAAATTGCTAGTCTTATAATATCCCAGCCGAAGCCGCGAGCAGAGGAAATGAAATGTCCATGGAAATAGAAGAGGCAACGTGATAGTAATGAAACGTGCATACAAATCATGCACATTTATGAACTACGGTTAAAGGCTAGTCATGGTGAGGATAGTGAGGAGTAACTTAGACTAGTGTTTGACTAATGTCATGTACTCCCTCTGTGCGTGAAAGAGTGTACTTTCAACTTTGTTGGAAAGTCAAACATTTTTTATGTTTGACCATATTTATACAATAATAGACCAACATTTATGCCATCAAATTAGTAGCATTAGATTCATGATAAAATATATTTTCGTCGTCTACCTATTTGGTTTCACAAGTATTGACATATTTTTGCACAAATTCGGTCAAACTTTAAGATAATTTGACCCTCCAACAAAGTTGGAAGTACACTCTTTCAAGGACTGAGGGAGTATATGACACTAGTCTACTCTTTCCGTCCATGAATAAGTGTACTTTTAACTTTTGTCCTAAGTGAAAGTTCTAAATTTTGATGAACTATAACAAAAGAGTAGTAATATAGTAGTATAGGACATCAACTTGGTATATTATGAAAGTACATTTCAAAACGGATCTAATTATACTTTTTTTTTGAAAGAAATTTTCAATTTATTCATCAATCATGGTAGTACAAAGAACACAAGAGGTAATAAAAATTACAACTAGGTCTATGGACCACCTAGCGACGACTACAAACACTGGAGCGAGCCAAAGGCACGGCGCTGTCATCGCCCCTCCATCACCGGAGCCAGGCAAACCTTGTTGTAGTAGACAATCGGGAAGTCGTCGTGCTAAGGCCCCAAAGGACCAACACACCAGAGCAGCAACCATCGCCGATGAAGAGAGTTGTAGATTGGAAAGATCAAACCTGGAACCAAACAAACGAAGACGAACAAAAACTAATTTAATGTCATAATGTTGTTACTTTAATTTCCAATAAAGTTGGTCAAAATATTAAAACTTTAAATTAATACAAAAGCTAGAAGTACACTTATTCACGGACGGAAGGAGTATGTTACTAGTGTGATGCGTATGTCACTAGTCTATATAATGCAAAGTGTCATAGAAACAGTATTATATATGGTTGCATTTATTGACATATAGACTCAACCTTTCTTAATAAGCATTATGTCATGATAACATAATATGTTACTTCAAACACTTCTTTCCTTATTAACCAGCTGCCACATAAACAAACTTGTCTTAGAATGTTTTTTTTAACACAGTACAGACGCAAACGCTTATACATACGCGCATACACTCACCCCTATGAACGCACACAAGCATACCCTACCCCTATAAGCACCTTCGAAAGACTGAGCCGGCATATCATCTTGAAATTTATGAAGTCACCGTAGCCACCTCATCATCGATGGGAACGTCCCCTCCCCCTGAGTGCGCATCACCGGAAATCCTGAAATAAATCCAGAACTCCCTCTAACCATCACAGGACTTGAACCCTGATAGACTAGGATAATACGGTCCCACTAACCATCCAACCACAGGTTGGTTACTCCCTCAGTCTCATAATGTAAACATCAATCCAAATGATGCCGCAGAAGTTTGAACGCGCCGGTGCACGATGTTCTCGTATATATGCCCAAGCTGAACCAAAAAAACGAGTGGAGAATTGCCGCCCAGGGCGCATATCCGGCAATACGGTGCACAGTTGGTAGTTGCATATATTCAGGGATCACCATCGACTGTTGTTGTGATTCGCTAATAATCACAACAGATTGTATTCTTTTTGTATAGGTCATGCGCATGTATAAATACTCCCTCCGTTCTAAAATAGATGACTCAATTTTATAGTAAAGTGCCGTGCTTTGGACCGGCCGCGACCGGTCCGGACCGGACCGGACCGAAGTGCCCAGCGGGCCTGTTTCCCTGGACCGGACCGGCGAGGAGAAAGCTCGGTCAGGACCGAGGGACCGAGCGATGGAGGGGGAACGTGAGCTGCGTGTGTGCCTTGCGCCGGTCTGCGTTCGTCTGTGTCGTGCCCTGTCCTAAAGATCAACTACTCCGGCTGCTTGCTGCAGACGAAGAGGCAGTTCATCTATGGTAGCATCTCTGCCAACATCAAGCTCGTCCTGGAGAACTCCGCC
The DNA here is from genome assembly GCF_018294505.1 of Triticum aestivum. Classification (NCBI taxonomy): domain Eukaryota; kingdom Viridiplantae; phylum Streptophyta; class Magnoliopsida; order Poales; family Poaceae; genus Triticum; species Triticum aestivum. The sequence goes on along the minus strand of NC_057808.1, from coordinate 527,774,752 downwards.
GCCCGTCGGCACCGTTACCGTCAGCACATCGGCGCTTCCAGTTTCAGATTGCTAATCAGCTTGTACTGCAGGACGGCGTCAAGTAGGTGCTTTCAAGAGGTATGTACATCGGCGCTTCCAGTTTCAGATTGCTAATCAGCTTGTACTGCATGCAATTCTAACTATATGTGCATCAATTAATTGCCAAATTCAGACATTGGGACAATCATGACGAGATCAACTTCCAGTTCATGGGGAACAAGACGGGGCACACCAACGTGTGTGTGTTCTCCAACGTGTTTGTCTGCACCAGAGGTGCCCTTGGAACGAACCCACGCGAACGAGAGATTGCTGAAGAAAAAAAGGAAGATACAGGTGTTTTGCGCTGCACAAACTTCAGACCTTTTCTGTTCTATTAGTCAGACTAACAGAACGGGAAACAAGGCTTCGTGGCCCCTGACTTTTGCGTCGTCGTGATCCACAACACTGGTGCCGTTCCACGAGCAGACCGACGAGGCGCGAGTCTGGCTCCAGGCAGTTAGACCCGCGAGCTAAACTAGCTAACAGAAGGAAAGTGTTCGAGCCTAGCCTGACGAAAAACCAAAGTGCTAACTGAACTAACTGAAAACGTGACAGGAGCTTCGGATTTACTCCCTCCGTCCGGAAATACTTGTCGGAGGAATGGATGTATCTAGACATATTTTAGTTGTAGGTACATCCATTTTTAAATGCATAAAAATGGATGTACCTACAACTAAAATATGTCTAGATACATCCATTCCTCCGACAAGTATTTCCGGACGGAGGGAGTATTCAAGAGTGTTCGCCGACACGACGGGCAAAGAATGAGATACAGTTCATGCCCTGCGTGCCTGCGTGCACAGGTTGGACTGCTTCATCACGTCAGTAAGGCCGGGACTTGATGACTGCGACAAAATTGATGGCGGCAGACGGCGGCCTTGGTCGGGGAAGAGAGGATGCGTGCGTCGTGTAGGCGGCGTTCTGGACCAATTCATCGCACAGGCAGGAAGATGGGGATGCGGCGGTGCTCGGAGACGCGGTGGTTCGCTCGGGGGTTGCCGGCCGTGACGATGAGGAACGACAACCGTGGTGACTGCGTTTTGTCGGTCCTCCTCGGGGGCTCGGTCAAAATCCGGACCGGACCGAGAGTTTGTCGGGCCTAAGCATAATGCGTGCAGAAGCTGGTATGCGTGCAGAAGCTGTGCAACAACATGGGCACAAGCATGGCGGCGACAACCTTAGCATTGGCTGAGCATCATGGATGCCGCGGGCTGAAGGAAGTATGCTTCAAGTTCCTTGGATCCGCAGGCAATATTCTGAAGGCGGTCATGGTGAGCGATGGATTTGAGCATCTGAGGAGCAGCTGTCCCTCTGTTCTCAAGGAGCTTCTGGCCAAACTTGCTCCCTGATCATAGGTCGAAAGCAACGAAACTATGAGATTATCAAGATTATCATGCCGCTTCTTTTTTCAGTAGAGACACTAGCATTGAAGTACTCAAATTTGTATCAATCATTCATGTACTCTCCAGTGACTTGTCTTCCCTCGGCAGCTTATCAACCCAAATAATGTAGCAGAAGGCATGAAGTCATGAACTTATATAAATGATTTTACCAAGGAAGGGAAAATTGTATAACATAATTCCAAATTCACTTTAATGCAGTAAAATTGTCTTCAGGGTCTGATGGCTTTTCTTCAGAGAGGCCCTGTCATTTTGTTCAACTTGCGAGTGGAAAAGCAAGATTAGCCAGCACTCTAATGAATCTCTGGCGACAGATGCGGCCAATTATCTCTGTTCTTAATTTCAACCAAAGGGGTCCCTGAGAAGAAAGATCGGTAGTGGTTAGGTTAGCCCAGAAGCTGCAGAATCGAAGAGAAATAAGCGATGGAAGAAGAGGAAAAGAAAGCATGTAGCAGAACTTTTCAGAAGGTGGAGCTCATTCACATGTTCTTATGTTCTTATATCTGTGAAAAATATTCAGTTAAGATCAAAGCGGCTACAAATCCAGTAAATGGGTGCGCCATCACGAGCACACTGCCAAGGAACTCTAGTGTAACTCTATGTGTCATGCGTAGCTGTTAACTCTTAATCACGTTGCTTGTATGCAATCAAATATCAGGCACTTGCATCAGCTTAGCCAATGCACGCAACTAAACCCAGGCAAAAATTGCTCCCCTAATGCAGGAAGCCTACATGCAGACATCCAATCAACATGCAGATGTTGGTTTTTTGCCTGCATTTTCAAACATGCCTAACTTGGACATGTATGCAAAGTGCCTAAAAACGATGCAGACAACCAAACACGACATTGGGTTCACTATGATAAACTAGCATCTTTGATGAGCGGCAAAGTTCCAGTTGGAATTATAGACTCAAATCTTATTAACGTATAATGATACATTCATCTCATTGCAATTCTCTAAGAATAGATTTTAACATATTTATTTTGGCCTCTATCACAAGTCACAACCATAATAAGAGCAACTCTAGCCGATGTGCTAAATTCCCTAACCGCAAAATCGTTTAGCAATTTAGTTTGTCTAATCACATCTAGATGTTTTTTAAGAATGTCACATCTAAGCTCCCATAAGTATATAATGCAGCAACAAGAAAACTAGGACAAAAAAATAGACCACAAACAGAGTGAACATCAACTTAGATGTGACATAGTTATGTATCATCTAGATGTGTCCTAGACAGACCCTTAGCAATTAGCCCTAAATGATTTTGCGGGCAGCTCATCCCTGGACAGATACCGCAAATAGTACGCTAGAGTTAAGACATAAATTTAATCAGGTTCTCGCTACATAGATCAGTCCGGAACATGCTGGAGTTCATCACACACAGACCAACTGAACATAAAAACCTAGCTCGACGGAGGGCCGGCGGCGGCTCACGGCTTTAGGTGGAGGTAGTACTCGCACGTCGAGCAATTGAGGATGTTGGTGAGCTGGTACTCCTCCCTCGCTGCCTCGAGGCCGCTGGCGCCCTTTTCGCCAGCCTCCTTCGCGTCGTGGAGCTCGATGTCTGCCTTCCGGAGCCGCTTCGTGGTCGGCCAGAGCTGCTCGCGGGAGAGGGCGTCGTGGTTGCACGCCTGCACCGAGCGCCACGACTCCACGGCGGGCCGGCTGGAGCTGCTGGCCTCCGCGTCATGTCGGCCGCACTTGCTCGGCGGCGGTTCGCGGCGGCCCCACCTCCGCCCTGCGCTTGAGAGGGAAAAAACTGTCCGAAATCGGTCACCGGGAGCTACGAAAGGAAGGTGGCGGAGCATGACGGGGGATGGATCTTATCCGAGACGGGAACCCTAACACCCCCACCACCCCTACATATAGCGGCTGAAGCGGCAGTTTGCGGGCCGCCTATATATTTTTTATGGGCCGAGGAAAATATCGGGCTTCTGTTCCGGCCTGAAAAAACTCGAAAACGTAAACAGACGCAAATATACAGGCCGGTGGCAGGAAAGCGATCTGCTAGAGTTGCTATACTATATCAGATTTCCTATTTAACATCTAGGTGTGAAATAATTATCTCACATATAATTTCCTAGCCATATGATTTAGACATTAAAATTAGTATTTCTTTGTTTTTTTTATCGATTGATCTTGTTCCTGTATGCGTCACCCACGCCGGGCATCATGGCAGTAGGCCGTTGTCTATCAATTGATGTTGCTCCTCCTACGTTGCCTCCTCGTTGGCTGTTGTGGCCATAGGTGAACTTTTTTCAATCTTCCTTTTTTTTGTTCAAATTCGTAAAAAAATCATGATTTTTTATATTTTTCACCTTTTCACTTTTCCTTTCAAAATTTTCATGCTTTTTCCCCATTGCTATTAGTTGACTGTCCACCATTAAACAAGGTTTGTATTTTTTGTCCAAGTTGTAAGTCTAACCTCAACTTGCAACGGGGGTCGATCTTCTTTTGTCATAGTTGCAACCCCACCCTCGACCCGTAACTGGACTTCGACATTTTTTGTCTCAGTTGCAAGTCCATCCTTAAATTGCAACTGGCCTCAAAATTTTTTTTGTCCCAGTTTTAAGTTGAGGCCCAACTTATTTTTGTCTCAATTGCAAGTTCACCCTCAACTCGCAACTGATCCTTTTTGGTCTCAGTTGCAAGTCCACCCTCGACTCGCAAATGCGGTCCGATTATTTTGTCCAGTTACAAGTCCACCGTCAAGTCACAACTGGACTAGGCCTTTTTTTTCTCAGTTGATAGCCCAACCTTGATTTACAACTGGGATCAACATTTTTTTCGAGTTGCAAGTCCACCGCCGACTGGCAACTAGGCCCAATCCTTTTTGTCCCAGTTGCAAGTCCAGCCTTGACTCGCAACCGGGGGTTGACCTTTTTTGTCCCAGCTGCAAGTCCCCTCACGACTCGCAACTGGGCCCAACCTTTTTTGTCTCAGTTGCAAGTCCACCCTTGACTCGCAATTAGGGGTGGACCTTTTTTTGTCCCAGCTGCAAGTCCACTCTCGACTCGCAACTGGGTCTAACTTTTTTTGTCCTAGTTGCAAGTCCACCTTCGACTCGCAACTGGGGCGTGGCCTTTTTTTGTCCTAGTTGCAAGTTCACCCTTGACTCGCAATTGGGCCCTGATCTTTTTTTTTTTCCAGTTGCAAGGCCACCATTGACTCGCAACTAGGGCCCGACCTTTTTTCTCCAGTTGTAAGCCCATCCTCAACTCGCAACCTGGGTCTGACTTTCTTTTTTGTCCCAATTTTGCAAGTCCATCACCAACTCGTAACTGGGGTCCGACTTTTTTTTGTCCGAGTTGCGACACAGTGGGCGCGTGATTTTTTTATGGCACGAAACAAATAAAAAATGCATGAACATTTTTTAATTGTCTCAATTATTTTTTGAAATGGCACGAAGAAATATTTGTGTACGTACAAGCTAGCTACAAGCAGCCTGATCGATTCTTTGACGGGACATACTAGTACTAGTTGCTCAATCAGTACTAGTTGCTCAATCTAGCAAAGCAATCAATTTGATCGATTCTAGCCCGTGGCAGCTTACCTACACATGCGACACAGGAAACGATTGGATCGCCACAACCACAACGCGGGACTGTGGCCAACAAGCACGTCAACAAAAAATGCGTAAGAGGCTGTAATTTTGATGATGATGTCACCTAGATGTGACATGAGTACACATCCAACAAATGAGAAAAACAATGAAAAAAGTGAGATGGTGCTGACGTCATACTTAAATGTGAGATATTATCTCACATCTAGATGTGATATAGACGGACTCCTTCTCTCCTCCGCTGTTTGGCCCCAACCATTCCATACCATGATACCAACCATATCAGGTTCATCGCCATAGAGCCCATGTGACTTATTTTATTTTATTTTTTTGCGAAACAGAGCCCATGTGATGCGCATCATGCCGCTTAGAAGCAATACTGTGTTATTATCGACAGCATGGAGACCTGGACTATGGATAATCATGCAGATCCTCACATGATTAGTCGCCACAAAAAAATTGGATGCAGGGTTCTTCAGATGCTACACACAACCAAATCTGAATCTGTGGCGGCGATGCCCACACCATTCATTTTGGTTCGTGAATGCGGCGCCATACTGTTTGTTTGTTTGCACAGCAAAAAGGAAGAACAATCGGGAAAGAGTAACATGAGCGAGTGAGTGGGTACTCCTACTGAAGAACCGAGCACGGATCTTTGGAAGTTATTGCCAGTCTGTAACATTTCCTTTCAGAGAAAGTGTCCCCCTGCAAACCTGCCTCCCTCCCTAGCAATCAGCGGCTCATAACTACGGAAAAACACCCAACCCATTGCCGACCTGACCGATCTGCAACAAGATGAGCTTAGCCACAATCGTTAGCAACTACTCCCTCCGTTAGTGTTAAAAACGTTTTTATATTATGAGACGAAGGGAGTAATAACTTGTGTTCGTCTGAGCAAGGCCACTGGTTGGACGGTGAATGAAGATTGATTTCTACAGATCAGAGATTAATTAGTCTTTTACGTGTTCTTACTGGTTTTCAACACACTAAAACATTCGTGATCATCGCCATCAACTCTTGAGCTATGATTGAAAACAAAAATATACGGAGTAAAGCATGAGTTGTCTGTGGATTACTGGATTGACATTGGCTCATGCATTCACGGCTTCGCTTGTGCTCTAATCTTTCAATGTGAATGACTGCAGCTGCAAATACATAGCCAGTATCTGATGCTGAAATCATGAGGCACTGCAGAGCAGACTTCTTTCTTTTAGACTCCAAGTGTCTTCTTTTGCTCTCTTTTTCTTCCCCTTTCTGGGGATTCAGAGCCCACTTGTTGACGCATAATCAGGCACCAAGTCTTGCTTATTACTGTACTTATAGCGAGACTTGTCCAGTGATTACGGAGTAGGTCGTACAGAAAATGTGAATGTGCAGTTCAAACTTGCGACGCGCGAGTAGAGTAGGTGCCGAGTCGTGCTCGAGTGTGCAAGATTCTGGGCATCAGACCGATGAAAATGATGCTGTGCGTGCCGTGATCTCTCCGTAGAAGAAGCGGGAAACGTGGCGCGCTAGTCTCCGTTGCGTTGCGCTTGCGCGCGCGATTTGAAAACTGAAGCTAGCTTGAGCGTGGTCCTCATCAGTCATCACCAGGACTATGCGTACAGTAGCCAGTTGGTGTATTATTAACTAGTAGATCAGCACCGGCCGTGTGTGTGTGTGTGTGTGTGTGTGTGTGTGTGTGTGTAGTACATGACGAAGGCGCAGTACGTCGTCGCCGGCCGCCCAACTAATCAAGCGAGTAGTAGTGCCCTCGTGACGGCCTTACTTGTTCTGGCAGGCAGGTAACCGTTGGTTGCAGCAGAAAGAATTATGGTTGGAACAGATTGCATGGACGGACGGAGATAGTTGAAGTGATCGATGCGGTATGGCAGCATTTCGGAGGATACATCCATTTCTCCGACAGTAACGTATGATATGCAGTTTAGTGCTAGAACTATCAAATACGTTTTTCTGGTCATACAACTTGCACTTTGGTGCAGATACGATCATTCCCTCTGTATCAGCCGCTAGCGTGGCATGCCACATACGCACAGGGCCACTGTCAGTGACAGAAAACGTCCTGGAGCCAACCACGCGTGGTAAACTTGCACAGATCCCCCTCAACTTGTTAGTATGTGCATAAAAAAGTCCCTACAAAGGCGGGAATAGAGGCAGCTGTGTATATTTGCGAGCGGCACCCCAAAATCACTGGCGTTTCAGTTTGACTCCCCACCGTTTCGTGTCTCGATCATACAGAGGCGGAGGTGGAGGAGCCGGCGCGTCACGGCGGTCGTCGTCGGAGGAGATGAGTGAACCGCGTCACCGACGTCCGGGCGAAGCAGCGCCGTCCTATGGTACGTCTGCCCCTTGGAGTTATATCTACTCCCTCCGTTCCAAAATATAAATCTTTTTAGAGATTTCAACAAGTAACTACATACGGAGCAAAATAAGTGAATCTATACTCTAAAATATGTCTACATATATCCGTATGTTGTAGTCCATTTGAAATGTCTAAAAAGACTTATATTTAGGAACGTAGGGAGTATATCTTTTGATGGTCCATGTGTATACAATCTTCATGACGGTTTCAGATTTTTGTCTTATTTTCATGGTTCAATTCTGTACAAAGTTGTGCCAAAATTCAGTTGAAAACTGTAGCAAAATTCAGTTGAAACCTGTGCCAAAATTTCAGTAGTGAACTGTGCCAAAAATGAAGTAAACGTTCTGGCAAAATTCAGTACATGTACAGAACATCCAAAAAAAAGAGTGGCCTGGGATTCGAACCCAGGACCTGCCAATATTACCCAACACCGTATAACCAGTTGGGTAAAAGGCGAACTCTGATCAAGCTTCTACACCCACCTCTTTTCTATAGCAATCTCTGTTATCTCTCTCCGATGCCAGTACGCGTGACAGACAGACGAACCACGCGGCGGCGAGACCAGCGACCAAGTCCATCGAGCCCACGTCGTCCGAGCTCTCGCAGAATCGCCGTGAGACTATTTTGCGCACAATACTAAGAGCACCTCCACTAGTCCCCCAAGAAGCCTTTTTCATGCACTTTTTCATTGCCCGCGAGTAAAATTCCTCCCACTCGTCACTCCAAGAGCCCAGTTTTCGTCGGATTCGAGGAAAAATACGGCCGGCGCGTGCAGGCAAAACCCAGCCCCCGGGAGGCAGCTGGGGACGCCGGCACTTTTATTTTGCATGCAATGGCCCACTTTCAGTGTCTCAACTCCCTGTCTCCTCTCCCTCTCTCTTTTCTGCAGGCCCACCCATGTGCTCACACTCCCCCATCCCCCACCCACCGAAGCTGGCGCGCACGGGACGGAACGGGCGCGGCGAGCAGGGCGCCGGAGCTGGGGCACGGGGGGCGTCACGGCGGGCGGGCGCCGGAGCTCGCGGGGAGGGCGCCGGAGCAGGGAGGCGGGGAGCTCGTCCATGGCGTCCTGCTCGTCCATGGCGTCCTGTTCTCGACGAGCCCAAGCTGCGTCGCGGGCCTCTCCTGCAGTGCTCCTCCTCCACGCGCCGCCTCGTCCTTGACTCCAGCACCGGCAGGCCGCGCCGCTCGTCGCCGTCCCCGTCCGCGACGCTGGGTCCGTCGTAGCCGAAGCTGGGCACGACGAGACCTCGCGGGACACCGGGGTGCGCGCAGTCGACGGCGCCCTGACCACGACGCTGGCGGCAGGGGTGACGGACGCGGCGACGGTGCTGACGACGCCGCTGGGCCGGTGCACCATGGACATGGACGACGAGCGGTCGCGCTGGAATAGCGCCGGGCCGCGGCGGGAGGCGGCATCGGAGCCGGCCAGGCACGGGAACGGGCGCTCCTCCTCGCCTTGACCCTGACCTCCTTGTCGATGCGGAGACGGACGACGACCCCTCCTCCTTCCAGCGGCTGCACGTCGGACGGCACCGGCAGGTACCTGCCACCAGCGCCCATGGCCGCCTCCTCGGAGGGCACCGCGCAGCTCTCCACCTTGGCGTCCAGCATGAGGACGTCCATGCGTGCACCCACACCTTGCACCTGTACCACGACGCCGCCGGTCCATCCTTGTCCGCGCGCTCACGCGCACCACCTTGACGCCGCGCTCGCTCGCCACGAGCAGGAACAACCAGCTCTCCGCTGACGCCGATTTTGCGCCCACAGACAAGGAGAGGTCGGCCCTCGCCAGCACGCGCGAGGACGGCCTCCCTGACACCAGGAACGCCGCCAGCCCGGACGACGACGGGCGCGGCCTCCACCGGAGCTCGAACGCGACCTTGCCGAGCGCGGCGACGGCCCCGCCGTTGCCTGCCAGCTGGAAGCGCACGCATACGGCCTGGATGGCGTGGGCGCGGGCGGCGCGGACGGGGTGGCCGCCGTGGGAACCAGCCGGGGGTGGCCTCCGCCTGCTCGGGACGGCGCGGCGTGGTCGTGGCCGGGGCGGCGAGGCGTGGGCGCGGGACGGGGTGGCCGCCGTAGGAGCTCCTCCCAGCTGTTGTTGGGTGGGGGCACAGCTGGAAGAAATTCCACCCCCACGCAAATATGTTCGCCGGCACCTCGCCAGGAAGCGGAAAAAATGCCTCCGGGGAGGCGCAACGGCTGGAGATGCTCTAACAAGTTGAGGGGTGTCTGTGCAAGTTTACCACGCGTGGTTGGCTCCAGGACGTTCTTTGTCACTGACAGTGGCCCCGTGCGTACGTGGCATGCCACGCCAGCGGCTGATACGGAGGGAATGACCGTATCTCCACGGAAGTGCAAGTTGTATGACCAGAAAAATGTATTTTGATAGTTCTAGCACTAAACTGCACATCATATGCAAGTTGTATGACCACCGGTGATATTACCTCTTTCATTTGCTGCAGGTTTGATTGTGCAGTCTTTGATCGTTGGCTTGGCTAGTCGGGGGAGGATTCTTCCTCGTAGCACCGTACGTTTTCTGGTCGCAGTAATCACCGGCGAAGGAACTATTTCATCCGCTTAATATAATCCACCATGATGATAGAGAAAGGGGGTGATAGATACCTCGCCATCGACTGATTGATTGGTCATTTGGCCATGTGGATCGGCAGGCATGGGGACACATGATCGACTAATCTACAGAGATCTCATCTCAGGGAAGGTTCAGGGCATCATTCCGCACGCCAGATCAGGGAGAACATGCCATGCCAGGCCATGCTGCAGTTCCGGCACCGTGGATCAACGACCTACCCCTACCATTCTGCTTTTTTTTTTTTTTGCGAGTGACCATTCTGCATTTCTACCTGCAGGTCCGTCAGTGGCCACGTGACTGACTGCGCATCATGCATGCAGCTCGGAAGAAGCAATACGAGTACATGATTATCAACGGTTGACCAGCACGGAGATCGAGCAGGGTTACGGATAACAATGCAGATTCTTGCACGATTAGTCGTCGCAAGAAAAGAAAAATGCATGCAGTGTTCTTCAGATGCTGCTACACACACCCAAATCTGAATCTGACGCCGCGATGCGATGCCCACACCATTCATGCTGGTTCATGAATGCGGCCCCAAACCGTTTGTTTGTTTGCACACCAAAAAAGGAAGAACGATCAGGAAAGAGTAACATGACATGAGGTAGTGTGTACTCCCAGTGAAGAACCCTGCACGCATCTATACCCCTCTTTGGAAATCCTTGCCAACCTGTAGCATTTCCTTTCAGAGAAAGTGTCCCCTGCAAGCCTGTCTCCCTACATAGCAAGCAGCTCATGACCGCGGAAAACAGCCTAGTGCCCACCTAACTCCAAGATGATCTTAGCCACAATCGATAGCAACCGATAATGATTCGTAATGTCGCAGTTGCCGGCATTATTAATACATTTCGGTCGATGCGATAGCACCTAGACAGTGACGGTGAGCAGAGGCAGGTCATACTCTCAACATCTTCTGTTCGTCAGACAGACACACGCACAACGACTGGTTCGACGGTGAATGAAGATTGATTTCTTCACATGATCGCATCAGAGATTAATTACAATCTTTTTCGTGTTCTTATTGGGTTCACGCACACTGACTAAAACACTCGTCATCGTCATCTAAATCTAAGCTACCACTCGTATGAAAAACCAACAATATACATACAGGGATTCGTAAAGAGAAAATGGATGAGCGAGCTGAATCCGTGGATTGAGGAAGGCAGGGTCGATGAAGCACATACATGCAAAGGCAGCAGGTTGATCGCCGTCATGTCATGTCCGGGGGAACACGCCGAGCATCTTGCCCCGGCCGAGGCACTCGGAGAGCTTCTTGGCGCCGTCCACCTCGGCGGCCAGCAGCGCCTGCACGAACCCGCACGCGCCGGCGGCCACCATCTGCTTCCGGCACCGCCGGGACTGCGACACGCCCAGCAGCACCGACACGGAGAACCGCTTGTCGCCGCCCCGGACTGCCGGGTCCAGCAGCCGGACCACGTTCACGATCCCCATCTCCTCCTTCCGGAACAGCGCCCGGTAGCTGCTGCTCGCGGCGACCAGCGTGGCCAGCGCCCTCGCGGCCGCGTCCCTCTCCGCCACGGCCTTGGCCTCCAGCATCCACACCAGCCTCGGCATCGCGTCCCCGACCTCCCCCCTCGCCTTGCCGCTGCTGATGTGGCAGAGCTCCGCCAGCGCCATGGCGGCCTCCGTGCGGGTGTTGGCCTCGTCGCTGCCCAGCGCGGCCACGACGTGGCTGAGGAAGGTGGCGGACACGGCTATCTCCGCGATGAGGCGGAACGAGGCCATGTTACGGAGCAGCCCGAACGCCGGCGCCAGGCCCGGCTCGTCGCCGCGGCATGAGTCCAGGAAGTCCTTGACGCACGCCAGGGCGCCTGCTTGGAACGCCTCGACCTTGAGGCTCTGACCCTCGCCGCCGTCGCTGGCCGTTACGTTCCGGAGGCAGCCGAGCGCGTGCTCCTGCGCCCGCGGGGTGCCGAGCGAGACGAGCTGCACGAGCAAGGGGATCGCGCCCTCTTCGCTGAACGCGGGGAGCAGGTCCGGGAACGCGGCGATGTTCCGGAGCACGCCCGCGGCCGCGGCCTGCGACGACGGGGTGCCGGCTGCACAGGCCACGAGAAGCGCGGCCACGCCACCGCGCGCCGAGACGGTCGCCGCTGCGTCCCGCGACGAGGCGGTGAGAGACTCCAGTGCGACGCACGCCTGCTCGGCGCTGGCACCGCCGGACTCGAGCGCGCGGCAGAGGTGCGGCACGACGGTGCCCGACTCCTGAGCCAAGAACCGGCACGTGGCCTCGGAGGACGCGAACGCGGCCAGCACGGACACGGCCTTGTCGCGGGAGGCTGGGAGGAGGTCGCCGGAGTCGAGCATCGCGGCGACCGCAGACACAGCAGCGGCAGAGCACGACCCCGGCTGGGACGACCGGACAGATTCGGCGAGCGAGTCGAGCGCCGCGGCGCGGGAGACGAACGAGCCAAGCCGGAGGCGGGAGAGCAGGCCGTCGGACTCGGACCCGTTGCCTTCGGCCGGGGAGACGAGCAGGCGCGCGTCGGCTGCGAGCTGGGAGAGCGAGGCGGCGGAGGAGGAGAGAAGCGAGACGGTGTGGAGGTGGCCGAGGGGAGGGCCGCTGCAGACGGACATGAGAGCCGAGAGCGCGGAGGCGAGGGGCTCGAGGAGCGGTGCGGAGGGCGGGAAGGTGGGGTGGGAGAGGGAGGCCGAGAGCGACGAGAGGGAGGCGGAGATGGAAGGCCAGTGGCGGCGGAAGGCCGGAGACAAAGCTGCCGCGGCTGGGAGCTCATCCAACAGGCGGAAGCACTCCGCGAGCGCGTCGCCGGTGGACTCCGGGGGCGGTTGCATGGTGTGGTAGTGGAGCGGAGACAAAATGGGAAGGGAGACAAAATGGGAAGAGGAGCAAAGCCAAGCTGCTCGAACTGATGCTGTTCTCACCGATGAGGCATCAAGGAAGGCTGCCCGGCCGTCGCCGTCATGCTACAACTGCCCGAGAAGATGTCCTCGAACGACCTAAGATTGGTTGGGTCAACACCATGGAGATGCAAGGACAAGGGAGACAAGTGGTGATCTACTATAAAAAAACAATAAGTGAGAGAAGCGACCAACCAGTGAATGAAGGTCAAAACTCAAAAGGTTGAGATTTTCAAAGGGATTGGTCATGGAAGTAGCTATGACATGGACGCTCGTTGAGGTACTAGTAATTTACTGATTCCAACTTGTGGACTTCATGCAAGTGGCACGGTTTGTAAGACATTGTTAATCAGCTAATCAGACACGTACTATCTGATTGCACTTGTCAGGGAGAAGAATTATCTCAGTGAAAGCTCATTGCTTGGGCTAAAAGACCTTCTTTGATGGATATGCTTGCATTTAAGTTGCTCACTAGACACGAATGGTTCAATTTTTCTGACTCGAACTTGTAGGAATTTCTTCCAATAGAGTATTTTTATAAACTTTCAAATTATTATGTACAAAAGGTAACACAAGGAGCTATGGTCTAAAACTATGAGCTAAATTACTCCACGCACAACCTAATCACCTCTTAAGTGGAAATTTTGACAACAACGAAGAGCTCTCGTTGCAAAGATTGTCTGAAAATCAGACCCATTCTTACAGAGGAGCATATGAGTTCCTCTTGTGTAAACCAGGTTGGGTGTAACTCATCTGAAGATGAACTCTTTGCGAGGATTCCAAATGGCCCAAGATATCAATATGATAATGTCCATGGCAAAACGCAAGTGAATCATTGATCTCAACTGGGAGAGTTTGTAACACCCCGGATGTAACTTTCCATATTTGTAACTCCCTTGCCATTTTTGGCTATGTGTTATGATATTCCCTTCGTGGTTGGGTTTTGTCTTTCGTTTTGCATTTTGTTCATGTCATGCATCTCATATCATGTCATCATGCGCATCTCATTGGCATACGTGTTCGTCTCATGCATCCAAGCATTTTCCCCGTTGTCCGTTTTGCAATCCGACACTCCCACATGCACCAGCGCACCCCTCTCGTTTCTTTTCGTGAGCGGGTGTTAAACGTTCTCGGAATGGACCGAGGTTTGTCAAGTGGCCTTGGTATACCACCGGTAGACCACCTGTCAAGTTTCGTTCCATTTGGAGGTCGTTTGATACTCCAACGGTTAACCGGGTAACCGCAAAGTCCTTTTGTGTGTTGCAGCAAAACCCCCCTCCAAACAGCCCAATAACCCATCTAAGTCACCTCCATGCTATCGGTCGTTCGATCTCGATCGTGTGGGCGAAAACCGCACTCCATTTGGAGTCTCCTAGCTCCCTCTAGCTATAAATATGTGCATCTCCCCCGAATTCCGGGTCCAAACCCTAGCCACCGCTCCCTCCGCGCGCCGGACGAATCCCGCCGCCGCGCCCGACCAACCGGGAGCCGCCACGTGGCGCGCCGCCGTCCCCGCCGTTGAAGCCCGCTCGGCCCGTTCCCGGCCCCCGCGGCCCGCGCCGCCGCCCTCCGCCGTGCTCCGCCCGTCGCCGTCCGGCCGCCGCTCCGGCGACCTCGCCGCCTCTCCGCCGCGCGCCCGGACGCCGCCTCCCTTGGCGAGCTCCTCCGCACGCGCCGCCCCGCAACTCCGGCGCCCCTCTCCGGCTTCCTCCGGCCGGCCCCGACCTCCCTCGTCCTTCCGGCCGGCTACCACTGTCTCCGTCTCCGGCGAACGAGCTCCGGCCAGCTCAACCGAGCCGCGCCAGATCCCGATCCAAAACGAGGTCGATCCCCCCCTCGAAATCCTCCAAGTCCCGAATATTTCACATTATATGCTCATATTCATTGCATCATATCTCATCGCATAATGCTCCGTTTTGCGTGCATCATATCTCGAAATGTTCGTCTCGAGATGCTCTTCATTTTGTTTCATTGTGCCATGCTCGTTTGAGTCCATCTTGATGCCCAAATCTCTGGTGCAAGAGTGCTATATGATGTTTACTGCTGTTACTTATCAGAACTTGGTGTTTTGTTATTTTTTCTACATTTGATGTGTGTATCTTATGGGCATGAGCTCTACAGGTGTTTTGATCTATGCCATGCCATCTTTACAGAGGTGTATGCCATGTATTTTTGTAATCTATGTGGTGACTAGCACAAGCATGCAAACTAGGCTTCGTGATATTTCTGTTTTCAGGGACAGGATTTTTGCCAAGTCTGTTACTGCTGTTATTTTGTTGCCATGTATCCATGTGTCTACAGAGAGATCCATGCTTATTTTTGGCATGTTCAGTAAGGATGTTTTGTATATATAATTGTGCTCTATCTATCCATGCCCCTGTTTGCCATTATGGAGTACCATAGCATGTCTCAATCTTGCTCTACTTTTGCTATAAAATATTTCTGGTAGAATGTTAACATGATATTCAATTTTGCCACGGCTGTTGTAGTTGATCCATACATGCTATGAACTTTCTATTGCCATGGTTAGCTTCATAAACATGCCATCTTGCTGTAGGTATGCTTGTTTTGTCATGCATTGCCTTGTGATGAGTGAATCAAGCTTAAAAAGAGGCCTTCATAATTCTGTTAATGCCATGTTCTGTTTTCTGCTAAGTCTGAAACCTGTTAACGAAGCTTGCTATGTTTACATGGGTGCCATCATATCTTCTGCTCCTTTTTGGCTCATGGTCAGTAAGGGACTTTTGTTATATGCTTTGAGTAGAATCAGGCCATGCCTTGTTTTGTTATGTTAGGTTCCTGTAGTGTGTTGATTGCTTGCTCTAAACATGGCTTCCTGATGTTATTTCTGCCATGTTCAGTATTTTCACCAAGTCTGTGAAGCTGATATCTTTTGCACTTTTGCCATGCTTGTTTGAACCTGTTATGTTATGATCTAGCTGTAGCTCAGTGTTCATATTTTGTCAAGCATCTCCTGTAGATTACTGCCATATGCTTTGTTGCTATGTTGGGGTGCTGTAGCATAGCTACTTGATGTATTCTAAGTGCTATCATGTTGTTAATCGCAGAATCGTGTCATTCTTGTTTTGCTTGCCATTTGCAAACCGTGCATCCGTTTCCGGTGATCTTTATATCGATTTCGACCGAAATCATCCCATCTTTCTGGTGGCATACTTGGTTTGCCAAGTTACTGCCTTGTTCATCCTTTTCTTGCGGAGCACTCATACGCATCGCATATCATATCTCGCATATCATGCATGTATTGCATCATGTTGCTTGTGCATTTCCCGTGATTGATTGTGGTTCCATTGCTTGTGTTCTTGCTGTGAGTAGAGCTGGGAGACGAGTTCGTGAACGAGGAACCTGTTGAGTACGCTTACGAGGATCAAGCTTTCGACAACTCTGAGAACCTTGCAGGCAAGATGACCATACCTTCGATATCACTTCTATCTTTGCTTTGCTAGTTGTTCGCTCTATTTGCCATGTTGCGCTACCTACCATTTGTTATATCATGCCTCCCATATTGCCATGTCAAGCCTCTAACCATCCTTTCCTAGCAAACCGTTGTTTGGCTAAGTTACCGCTTTTGCTCAGCCCTTCTTATAGCGTTGCTAGTTGCAGGTGAAGTTGAAGTTGGTTCCATGTTGGAACATGGATATTTTGGAATATCACAATATCTCTTATTTAATTAATGCATCTATATATTGGTAAAGGGTGGAAGGCTCGGCCTTATGCCTGGTGTTTTGTTCCACTCTTGCCACCCTAGTTTCCGTCATACCGGTATTATGTTCCTTGAGTTTGCGTTCCTTACGCGGTTGGGTGATTTATGGGACCCCCTTGACAGTTCGCCTTGAATAAAACTCCTCCAGCAAGGCCCAACCTTGGTTTTACCATTTGCCACCTAAGCCTTTTTCCTTTGGGTTTTCGCGAGCCCGAGGGTCATCTTTATTTTAACCCCCCCGGGCCAGTGCTCCTTCGAGTGTTGGTCCGAACCGAGTAGACTGTGGGGCCACCTCGGGGAAACTTGAAGCCTGGTTTTACTCGTAGGATGTCTCATCCGTTGTGCCCTGAGAACGAGATATGTGTAGCTCCTATCGGGATTTATCGGCACATCGGGCGGCTTTGCTGGTCTTGTTTTACCATTGTCGAAATGTCTTGTAAACCGGGATTCCGAGACTGATCGGGTCTTCCCGGGAGAAGGTTTATCCTTCGTTGACCGTGAGAGCTTATGATGGGCTAAGTTGGGACACCCCTGCAGGGTATTATCTTTCGAAAGCCGTGCCCGCGGTTATGAGGCAGATGGGAATTTGTTAATGTCCGGTTGTAGAGAACTTGACACTTGACTTAATTAAAATACATCAACCGCGTGTGTAGCCGTGATGGTCTCTTCTCGGCGGAGTCCGGAAAGTGAACACGGTTTGAGTTAGGAATGACCGTAAGTAGTTTCAGGATCACTTCTTGATCATTTCTAGCTTCGCGACCGTTGCGTTGCTTCTCTTCTCGCTCTCATTTGCGTATGTTAGCCACCATATATGCTTAGTGCCTGCTGCAGCTCCACCTCATTACACCATCCTTTCCTATAAGCTTAAATAGTCTTGATCTCGCGGGTGTGAGATTGCTGAGTCCTCGTGACTCACAGATTCTACCAAAACAGTTGCAGGTGCCGACGATGCCAGTGCAGTTGACGCAACCGAGCTCAAGTGGGAGTTCGACGAGGAACGTGGTCGTTACTATGTTTCTTTTCCTGATGATCAGTAGTGGAGCCCAGTTGGGACGATCGGGGATCTAGCATTTGGGGTTATCTTATTTTCATTTTGATTTGACCGTAGTCGGTCTATGTGTGGATTTCGGATGATGTATGAATTAATTTATGTATTGTGTGAAGTGGCGATTGTAAGCCAGCTCTCGTTATCCCATTCTTGTTCATTACATGGGATTGTGTGAAGATGACCCTTCTTGCGACAATACCTACAATGCGGTTATGCCTCTAAGTCGTGCCTCAACACGTGGGAGATATAGCCGCATCGTGGGCGCTACAGAGTTCCTGCTGAATACTCCCTCGCAGAGGTGAGCTTCAAAAAACTCCCTGGCACAGGAGACCAATTAGGTCAAGAATGATACCCTACTTAGTAAATGGTTGGTCAAATTTCTTATTAAGGATGGTGTTTGGCAAACCATGCTGCGCAATAAGTATTTAGGCCAAAAGGATGTGTCTCGGGTCTATTGGAAACCTGACGAGTCACACTTTCGGGTTGGCCTAATGGCAGCAAAGAAACATTTTTTCGGCTTTGGGTCTTTCGTGATAAAAGGACAGGTCGGAGATTCATTTCCGGGAGGACATCTGGCTAAGGAATGCTAGTTTCCAAGAACAATATCCAGCCTTGTACATCATTGTTCGCGATAAGAGTAATACTATTGCGCAAGTGCTCAGTTTAGGTGGGATTTGATTGGCCCCAGACTTATGCCATGGCAAAATCTTCATACTCGTCTTAAGGAGATGGGTGCAAAAAGTGAACTGACCATTATTCTCCATCCTAGAGTCAATGTCAATTCAACTTCATAGTCAGCTTCAGGACCAGATGATGATAGTCCTTAATGGGTGGAGAAAAGTAGTCAACATATACAACATGGATATTTCATTATTGTTGAACCAGATGAGTAGTAGTTCTGCTTTTTTGTCGTGTTGCCTCATGATCCTCCACCTTTGCAGGCCATGTTTTATGCTAGTGTTGGTACTAATGTGCTGATGATGCACATGTCATGTATGTTCTAAGGTGAAACCTGTTAAGAAATTATGACCTTTTGTAGTACCGCCATCAGTGGATTTCGATACGAGCATCTCAACTCAAGTCCCCTACCAGTTTGATTTTAATATCTTCAAAACTCTGCCATGGCAGAAAACAGGAACTACATTGTGATCCCCACCGCGCCATTTTTTAATCATTTTTCGACCCCCCCCCCCCTGAGTTTTTTTGGTGACATTGAAAATCGTCGTACAATATGCACATGCCTATTGATGGCCAAATATGTCGCCAAAAATCAGACCAGAACATCATCAAAGTTGTCGAGGGCGCTGTCTTGGGAGAAAATCAGGCAAAAATGTCAACAAAGTCTACGTTGAAAACTTACCTGAGTGACTGGGCATAGTCTAAGTAACCTTAGCTCCAAAAGAATAAGTTGAAGATGAAAGAACATGTGGTGCCCCCATGTTTGGTTTTGGTAATTGACGACAATCTCTATGGACTAATGGTTGCCTTGAGTTATATTTGAAGGTTTTGTCCATAGGCTTTTCTTGGAGTACATGTGTTGGTTTCAAGGAGAGTTTGTGTTGACCAAGGTGCTATTAAGGAATTATCCAAAGATTGGTCATGTGAGAGTTGAGCTTATTGCAAGCATGTCTTGAAGAAGAAGATTGTGTGATCATTCATGTTTACCTTCAAGACATCATCCAAATGAAGAGAGTTGGAAAGATTCTAGGTTGATCAAGACTAAGTCAAGAGTGAATCAAGTTGATCAACTCACAAAGCGTAGAAGATGTACCGAGAGGGATCAAGTGATCCCATGGTATGGTAAGCATTGTCCATTGTGCTTTGTGTACTAACCCATGGTCTATGTGAGAGTTCTATGTGGGGTTAGGTACGTGTTCATGGGCTTGCGTCAAGAGGAAGATATCACTCAACCCATGGAGAGGATGACATCAAGTGGTGATCGTCATCAAGATTGCCGTGTGCAAGTTCAAGTGGAGCATCACGAAGAGATCAAGTGCTTGAAGCTTGCCGTCCATTGTGGTGACAATGGACTTGTGAAGATGTGCCGAAGAGTGGCTCACCCATAGTGGACTATGGGGGAGTAATCATCTAGTCTTCATCGAGCCAACGCAATCAAGAAAGGTGGTCCAACTTGAGGGAGTCAAGATCGTCATCATCTAGCTCAAGTGGACCATGTGCAAAAGGTTTGCCCTTGATAGGTTTTCTATTTTACCGTCTCATGGTGGTAGTTGGGAGACCGGGTTATAGGATCGATAGCCGTACTATCAAGGGGGGCTCTCAAGTGAGTAGCTTGATCGTATCGTTCGTCGAGAGCTCAAACCATTGCATCCTTGCATCATGTTTCTTGGTTCTTGTTTGGTTCTCTTTGTGAGTCTTAGAGCTTATGGTCATCTTGATGACAAGCTTGAGTTCATCAAAAACGGAGTTTGCATGCGTCTTCTATGATGTTTTCGATGTTGGAGGTTTTACCAGTCTTATCCGAGGAAGGGTTCTCACCATTTCTTTTGGGACTTTTCTCATTTGCTTATTATTGGTATTTCTATCAAGATTGTGTTAGCCCTTGTCGCTAGCTTTCCAACAAACTTGGTTTCGTCAAATTCGGAGTCCATTTGCAGAAGTTGTGTCAGTTTTGGTGTTCTGAAAAGGCTGCAGCGGTACTACCGCGGACAGGAGCGGATGTAATTTTTTACTACCGCTCTTGGGAGCGGTACTACCGCTTGGAGCAGTACTACCGCGGCTACTTCCGTGGCTACTTCCGCTCGGGACCAAAAACTTGTCACAAGTCCAGCAGTGGTTGGCATGGATGTAATTTTTTAGTACCGCTCGCAAGCAGTAGTACCGCTACCCTTAGCAGTAGTACCGCTACCCTAGCGGTAGTACCGTGAGGTCAAGCGGTACTACCGCTCCGGCGGTTCTTTTGGCTTTTTTTGCCTCCTCGCTGTTGTGTTTCAAAGGGCTACTACCGCCCTGGCGGTAGTACCGCTCCTTGGAGCAGTAGTACCGCTCGGTGTGGGCTGTGACCATAACGGTTGGATTTTTCCCCACCTATAAAAGGGGGTCTTCTTCCCCAATGAACCTTATCCTTTGAGCTCGTGTTCTTCCCCCATTGTTGACCTTCTTCGAGCTTGCTAACTCTCAATCCCTCCATGGATTCTTGCTAGTTTTTGAGGGAAAAGAGAGAGGAGATCTAGATCCACATTTCCACCAATCACTTTCTCCTCTATGTGAGGGGAACCCATTGGATCTAGATCTTGGAGTTCTTGGTGTTCTCCTTCTTGTTCTTCCTCTCATTTTCCTCCCTAGCATTAGTTTCTTCGGTGGGATTTGAGAGAGAAGGACTTGGGAACTCCGTGTGCCCTTGCCATTGCATTTGGTGCATCGGTTTGAGTTCTCCACGGTGATACGTGGAAGTTACAAGTTGAGAAGCTTATTACTCTTGGGTGCTTGGTACCCTTGAGCTTGTTCCTCTTGGGTGCTTGGGTGCCCTAGACGGTTGGTGGTGTTCGGAGCTCAATCATTGTGGTGTAAAGCTCCAGGCAAGCGTCGGGGTCTCCAATTAGGTTGTGGAGATCGCCGCGAGCAATTTGACGAGTTCCGGTGACCGCCCCAAGGGTTGCCAAAGTGTACGGGTTCGGTGACCGCCCCAAGGGTTGCCATTTGTACGGGTTCGGTGACCGCCCTCAAGGGTCCCTTAGTGGAATCACGGCATCTTGCATTGTGCGAGGGCATGAGGAGATTATGGTGGCCCTAGTGGCTTCTTGGGGAGCATTGTGCCTCCACACCGCTCCAAACGGAGATTAGCATCCACAAGGGTGTGAACTTCGGGATACATCATCGTCTCCGCGTGCCTCGGTTATCTCTTACCCGAGCCCTTTACTTATGCACTTTACTTTGTGATAGCCATATTGTTTCTTGTCATATATCTTGCTATCACCTAAGTAGTTTTTATTGCTTAGCATAAGTTGTTGGTGCACATAGGTGAGCCTAGTTGTTTTAGGTTTTGTGCTTGACCAATTAACCGCTAGGTTTATTCCGCATTTGTTCAAGCCTCAACCGTAATTATTTTAAAGCGCCTATTCACCCCCCCCCCCTCTAGGCGACATCCACGATCTTTCAGAAGACTTGGTATTTTGAGTTTAATCTCAGCCTCTCCAGCCAGGCATACAATTGTCACAACAACTAGAACTGATCAAACAAAGCATGTGTCTTCTTGGAGCAACTGGTTCTATCTTCACTTCTTTACTTCCTGTTTAGTACTATGAAGACTTTGCTTGCTACCATGTGTGAAGACTTTGACTGACGATTTTCGTTACCATGCTTTTATGTGTATTAAGTCTAGCTGTACTTAAGTGTGTATGCATGTTTGTTTGCATGTTTTCTCTCTGCCGCTACTTAGTTTGCATGCTATCTTCTGTGTTGATTGCTTTGTCTTCATTCTGATTGCACGCTTAGCGTAGTTATACTTCTGTCTAGTACTGCTTTGCATTGATATTGCTTCCGCGTCTTTGAAGACATTGCCTATTCGAAGACTTTCACAAAGTTCTCCCATTCACCCCCTCTGGTTGATAACTAGCACGTTTAGTGAGGTGGGCCTCCCTCGCCAGCGACGACGAGAGCAGCGGCGACAATTAGATAGTCCGCAGACACCACCGGCTTCCAAGGCTCCGTCCGCTCTGCCGTGTATGGGGCATGAGATCATGAAGGGCCAGGGTGGCACGAGAGGTTGCAGCGGTGTGGCATGCAATGACCAACATCACCAAACCCAACAATGGCTCCCTGACCCATCCTGGCTTGGCTTTATGGTCGATGTTGCAAATATCTCGCTCGTGGGCACCACACAGCTATTTGAAGAGATCCTTTTCGGTGCTCATGTTGTTTGGAGAACAGCCACCATACTCGTGAGTATCGAAATCCCTGGCATCCACTCAGCTCCCTCACATGGGTTGTCATGTCATCTGTGTCCCGCCTCCGCATCGCATATCATCAGGCTCTAGGTTCATGTGAGGGTTTGAAGAAGTATGCACTCCCCTACGAGGCACTTCACCGCGTGTCTTAGGCATCAATCGTCTCGGGTACCACTCGCTCGGGAAACCCTTTTGATGTTGTGCTACGGTCCTCTCTGGCATATCAGACTGAGGTGTTGCGAGCCTGGTTGGCACGAGCAAGGAGTTTTCTGGAGTGGGCGGAGGCTGCTTTGAGTAGGCTCTCCCTTGTGTCAGCTATGTTGCAGACTACACGTCACGTCTTGCTCGCATGTCTCGTGTAGGCTCCGCAGAAGACAAGGGGTAGAGTTATATGTTTGTTTCTCCACTCATGTTGGGGACAATTCATCGTCGATGTTTGCCATGTCCCCTGTGTTGTCTACCTCTGAGGGAGAGACTATCAACGTGCTCGTTGCTCCGATGTTGTAGATCATGCCTGAACTTCGAGAGCTATGCCCGAGTCGAGTCCTACTTCACCTATGTCGGTGGAGCATTTGAAGGTCGACTTTGGGGACCTCATATGAGGTTTGTGATTCACCTTTGTCATGTGAGCAAGTGGAGGTACCTCTATCCATCGTGTCGGTGGTACTTAGGGTGATGAGGTTCTGGCGACCAATATGTTGGCAAAGGTGGCCGCGAATGAGGAGGGCGTTGCTCATGGCGGTGCTGACACACACTCACCTGAGTCCATCGAGCAGATGGTTCACGTGGGCGATGATGTTCATGTGGGCAGTGGTTTTGTTGTGCCCGGAGTGACCGTGCCTAACTTCATGGACTTATTGGCCATCAAGATTGTCGAATACCTATCTAACTCGGATGCTAAATCTAAGAAAATGATTGGATGTCTCTTGAGTTAGAATGCATCGAGGGACAAATGCAATAAGGATGACTCTCACCCTCAATCTAACATCTGGAATAAGAAATCTATCAAGTGCAATGGTAAGAAGGTGTGTGTGTGTGTGTCTGTGTGTTTGCTTCAGCTGTTGCCCTCCGTTGTTGGTGTCTCTTTTTGTGTTGTTGTTGATGGCGTCGTCCGTCTGTGCACACAATGGGGAGGTTCAAGTGCTTCAATGATACAGTTGTCTAGACTACAAACGTGGGCTCTGTGTCTGTTGTTTCCGTCGTTAGATCCTTCTCTCAAGTTCCTATGGATCATTGGGATTTCATTCATGTCCTTGTGACCCAAGTGTATGGGGGTTGCAGTGGTTCCATGTTGGTGTTGGGAATCGTAGCATAATTTAAAATTTTCCTACGCTCACCAAGATGCATCTATGGAGTCTACTAGCAACGAGGGGAAAGGAGTGCATCTACATACCCTTGTAGATCGCGATCGGAAGCGTTCCAATGAACGTGGATGACGGAGTCGTACTCGCCGTGATCCAAATCACCGATGACCAAGTGCCGAACGGACGGCACCTCCGCGTTCAACACACGTACGGTGCAGCGACGTATCCTCCTTCTTGATCCAGCAAGGGGAAAGGAGAGGTTGATGGAGATCCAACAGCACGACGGCGTGGTGGTGGATGTAGCGGGTCTCCGGCAGGGCTTCGCCGAGCTTCTGCGAGAGAGAGAGAGAGGTGTTGCAGGGGAGGAGGGAGGCGCCCAAGGCTTAGATCTTGCTGCCCTCCCTTCCCCCCACTATATATAGGGCCAAGGGAGAGGGGGCGCGCAGCCTTGCCCCTTCCTCCAAGGAAGGGTGCGGCCAGGGGGGAGTCCTTCCCCCCCAAGGCACCTCGGAGGTGCCTTCCCCCTTTAGGACTCTCCCTTTTTTCTTATCTCTTGCGCATGGGCCTCTTGGGGCTGGTGCCCTTGGCCCATATAGGCCAAGGCGCACCCCTTACAGCCCATGTGCCCCCCCGGGGCTGGTGGACCCCCTTGGTGGACCCCCGGACCCCTTTCGGCACTCCCGGTACAATACCGATAAAGCGCGAAACTTTTCCGGCGACCAAAATAAGACTTCCCATATATAAATCTTTACCTCCGGACCATTCCGGAACCTCTCGTGACGTCCGGGATCTCATCCGGGACTCCGAACAACTTTCGGGTTTCCGCATACATATATCTCTACAACCCTAGCGTAACCGGACCTTAAGTGTGTAGACCCTACGGGTTCGGGAGACATGCAGACATGACCGAGACGCCTCTCCGGTCAATAACCAACAGCGGGATCTGGATACCCATGTTGGCTCCCACATGCTCCACGATGATATCATCGGATGAACCACGGTGCCGAGGATTCAATCAATCCGTATGCAATTCCCTTTGTCAATCGGTATGTTACTTGCCCGAGATTCGATCGTCGGTATCCCAATACCTAGTTCAATCTCGTTACCGGCAAGTCTCTTTACTCGTACCGCAATGCATGATCCCGTGACTAACGCCTTAGTCACATTGAGCTCATTATGATGATGCATTACCGAGTGGGCCCAGAGATACCTCTCCGTCACACGGAGTGACAAATCCCAGTCTCGATCCGTGCCAACCCAACAGACACTTTCGGAGATACCCGTAATGCACCTTTATAGTCACCCAGTTACGTTGTGACGTTTGGCACACCCAAAGCACTCCCACGGTATCCGGGAGTTGCACGATCTCATGGTCTAAGGAAAAGATACTTGACATTGGAAAAGCTCTAGCAAACGAAACTACACGATCTTTTATGCTATGCTTAAGTTGGGTCTTGTCCATCACATCATTCTCCTAATGATGTGATCCCGTTATCAATGACATCCAATGTCCATAGTCAGGAAACCATGACTATCTGTTGATCAACGAGCTAGTCAACTAGAGGCTTACTAGGGACAGGTTGTGGTCTATGTATTCACACATGTATTACGATTTCCGGACAATACAATTATAGCATGAATAATAGACTATTATCATGAACACAAAAATATAATAATAACCATTTATTATTGCCTCTAGGGCATATTTCCAACAGTCTCCCACTTGCACTAGAGTCAATAATCTAGTTACATTGTGATGAATCGAACACCCATTGCGTCCTGGTGTTGATCATGTTTTGCCCTAGGGAGAGGTTTAGTCAACGGATCTGCTACATTCAGGTCCGTGTGTACTTTACAAATATCTATGTCTCCATTTTGAACACTTTCACAAATGGAGTTGAAGCGATGCTTGATATGCCTGGTCTTCCTGTGAAACCTGGGCTCCTTCGCAAGGGCAATAGCTCCAGTGTTGTCACAGAAGAGAGTCATCGGGCCCGACGCATTGGGAATCACCCCTAGGTCGGTAATGAACTCCTTCATCCAGACTGCTTCCTGTGCTGCCTCCGAGGCTGCCATGTACTCCGCTTCACATGTAGATCCCGCCACGACGCTTTGCTTGCAACTGCACCAGCTTACTGCTCCTCTATTCAAAATATACACGTATCCGGTCTGTGACTTCGAGTCATCCAGATCTGTGTCGAAGCTAGCATCGACGTAACCCTTTACGACGAGCTCTTCGTCGCCTCCATAAACGAGAAACATATCCTTAGTCCTCTTCAGGTACTTCAGGATATTCTTGACCGCTGTCCAGTGTTCCTTGCCGGGATTATTTTGGTACCTTCCTACCAAACTTACGGCAAGGTTTACATCAGGTCTGGTACACAGCATGGCATACATAATAGACCCTATGGCCGAGGCATAGGGGATGACACTCATCTCTTCTATATCTTCTGCCGTGGTCGGGCATTGAGCCGTGCTCAATTGCACACCTTGCAATACAGGCAAGAACCCCTTCTTGGACTGATCCATACTGAACTTCTTCAATATCTTATCAAGGTATGTACTCTGTGAAAGACCAATGAGGCGTCTCGATCTATCTCTATAGATCTTGATGCCTAATATATAAGCAGCTTCTCCAAGGTCCTTCATTGAAAAACACTTATTCAAATAGGCCTTTATACTTTCCAAGAATTCTATATCATTTCCCATCAATAGTATGTCATCCACATATAATATGAGAAATGCTACAGAGCTCCCACTCACTTTCTTGTAAACACAGGCTTCTCCATAAGTCTGTGTAAACCCAAACGCTTTGATCATCTCATCAAAGCGAATGTTCCAACTCCGAGATGCTTGCACCAGCCCATAGATTGAGCGCTGGAGCTTGCACACTTTGTTAGCATTCTTAGGATCGACAAAACCTTCCGGCTGCATCATATACAACTCTTCCTTAAGGAAGCCGTTAAGGAATGCCGTTTTGACGTCCATCTGCCATATCTCGTAATCATAGTATGCGGCAATTGCTAACATGATTCGGACGGACTTCAGCTTCGCTACGGGTGAGAAAGTCTCATCGTAGTCAACCCCTTGAACTTGTCGATAACCCTTAGCGACAAGTCGAGCTTTGTAGATGGTCACATTACCATCCGCGTCCGTCTTCTTCTTAAAGATCCATTTGTTTTCTATGGCTCGCCGCTCATCGGGCAAGTCAGTCAAAGTCCATACTTTGTTTTCATACATGGATTCTATCTCGGATTTCATGGCTTCTAGCCATTTGTCGGAATTCGGGCCCGCCATCGCTTCTTCATAGTTCGAAGGTTCACCGTTGTCTAACAACATGATTTCCAGGACAGGGTTGCCGTACCACTCTGGTGCGGAACGTGTCCTTGTGGACCTACGAAGTTCAGTAACTTGATCCGAAGCTTCATGATCATCATCATTAACTTCCTCCCCAGTCGGTGTAGGCACCACAGGAACATTTTCCCGCGCTGCGCTACTTTCCGGTTCGGAAGGGGTGACTATCACCTCATCAAGTTCCACTTTCCTCCCACTCAATTCTTTCGAGAGAAACTCCTTCTCCAGAAAGGACCCGTTCCTGGCAACGAAGATTTTGCCTTCGGATCTGAGGTAGAAGGTATACCCAATAGTTTCCTTAGGGTATCCTATGAAGACGCATTTTTCCGACTTGGGTTCGAGCTTTTCAGGTTGAAGTTTCTTGACATAAGCATCGCATCCCCAAACTTTTAGAAACGACATTTTAGGTTTCTTCCCAAACCATAATTCATACGGTGTCGTCTCAACGGATTTCGACGGAGCCCTATTTAAAGTGAATGCGGCAATCTCTAAAGCATAACCCCAAAATGAGAGCGGTAAATCGGTAAGAGACATCATAGATCGCACCATATCCAATAGAGTGCGATTACGACGTTCGGACACACCATTTCTCTGAGGTGTTCCAGGCGGCGTGAGTTGTGAAACTATTCCACATTTCCTTAAGTGTGCACCAAACTCGTGACTTAAATATTCTCCACCACGATCTGATCGTAGGAATTTTATTCTCCTGTCACGTTAATTCTCAACCTCACTCTGAAATTCTTTGAACTTTTCAAAGGTTTCAGACTTGTGTTTCATCAGGTAGACATATCCATATCTACTTAAATCATCAGTGAGAGTGAGAACATAATGATATCCTCCGCGAGCCTCAACACTCATTGGACCACACACATCGATATGTATGATTTCCAATAAGTTGGTTGCTCGATCCATTGTTCCGGAGAACGGAGTCTTGGTCATCTTACCCATGAGGCATGGTTCGCACGTGTCAAATGATTCGTAATCAAGAGACTCCAAAAGTCCATCTGCATGGAGCTTCTTCATGCGCTTGACACCAATGTGACCAAGGCGGCAGTGCCACAAGTATGTGGGACTATCGTTATCAACTTTACATCTTTTGGTATTCACACTATGAACATGTGTAACATTACGTTCGAGATTCATCAAAAATAAACCATTGACCAGCGGGGCATGACCATAAAACATCTCTCTCAAATAAATAGAACAACCATTATTCTCGGATTTAAATGAGTAGCCATCTCGAATTAAACGAGATCCAGATACAATGTTCATGCTCAAAGCTGGCACTAAATAACAATTATTGAGGTTTAAAACTAATCCCGTGGGTAGATGCAGAGGTAGCGTGCCAACGGCGATCACATCGACCTTGGAACCATTCCCGACGCGCATCGTCACCTCGTCGTTTGCCAGTCTCCGTTTATTCCGTAGTTCCTGTTTTGAGTTACAAATATGAGCAACCGCACCGGTATCAAATACCCAGGAGCTACTACGAGTACTGGTAAGGTACACATCAATTACTTGTATATCACATATACCTTGGGTGTTGCCGGCCTTCTTCTTGTCCGCTAAATATTTGGGGCAGTTCCGCTTCCAGTGACCACTTCCCTTGCAATAAAAGCACTCAGTCCCGGGCTTGGGTCCATTCTTTGACTTCTTCCCAGTAACTGGTTTACCGGGCGCGGCAACTCCCTTGCCGTCCTTCTTGAAGTTCTTCTTACCCTTGCCCTTCTTGAACTTGGTGCTTTTATTCACCATCAACACTTGATGTTCCTTTCTGATCTCCCCTTTCGCTGATTTCAGCATTGAATATACCTCGGGAATGGTCTTTTCCATCCCCTGCATATTGTAGTTCATCACAAAGCTCTTGTAGCTTGGTGGAAGCGACTGGAGGATTCTGTCAATGACCGCGTCATCCGGGAGATTAACTCCCAGCTGAGACAAGCGGTTGTGTAACCCAGACATTATGAGTATGTGCTCACTAACAGAACTGTTCTCCTCCATTTTACAGCTGAAGAACTTGTCGGAGACATCATATCTCTCGACCCGGGCATGAGCTTGAAAAACCAGTTTCAGCTCCTCGAACATCTCATATGCTCCATGTTTCTCAAAACGCTTTTGGAGACCCGGTTCTAAGCTGTAAAGCATGCCGCACTGAACGAGGGAGTAATCATCAGCACATGATTGCCAAGCGTTCATAACGTCTTGGTTCTGTGGGATTGGTGCATCACCTAGCGGTGCTTCTAAGACATAATCTTTCTTGGCTACTATGAGGATGAGCCTCAGGTTCCGGACCCAGTCCGTATAGTTGCTGCCATCATCTTTCAGCTTGGTTTTCTCTAGGAACGCGTTGAAATTGAGGACAACCTTGGCCATTTGATCTACAAGACATAGTGTAAAGATTTTAGACTAAGTTCATGATAATTGAGTTCATCTAATCAAATTATTTAATGAACTCCCACTCAGATAGACATCCCTCTAGTCATCTAAGTGAAACATGATCCGAGTTCAACTAGGCCGTGTCCGATCATCACGTGAGACGGACTAGTCAAGATCGGTGAACATCTCCATGTTGATCGTATCTTCTATACGACTCATGCTCGACCTTTCGGTCCTCCGTATTCCGAGGCCATGTCTGTACATGCTAGGCTCGTCAAGTCAACCTAAGTGTATTGCGTGTGTTCCGAGGCCATGTCTGTACATGCTAGGCTCGTCAACACCCGTTGTATTCGAACGTAAGAATCTATCACACCCGATCATCACGTGGTGCTTCGAAACGACGAACCTTCGCAACGGTGCACAGTTAGGGTGAACACTTTCTTGAAATTATTATAAGGGATCATCCTACTTGCTACCGTCGTTCTAAGCAAATAAGATGCAAAAACATGATAAACATCACATGCAATCAAATAGTGACATGATATGGCCAATATCATCATGCTCCTTTGATCTCCATCTTCGGGGCACCATGATCATCTTTGTCACCGGCATGACACCATGATCTCCATCATCATGATCTCCATCATTGTGTCTTCATGAAGTCGTCACGCCAACGATTACTTCTACTTCTATGGCTAACGCGTTTAGCAATAAAGTAAAGTAATTTACATGGCGTTATTCAATGACTCGCAGGTCATACAAAATAGTAAAGACAACTCCTATGGCTCCTGCCGGTTGTCATGATCATCGACATGCAAGTCGTGATTCCTATTACAAGAATATGATCAATCTCATACATCACATATATCATTCATCACATCTTCTGGCCATATCACATCACATAGCACTTGCTGCAAAAACAAGTTAGACGTCCTCTAATTGTTGTTGCAAGTTTTTACGTGGTTTGTAGGTTTCTAGCAAGAACGTTTCTTACCTACGTATGACCACAACGTGATTTGCCAATTTCTATTTACCCTTCATAAGGAACCTTTTCATCGAATCCGTTCCGACTAAAGTAGGAGAGACAGACACCCGCTAGCCACCTTATGCAACTTGTGCATGTTAGTCGGTGGAACCTGTCTCACGTAAGAGTACGTGTAAGGTCGGTCCGGGCCGCTTCATCCTACAATGCCGCCGAAACAAGAAAAGACTAGTAGTGGCAAGAAGAATTGGCAAACTCAACGCCCACAACTACTTTGTGTTCTACTCGTGCATAGTAACTACGCATAGACCTGGCTCATGATGCCACTGTTGGGAATCGTAGCATAATTTAAAATTTTCCTACGCTCACCAAGATGCATCTATGGAGTCTACTAGCAACGAGGGGAAAGGAGTGCATCTACATACCCTTGTAGATCGCGAGCGGAAGCGTTCCAATGAACGTGGATGACGGAGTCGTACTCGCCGTGATCCAAATCACCGATGACCAAGTGCCGAACGGACGGCACCTCCGCGTTCAACACACGTACGGTGCAGCGACGTCTCCTCCTTCTTGATCTAGCAAGGGGAAAGGAGAGGTTGATGGAGATCCAACAGCACGACGGCGTG
Organism: Triticum aestivum; assembly: GCF_018294505.1. Taxonomy (NCBI): domain Eukaryota; kingdom Viridiplantae; phylum Streptophyta; class Magnoliopsida; order Poales; family Poaceae; genus Triticum; species Triticum aestivum. The sequence goes on along the minus strand of NC_057808.1, from coordinate 527,743,575 downwards.
GTGGTGGATGTAGCGGGTCTCCGGCAGGGCTTCGCCGAGCTTCCGCGAGAGAGAGAGAGAGGTGTTGCAGGGGAGGAGGGAGGCGCCCAAGGCTTAGATCTTGCTGCCCTCCCTTCCCCCCACTATATATAGGGCCAAGGGAGAGGGGGGGCGCAGCCTTGCCCCTTCCTCCAAGGAAGGGTGCGGCCAGGGGGGAGTCCTTCCCCCCCAAGGCACCTCGGAGGTGCCTTCCCCCTTTAGGACTCTCCCTTTTTTCTTATCTCTTGCGCATGGGCCTCTTGGGGCTGGTGCCCTTGGCCCATATAGGCCAAGGCGCACCCCTTACAGCCCATGTGCCCCCCCGGGGCTGGTGGACCCCCGGACCCCTTTCGGCACTCCCGGTACAATACCGATAAAGCGCGAAACTTTTCCGGCGACCAAAATAAGACTTCCCATATATAAATCTTTACCTCCGGACCATTCCGGAACCTCTCGTGACGTCCGGGATCTCATCCGGGACTCCGAACAACTTTCGGGTTTCCGCATACATATATCTCTACAACCCTAGCGTCACCGGACCTTAAGTGTGTAGACCCTACGGGTTCGGGAGACATGCAGACATGACCGAGACGCCTCTCCGGTCAATAACCAACAGCGGGATCTGGATACCCATGTTGGCTCCCACATGCTCCACGATGATATCATCGGATGAACCACGGTGTCGAGGATTCAATCAATCCGTATGCAATTCCCTTTGTCAATCGGTATGTTACTTGCCCGAGATTCGATCGTCGGTATCCCAATACCTAGTTCAATCTCGTTACCGGCAAGTCTCTTTACTCGTACCGCAATGCATGATCCCGTGACTAACGCCTTAGTCACATTGAGCTCATTATGATGATGCATTACCGAGTGGGCCCAGAGATACCTCTCCGTCACACGGAGTGACAAATCCCAGTCTCGATCCGTGCCAACCCAACAGACACTTTCGGAGATACCCGTAATGCACCTTTATAGTCACCCAGTTACGTTGTGACGTTTGGCACACCCAAAGCACTCCTACGGTATCCGGGAGTTGCACGATCTCATGGTCTAAGGAAAAGATACTTGACATTGGAAAAGCTCTAGCAAACGAAACTACACGATCTTTTATGCTATGCTTAAGTTGGGTCTTGTCCATCACATCATTCTCCTAATGATGTGATCCCGTTATCAATGACATCCAATGTCCATAGTCAGGAAACCATGACTATCTGTTGATCAACGAGCTAGTCAACTAGAGGCTTACTAGGGACAGGTTGTGGTCTATGTATTCACACATGTATTACGATTTCCGGACAATACAATTATAGCATGAATAATAGACTATTATCATGAACACAGAAATATAATAATAACCATTTATTATTGCCTCTAGGGCATATTTCCAACAGTTGGGTGTGTTTCTTGGGTGGTCATATGGCTCCATAGTTCGGGAGTAGTTCACATGAGTAGGCAAATTTGTGACCTTTTTTATTTTCCTTTAATTAACCAGAAATTCTCTTCTTCTTAATTAGTTGACGAGTCAAATTTTTTGCCTCTGTTTAGAAAAACAATGGGTGAATAACCATGGTAAATAATCAATTGCTAGAGCTGTTTGATAAGAGAAAATCAACATATCTAGGTTGGTCTCAAACTATTTTTTTATTGCAATCAGTCTCTTTGATAAGCGCTATACAAGAAAAATATACTTGTGTGACACAAGGTTGGATATTTTAGAGAGTCAATGCTTAGGTGGCACCATCACAAAGTGTCATCCACTCATCCTTGATTTTTGGGTACGCTTAAGTAGCTCTTGAGCTTAAATAATGAAGGTATCGGTGGTGCTTCTCGAGCACCCTGTCTCGAGCTTTAGGATAAAATATTAGATCTGGTCATAGTTGGTTACACATGGCATTGGTGATATTTTTGGATCATTGCCTTGTTGAAGGCATTACTCGGATTTGCTCAGACTTGATCATCAGGGTAAAAAGTTAGAATTTGACCTTCGGTAGTTGGATCCACTGTCGGAGATTGTGAGCGGTGTTCCCTTCCTGAAGGTGTATCAGTTGAAAAACCTTTGTTGTTGTCCTTGTGATATCAAGAGATGACTGACACTGATAATCATTCTTTTTGTTCGTCGATCAATAGTTTTGT